>NC_092779.1:52173352-52511527 GCF_047496795.1 Chiloscyllium punctatum | reverse complement strand
ACGGCAGAGCAGTAGATATGATTTATATGGACTTCAGTAAGGCATTCAACAAGGTTCCCCATGGGAGACTGATTAGCAAGGTTAGATCTCACGGAATACAGGGAGAACGAGACATTTGGATACAGAACTGGCTCAAAGGTAGAAGACAGAGTGTGGTGGTGGAGGGTTGTTTTTCAGACTGGAGGACTGTGACCAGTGGAGTGCCACAAGGATCGGTGCTGGGCCCTCTACCTTTTGTCATTTACATAAATGATTTGGATGCGAGCATAAGAGGATACAGTTAGTAAGTTTGCAGATGACACCAAAATTGGAGGTGTAGTGGACAGCGAAGAGGGTTTCCTCAGATTACAACAGGATCTTGACCAGATGGGCCAATGGGCTGAGAAGTGGCAGATGGAGTTTAATTCAGATAAATGCGATGTGCTGCATTTTGGGAAAGCAAATGTTAGCAAGACTTATACATTAATGATAAGGTCCTAGGGAGCATTGCTGAACAAAGAGACCTTGGAGTGCAGGTTCATAGCTCCTTGAAAGTGGAGTCGCAGGTAGATAGGATAGTGAAGAAGGCGTTTGGTATGCTTTCCTTTATTGGTCAGAGTATTGAGTATAGGAGTTGGGACGTCATATTGCAGCTGTACAGGACATTGGTTCGGCCACTGCTGGAATATTGCGTGCAATTCTGGTCTCCTTCCTATCAGAAAGATGTTGTGAAACTTGACAGGGTTCAGAAAAGATTTACAAGGATATTGTCAGGGTTGGAGGATTTGAACTATAGGGAGAGGCTGAACAGGCTGGGGCTGTTTTCCCTGGAGCGTCAGAGGCTGAGGGGTGTCCTTATAGAGGTTTACAAAATTATGAGGGGCATGGATAGGGTAAATAGGCAAAGTCTTTTCCCTGGGTTGGGGGAATCCAGAACTAGAGGGCATAGGTTTAGGGTGAGAGGGGAAAGATATAAAAGAGACCTAAGGGGCAACATTTTGACTCAGAGGGTGGTATGTGTATGGAATGAGCTGCCAGAGGAAGTGGTGGAGGCTGGTACAATTGCAACATTTAAGAGGCATTTGGATGTGTATATGAATAGGAAGGGTTTGGAGGGATATGGGCCGGGTGCTGGCAGGTGGGACTAGATTGGGTTGGGATATCTGGTCGGCATGGACAGGTTGGACCGAAGGGTCTGTTTCCATGCTGTACATCTCTATGACTCTATGACTACATCTGTGGAAAGTGCACCCAACTCCATCTCCTCGAAAACTGAGCTAGGGAACTAGAGCTGGATCTGGATGAACTACGGATCATCTGGGAGGCTGAGGGGGACAGCCTATACCTCCTCAGGTACTGCTGGGTTACTGTCAGGGGGAGGAAAGAGAACCGACGGTCAGAGCAGGGATCCCCTGTGGCCGTTCCCCTCAACAATAAGTATACCGTTTTGGATACTGCTGGTGGGAACAGCCAACTAGGGGAAAGCCATAGTTGTCAGGTCTCTGGCACTGAGCCTGACACTGCAGCTCAGAAGGGAAGGGGTGAAAATAGAAAAGCACTAGTGGCAGGGGACTCAATAGTTAGACGGATTGACAGGAGATTTTGTGGTCAGGAACAGGATACCCAGCTGGTATGTTGTCTCCCTGGTGCCAGGGTCCGGGATGTTGCCGATCGGATTGACAAGATTCTGAAAGAGGGGGGTGAGTAGTCAGAAATCGTGGTACATATTGGCACCAATGATATAGCCAGGAAAGGGATTGAGGATCTGAAAAGTGTCAGCAGAAAGCTCGGTTGGAAGCTGAAGAGCAGGACAAGTAGTGTAGTGATCTCAGGTTTGCTACCGGTGCCACGAGATAGTGAGATGAGGAACAGTCAGCGAATGCAGCTTAACACGTGGCTATGACGCTGGTGCAGGAGGGAGGGCTTCAGATACCTAGACCATTGGGATACCTTCTGGGGAAGGTGGGACCTGTACATGAAGGACAGGATGCACCTGGTCTGGAGGGACACAAATGTCCTGGGTGGGAGATTTGCTCGTGTGATTTGGGAGGGTTTAAATTAGTTTGGCGGGGGTGGGAATCGGAGCAATATGTCTGGGGGGGGTGGTCAGTTGCAGACAGGACAGTGACAGGATATACTGAATCTATCAGGAAGGTTTTTCACGTGATGAAAGAAAGGGATCGGTTAAAGTGTGTCTGCTTTAATGCAAGGAGTGTCTGGAATAAGAGTGACAAACTTCGAATATGGTCAGTATTTGGGGCTATGATGTTGTGGCCATAATGGAGACATGGGTTTCACAGGGGTGGGGATGGTTGCTTGAAGTTCCAGGGTTCAGAATGTTTATAAAGAACAGGGAGGGTGGAAAAAAGGAGGGGGTGTAGCATTGCTAATCAGAGAGTGCATCACAGCTACAGAAATGAAGGTTATTGAGGATGGTTTGTCGACTGAGTCAGTATGGGTGGAAGTTAGGAACAGCAAGGGAACAGCCACCGCATTGGGGGCTTTCTACAGACCCCCTAATAGCAGAAGAGAGATTGAAGAACTCATAGAGTCATAGAGTCATAGAGATGTACAGCATAGAAACAGACTCTTCGGTCCAACCTGTCCATGCCGAACAGATATCCCAACCCAATCTAGTCCCACCTGCCAGCACCCGGCCCATATCCCTCCAAACCCTTCCTATTCATATACCCATCCAAATGCCTCTTAAATGTTGCAATTGTACCAGCCTCCACCACTTCCTCTGGCAGTTCATTCTATACACATACCACCCTCTGAGTGAAAATGTTGCCTCTTAGGTCTCTTTTATACTTTTCCCCTCTCACCCTAAACCTATGCCCTCTAGTTCTGGACTCCCCCAACCCAGGGAAAAGACTTTGTCTATTTATCCTATCCATGCCCCTCATAATTTTGTAAGCCTCTATAAGGTCACCCCTCAGCCTCTGACGCTCCAGGGAAAACAGCCCCAGCCTGTTCAGCCTCTTCCTATAGCTCAAACCCTCCAACCCTGGCAACATCTTTGTAAATCTTTTCTGAACCCTGTCAAGTTTCACAACATCTTTCCGATAGGAAGGTGGGCAGCTCCTGGAAAAATGCAAACGTAGCAGGGTTGTTGTTATGGGTGATTTCAACTTTCCCCATATTGATTGGAACCTCCTCAGTGCAGATGGTTTAGATGGAGCCATTTTTGTCAGGTGTGTTCAGGAGGGGTTCCTTACTCAGTATGTAGACAGGCCAACGAGGGGAGAGGCCATTTTGGATTTGGTGCTCGGCAACAAGCCAGGACAGGTGTCAGATCTCGTGGTGGGAGAGCACTTTGGTGAAATTGATCACAACTGCCTCACATTTAGCATAGCCTTGAAGAGTGAAAGGAGCAGTTATCAAGGGAAGATATTTAATTGGGGAAAAGGAAATTATGACGCTATCAGACAGGAGTTGGGAAGTACAGACTGGGAGCAATTGTTCCACAGAAAGAGCATAGCAGACATGTGAAGACTATTTGAGGAGCAGTTGTTGCGAGTGATGCACAAATTTGTTCCTCTGAGACAGGTAAGAAGGGGTAAGATTAAGGAACTGAAAATGTGTTGCTGGAAAAGCGCAGCAGGTCAGGCAGCATCCAAGGAGCAGGAGAATCGACGTTTCGGGCACAAGTTCTTCTTCAGATTCCTGAAGAAGAGCTCATGCCCGAAACGTCGATTCTCCTGCTCCTTGGATGCTGCCTGACCTGCTGCGCTTTTCCAGCAACACATTTTCAGCTCTGATCTCCAGCATCTGCAGTCCTCACTTTCTTCCCGTAAGATTAAGGAACCTTAGATGAAGAGAAAAGAGGAGCTTCTCGCCAAAAGGAAAAAGGCAGCTTATGTAACGTGGAGGATGCAAGGATCTAGCACAGCTTTAGAGGATTACAGGCTTGCTACAAAGGAGCTCAAAATGGACTGAGGAAAGCCAGGAGGGGGCATGAAAAAGGCTTGGCAAGAAGGATAAGGGAGAACTCAAAGGCATTTTACTCATACGTGAGGAATAAGAGAATGATCAGGGAGAAGGTAGGGCCAATCAGGGATAACGCAGGGAACTTGTGCGTGGAGTCTGAGCAGATAGGGGAAGCCCGAAATGAGTTTTTTGCTTTGGTTTTCAACAAGGAAAGGGAACTTGTTGTGAATAAAAACTTAGAGGAGCTGGGGTACAGGCTTGACCAGATCAACATTGATGAAAATGATGTGCTAGAAAGTTTGGAAAACATTAAGATTGATAAGTCCCCAGGGCCAGACCAGATTTGTCCTAGGCTGCTCCGGGAAGCGAGAAAGGAGGATTGCAAGGAGGCGAATGTTGTTCCACCTTTCAAGAAGGGTAATAGGGAAATCCCTGGCAATTACAGACCAGTCAGGCTCACATCTGTGGTCAGCAAAGTTTTGTAAAGAATTCTGAGGGATAGGATTTATGACTATTTGGCAAAGCATAGTACACCGGCACCACTCCCCACCTCTTCCTCCACTACATTGATGACTGCATTGGCGCCACCTCGTGCTCCCACAAGGAGGTTAAGCAATTCATCAGCTTCACCAACACATTCCACCCTGACCTTAAATTTACCTGGACCATCTCTGACACCTCCCTCCCCTTCCTGGACCTCTCCATCTCCATTAGTGACGACCGACTTGACACTGACATTTTTTACAAACCCACCGACTCCCACAGCTACCTGGATTACACCTCTGCCCACCCTATCTCTTGCAAAAATGCCATCCCGTATTTCCAATTTCTCCACCTTCGCCGTATCTGCTCCCAGGAGGACCAGTTCCACCACAGAACACACCAGATGGCCTCCTTCTTTAGAGACCACAATTTCCCTTCCCACGTGGTTAAAGATGCCCTCCAACGCATCTCGTCCACATCCCGCACCTCCGCCCTCAGATACCACCCCTCCAACCGTAACAAGGACAGAACACCCCTGGTGCTCACCTTCCACCCTACAAACCTTCGCATAAACCAAATCATCCGCTGATATTTCCACCACCTCCAAAAAGACCCCACCACCAGGAATATATTTCCCTCCCCACCCCTTTCCGCCTTCCGCAAAGACCGTTCCCTCCGTGACTACCTGGTCAGGTCCACACCCCCCTACGACCCACCCTCCCATTCTGGCACTTTCCCCTGCCACCGCAGGAACTGTAAAACCTGTGCCCACACCTCCTCCCTCACCTCTATCCAAGGCCCCAAAGGAGCCTTCCACATCCATCAAGGTTTTACCTGCACATCCACTAATATCATTTATTGTATCCGTTGCTCCCGATGCGGTCTCCTCTACATTGGGGAGACTGGGCGCCTCCTAGCAGAGCGCTTTAGGGAACATCTCCGGGACACCCGCACCAATCAACCAAACCGCCCCGTGGCCCAACATTTCAACTCCCCCTCCCACTCTGCCGAGGACATGGAGGTCCTGGGCCTCCTTCACCGCCGCTCCCTCACCACCAGACACCTGGAGGAAGATCGTCTCATCTTCCGCCTCGGAACACTTCAACCCCAGGGCATCAATGTGGACTTCAACAGCTTCCTCATTTCCCCTTCCCCCACCTCATCCTAGTTTCAAACTTCCAGTTCAGCACTGTCTCCTTGACTTGTCTGGACTTGTCCGACCTGCCTAGCTCCTTTTCCACCTATCCACTCCACCCTCCCCTCCCTGACCTATCACCTTCATCTCCTCCCCCACTCACCCATTGTACTCTATGCTACTCTCTCCCCACCCCCACCCTCCTCTAGCTTATCTCTCCACGATTCAGGCTCACTGCCTTTATTCCTGATGAAGGGCTTTCGCTGCTCATTGGATGCTGCCTGAACTGCTGTGCTCTTCCAGCACCACTAATCCAGAATTTGGTTTCCAGCATCTGCAGTTATTGCTTTTACCATAGTGTGATTAAAGGCAGTCAGCATGGCTTTGTGAGGGGCAGGTCATGCCTCACAATCTTATTGAGTTCTTTGAGGCGGTGTCAAGACAGGTTGATGTCGGTCGAGCAGTGGATGTGGTGTATGTGGACTTCAGCAAGGCATTTGATAGGGTTCCCCATGGTAGGCTCATTCATAAAGTCAGGAAGTATGGGATACAGGGAGATTTGGCGATCTGGATTCAGAATTGGCTGGCTGACAGAAGGCTGAGAGTGGTTGTAGATGGGAAGTATTTTGCCTGGAGGTCAGTGTTGAGTGGGGTCCCACAGGGCTCTGTTCTTGGGCTTCTGCTCTTTATAGTTTTTATAAATGACTTGGATGAGGAGGTTGAGGGGTGGGTTAGCAGATGACACAAAGGTTGGAAGTGTTGTCAATAGTATAGAGGGCCACTGCAGGCTGCAGCCTGACATAGACAGGATGCAGAGCTGGGCTGAGAAATGGCTGATGGAGTTTAACCTGGATAAATGCGAAGTGATGCATTTTGGAAGGTCGAACTCAAATGCTGAATATAGGATTAAAGACAGGATTCTTGGAAGTGTGAAGGAACAGAGGGATCTGGGTGTGCAAGTACATAGATCCCTCAAAGTTGCCACCCAAGTGGATAGGGTTGTTATGACAACATATGGTGTTTTGGCATTCATTAACAGGCGCGAGGTTTTGCTGCAGCTCTATAAGTCCCTGGTGAGACCACACTTGAAATATTGTGTCCAGTTCTGGTCACCTTACTACAGGAAAGATACAGAGGCTTTGGAAAGGGTGCAAAGGAGGTTTACCAGGATGCTGCCTGGGCTGGAGGGTTTGCCTTATGAAAAAAATTGAATAAGCTCGGACTTTTCTCTCTGGAGAGAAGGAGGAAGAGAGGTAACCTAATCGAGGTGTACAAAATAATGAGAGGAATAGATAGAGTCAATAGCCAGAGACTTTTCCCCAGGGCAGGATTGACTGGTACAAGAAGTCATAGTTTGAAGATATTAGGAGGAAGGTATAAAGGAGACATCAGAGGTAGGTTCTTTATGCAGAGAGTTGTGAATGCATGGAATACGTTGCCAGCGGTGGTGGTGGAAGCGAAGTCATTGGGGACATTTAAACGACTGCTGGACTTGCACATGGATAGCAGTAAGTTGAGGTGTGCTTAGGTTAAGTTACTATATTTTACGTTAGGATTAAGTCTCAGCACAACATCGTGGGCCTACGGACTTGTGCTGTGCTGTACTTTTCTATTACGGATTTCCTATTCTTATTAAAGCCACAAAGTGTTGCAACTGTCTTCTGTTTGACTTCCTCTGCTTTCGCTTTTAAATTGCTCCCTTTGTCATTTTACTTCTGCTTCGCAATGTTCCCAAGTGCTGCAACTTTCATTTAAAGTACGTCTATTGCCTTTTCTGTAGCCATGCCTTGCAGTGTCCATCTCACCATGGCAGGAACAGTCACAGTGAGCTGTAAGTCCTCTTTTAACTTCTATCGGCCTCAACCTGGTTTGTGCTCTATTCATTTACATTTCACCCCTTTTTCAACAGGCAAACCTCAGACACACTTGCACTCTTTTTTGAATCATAAATAGGGAATGTTCTTACAAAGAAGAAAGTGAGGACTGCAGATGCTGGAGATCAGAGCTGAAAATGTGCAGCAGATCAGGCAGCATCCAAGGAACAGGAGAATCGACGTTTCGGGCATGAGCTCTTCTTCAGGAAGGGCTCATTCCTGAAGAAGGACTCATGCCCGAAACGTCGATTCTCTTGCTCCTTGGATGCTGCCTGACCTGCTGCACTTTTTCAGCAACACGTTTTCAGCAATGTTCCTACAAACCCTCGATTCCAAATGGAATTTCTAACTGGCAGAAGAGACTAATCTTTAAGTTCTTTCAAGTGCACACTGTCTTTCTGAGCTTCTTACAAGATCTGAAGTAAAGATTTTAACTTAGAAAGCAGTTTTTGGTGCTATTTCCATGAGTTGCTTGTTTATTCAAGAGCTTGCAGCTGTGTACTGTCTGTGGAATTCTTATAGTGGTAAAGTCTTTGAAGCTGTAAACTTACAGAAATTTCTTCTAGTGGGTGCAATGGGTATTTTCATCATTGTACTTCAGGTATGAAGCAATGGTGTTCATCGTTGATCAGCATGTTCTACTTGACTGTAGAAGGATACTGCATCATTCCTCTTTTCTCCTTCCTTGACTGAGTCCAAGACCTTTTTATTTTCCAATAGTAGAGGCACAATCTCTAGAGATTCTTAACGGGTTGAGGCTCTTGTCTTAAACAAGGTGTCGTTATTGCATGATATGTTAGTAAGACTGACATTGTTACTGAGATTATGAAGAGACCTGTTGATTTAGGTCTTCACTGCACAAGAGTCTAAGATGGTCTGCCTTACCCCCAGCCAAGCCTTTCTGACATCATTGGATTGGGTTGAGCTTACTGCCTCCAATCCTTTCGGGACCATTTCCTTTCCCAACAGATGTATTTATAGATTGAGACAAAGTAAGCTAGGCTTATGGGGACCATAAATATTGGCAGCAACATGTTGAACCAAATGATTTGATTCTGTACTGTAAAAAAAACTATATAATTGCAGAGAAAAATGCAACTCTTTGCAACATTGTGAAATGTTCCTAAAGCTTAGCAAATGCATTTAGTTTATATTCAGTACATGTACATGATACAGAGATTTTTAAAAAGTACCTGATTGCTATACAAAAGTGCCAGTATCAGCATAAATTTGGCAGAACCCCATGGCATACTTGGAGTAGGTGCTGGTTTAAGCAAAATCATGCACATGTTTTACTTTCACATCAGATGCTTATGAAGCAGGAATCTGACAATATTGATCAGTCTCAGTTCTAGTTTAGCAGAAGACATATTTTCTTCTGTGTGTCATGTTAAATTAAAGTGTCAAAATAAATAAACAAAAATTTCATAATAGATGTTTTCTTCGGTTTTCCTACCCTTTATTCAGTGCCGTATTAAATTCTTAGCAAGCAAAAGTATCATAATGTTTTTCTGAGACAATACCACCTGGAAGATCAGAACTAAAGAAACTAAAAGATGATCTCTCAGAGTGTTGCTCCAGAATCAACTAAAGCAAGGCCTGAAAGAAGTTGTATTTGAATAATACATTAATTCAGAAGGTCCTAAATGATTTCACTGTTCAGTGATTTACTTTTGCATTGTTGTGGAGAAATACAACAGTTAATTTGCACATTGCATGGTCCCACAAGCAAAAAAAGAGATAAATTACTTAAGTTGAGTGGAAATCAGGAGCACAAAATGACTGATTGTGAACCATCAGCCAATCTTATTTTATAACCAGTGTTTTTCTTCCACTGATACTTTCTTACTCATTCATTATGTGAGTGTTGCTGGTTCAGCCAGCATTTATTGCATATCTCCAATTGCTCTGGAGAAGAGGGTGGTGATCTAATTTCATGAACTGCTGCAGGTATTGGGGTGTACGTACACCACACAAAGCTATGTGGAAGGAGTAACTTCATGAAAATGGATATTTAGAGGTGTGCAAATTAACTGCAGTTCATCATTTCCCGTTCACGCAAATAAATATTATACTTAGTCTGTTTTAGGTAGAAGGTAAAACTGCCATAGTCTTACCAGGTCGGAGGGCTACTCCCTGCGCCCCTCCCCCACAGAGTGATGACTAGAAGTGGTTTAACCTGAGGGTTATCATGCCTCAAGGGAGGGGAGAAGTTAAAGAGAGTCCTTCATTGAAATCTCAGCCAGAGTGGGAATTGAAGCCATACCATTGGTGTTACTCTACATCACAGTACAGCCATCCAGCCAGCTAAGCTAACTAACCCCATTGTTTTAGCAATATTCAGTTGGTCAGCAAGATAACGTCTGTCTTTTTTAAAATTAATGCCAGGTGCTTTCACATCTATTTAAAAATGTAGCAATCTAATCTGAAAGGCAACATCTCTGACAGTGTAGCACAAACTCAGTATCCAAGTCACCACTAGATTACAGAGGTAAAAACAATGACTGCAGATGCTGGAAACCAGATTCTGGATTAGTGGTGCTGGAAGAGCACAGCAGTTCAGGCAGCATTCAAGTAGCTTTGAAATCGACGTTTCGGGCAAAAGCCCTTCATCAGGAATAAAGGCAGTGAGCCTGAAGCATGGAGAGATAAGCTAGAAGAGGGTGGGGGTGGGAGAAAGTAGCATAGAGTACAATGGGTGAGTGGGGGAGGGGATGAAGGTGATAGGCCAAGGAGGAGAGGGTGGAGTGGATAGGTGGAAAAGAAGATAGGCAGGTAGGACAAATCCGGACAAGTCATGGGGACAGTTACTGAGCTGGAAGTTTAGAACTAGGGCAAGGTGGGGGAAGGGGAAATGAGGAAGCTGTTGAAGTCCACATTGATGCCCTGGGGTTGAAGTGTTCCGAGGCGGAAGATGAGGCGTTCTTCCTCCAGGCGTCTGGTGGTGAGGGAGCGGCGGTGAAGGAGGCCCAGGACCTCCGTGTCCTCGGCAGAGTGAGAAGGGGAGTTGAAATGTTGGGCCACGGGGCGGTGTGGTTGATTGGTGCGGGTGTCCTGGAGATGTTCCCTAAAGCGCTCTGCTAGGAGGCACCCAGTCTCCCCAATGTAGAAGAGACTGCATCGGGAGCAACGGATACAATAAATGATATTAGTGGATATGCAAGTAAAACTTTGATGGATGTGGAAGGCTCCTTTGGGGCCTTGGATAGAGGTAAGGGAGGAGGTGTGGGCGCAGGTTTTACAGTTCCTGCGGTGGCAGGGGAAAATGCCAGGATTGGAGGGTGGGTTGTTTGGGGGCGTGGACCTGACCAGGTAGTCACAGAGGGAACGGTCTTTGTGGAAGGCGGAAAGGGGTGGGGAGGGAAATATATCCCTGGTAGTGGGGTCTTTTTGGAGGTGGTGGAAATGTCGGCGGATGATTTGGTTGATGCGAAGGTTTGTAGGGTGGAGGGTGAGCACCAGGGGCGTTCTGTCCTTGTTACGGTTGGAGGGGTGGAGTCTGAGGGAGGAGGTGCGGGATGTCGATGAGATGGGTTGGAGGGCATCTTTAACCACGTGGGAAGGGAAATTGTGGTCTCTAAAGAAGGAGGCCATCTGGTGTGTTCTATGGTGGAACTGGTCCTCCTGGGAGCAGATCCGGCAGAAGCGGAGGAATTGGGAATACGGGATGGCATTTTTGCAAGAGGTAGGGTGGGAAGAGGTGTAATCCAGGTAGCTGTGGGAGTCGGTGGATTTGTAAAAAATGTCAGTGTCAAGTCGGTCGTCATTAATGGAGATGGAGAGGTCCAGGAAGGGGAGGGAGGTGTCAGAGATGGTCCAGATAAATTTAAGGTCAGGGTGGAATGTGTTGGTGAAATTGATGAATTGCTCAACCTCCTCGCGGGAGCACGAGGTGGCGCCAATGCAGTCATCAATGTAGCGGAGGAAGAGGTGGGGAGTGGTGCTGGTGTAATTACGGAAGATCAACTGCTCTACGTAGCCAACAAAGAGACAGGCATAGCTGGGGCCCATACGTGTGCCCATGGCTACGCCTTTGGTCTGGAGGAAGTGGGAGGATTCAAAGGAGAAATTGTTAAGGGTGAGGACCAGTTCAGCCAAACGAATGAGAGTGTTGGTTGAAGGGTACTGTTGGGGACGTCTGGAGAGGCAAAAAATGGAGGGCTTGGAGGCCCTGTTCATGGCAGATGGAGGTGTAGAGGGATTGGATATCCATGGTGAAGATGAGGCATTGGGGTCCGGGGAAACGGAAGTCTTGGAGGAGGTGGAGGGCGTGGGTGGTGTCTCGAACGTATGTGGGGAGTTCCTGGACTAGGGGGATAGGACAGTGTCGAGCTAGGTAGAGATGAGTTCAGTGGGGCAGGAGCATGCTGAGACAATGGGCCGGCCAGGGTGGTCAGGCTTGTGAGTCTGGGGAAGGAGGTAGAACCGGGCAGTGCGTGGTTCCCGGACTATGAGGTTCGAAGCTATGGGTGGGAGATCTCCTGAGGTGATGAGGTTCTGTATGGTCTGGGAGATGATGGTTTGGTGATGGGGGGTGGGGTCATGGTCAAGGGGGCAGTAGGAAGAGGTGTCTTCGAGTTGACGTTTGGCTTCAGCGGTGTAGAGGTCAGTGCGCCAGACTACCACTGCGCCCCCTTTATCCGCTGGCTTGATGATGAGGTTGGGATTGGAGCAGAGGGATTGGAGGGCTGCGCGTTGTGAGGGTGAGCGGTTGGAGTGGGGGAGGGAGGTAGATAGGTTGAGGTGGTTAATGTCCCGGCGGCAGTTGGAAATGGAAAAAAGTGCAACAACCTGCCTGTCTCTTCACTCCCATCCCCGTCTCTGTCCGACCAATCCTCCTTCCCCTGTCTCTGCTACCGCCCATGTGTTAAGTGTGGCTCTGAAATGGCATCTTTGCATCTTAGTAACAAGATTGTGGGTTCATGTCTCACTACAAGGACAATAAGGTAATTAGTGTAAGTGTTGCTGGTTTAGAATAATCATCCAAAATTAAACATGCTTTAAGAGCACAGCAAGCCATGGACTAGCGTCGAATTATTCCTCCATTGAACTTTATTGTTGCCAATAATAGAACATTGTTCTTACAAAGTGAAATTTTCGCTTTGGAGGAAAGATTTCTCCACCGTCACTCTATAAAGAAAATTACAACAAAGTGTGTTGTGCATTTTCATAGGCAAAAAGGTGGCATCAAATTTCAATATTTGTAATTGCCCAGAAATGTTCCTTGCATTCTTCATAGCAATGCAGTGATGAAGGCACCCAAAAGTCTTTGTGTAGGTTTCTGCCCCATGTTATCGTGTGTTTGCCACAATGTGAATCATTTCAAGGCAATTCCACCACTTCAATAAAAGATTCCAATTTAATGTATGAACATAGAGGAATTCAAGCAAAAGTAGGCCTTCCAATCCGTTCCATCATTCAACAAAATCATGGCTGATTTTCCACCTAAACTCTACAATCACACATCACCCTCACATCCCTTAATTCGCTTAGTGGCTCAAAGTCTACTGACCATTAATTTAAATGTACTTAATATTTGAGAAGATCAGCAGGTCTGGCAATATCTGTGAAGAGAAATCAGAGTTTACGTTTCAGGTCCGGTGACCCTTCCTCAGAACTGAAAAGACTCCAAGGGTCACTGGACCCAAAAATGTTAACTCTGATTTCACTTCACAGATGCTGCCAGACTTGCTGAGCTTTTCCAGCAATGTCTGCTTTTGTTTCAGATTTATAGCATCCACAGTTCTTTCAGTTTCAATATTTGAGCATTGGTGAATTATTCAGTTAGAGAATTCCAAGCATTCACACCTCTTTCAAAGAAGAAATTGCTCATCAACTGTATTCTAATTGACCAAAATCTGACAGTGACCTGTGTTCTGGATTTCCAGTCAAAGAAAATATTTTCTCAGCGTTTACTGTGTGAAGCCCCTTAAGCATGTTATATGTGATTCAATGAGACCCTTTCTCAACCTTTTAAACTCCAAGGAATTTAGAGTCAATGCACTCAGACAGCAACTGAAAAGCAGGGAAGTCAACGTTTCAGGCCAAAAGTCTTCATTAGGCCTGGGGTGGGGGGAGGGCAGCCTGGAAGTAGATAAACGGGTAGGATTGGAACTTGTGAGAAAGGTAGGTGGTAGCAGGTATGGGGTTAATGTGATTGATCAGTAGGAAGAATGGAGTAGGTAGGTGAGTAGGAAGATGGGCAGGTCAGGTCAGGTCAGGGAGGCGAGGACAAGGGGTAGGGCTAGACATGGGATAAGGCTAGATGAGGAGGGATTTTGAAGCTGATGAAGTCAATATTGAGGCCATTGGGCTGCAAGTTGCCCAGGTGAAATATCAGGTGATGTTCCTGTAGTTTCTGTTTGGCTTCAGTGGAGGAGGCCAAGGATGGACATGTAGCTGGAGGGGGGGAGGAGGGGGAGCGGGGGGGAGGGGGGGGGTGTAATGGCAACAAGAAGGTCAGGTTGGTTAATGCGTGCAGAATACAAGTTTAGTCCCACCCCGCCTCCTCCTTCCTGACCTGACCTAATCTGTCCATCTTCCTACTCACCTATTAGCTCCACCCTTGCCACCGACCAATCACAATAGCTTCCTAACTACATTCACCTATCACCATCCCATCTACCCTTCCCCCCCTAGCCCCACCCCCCCTCCCTCTATTTACTTGCAGGCTCCCCACCCCTTCCCTAGTCCTGTTGAAAGGTTTCAGCCCAAAATATTAGCTTTCTTGCTCCTCGGATGCTGCCTTACCTGCTGTGCTTTTCCAACTTCACATCTATTGTCTGTGACTTCCAGCGTCAGTAGTCCTTATTGTCTCCAAGGAATTTAGACCTAATCTACTCAGTCTCTCCATATAATACCATCAACCTAGCAACCAGTCTCAGGAATTCCTAATATAGCAAACGTATGTTTCCTTGGGTATTATCAAAAGTGCTCACACTGCAGGCTTTTCAATTTCCTGCAAATCACATTAAGCCATTCTTACTTTTGTAGGAGAAAGTGAGGACTGCAGATGCTGGAGATCAGAGTCGAGAATGTGGTGCTGGATAAGCCCAACAGGCAGTATCAGAGGAGCAGGAGAATTGATGTTTCGGGAATAGGCTCTTCCTGATAATTGTCGATTCTCCTGCTCCTTTGATGTTTCCTCATCTTTACTTTTGTACTCCATTCACTTTGCAACAAAACCTAAACCTAACATTTGCTTTCCCAAATTTTTGCTGTGCCTACCTGTTACACTTCTGCAATACATATGTAACGATATCCAGACTCAGATCCCTCTGAATGCAAATATTTCACAGTCTATTACCATTCACAAACATATTCTACTTATTCTATTACTTATATTTTATTACTCTTCCAACCAAAAGCTGATAACTTCACACTTCACCATGTTGTATTCCATTGCCATTTGTTACCCTCTCATTTAATCTGTTTTTCCCCCAATAGCCTCTCTACATCCTCCTTGTCACTTTCGTTCTCACCTAAGTTTTGTTAGTAAACTTATACTCAGTCCCCTTATCTAAATCACTGATATAGACTGTAAATATCTGAAATCCAATTACTGGTCCTTGCACTACCCTGCTAATGGGACACTACTAAACCAAAGTTTTGGGATTTCTTGCACGTTTTGTAATCAAAATGGTGGATTCCACATTCTCTGTATAAAATACAGGTTTTCCTGCTTTCTGCAGCCAAGATGGAGATTTCCAGTTTCTTCATAGGCCTGCTGAATGCTTTCCTACATTCCATTTCCTAACACACAATGCATGTCCCTTTGCTTAAATTTTGAAATAAATTGTTGTTACTGCATTCACAAACTTTCAAGCTGAATTCATGGTCTAAATTGTGCATCACCTTTTCACTGTCTTAGGAATTTTCTATCTTCCTCTGTCTTCGAAAGCTTTTAAAATTCCTTTTTATTCCCTTAAATCTGCTTTATGATATTTCTGATATTAACTTGGTTGTTCTTGACTTTGTTACTGTAATTGTGCCTTGTGGTGGTGACACCCACCGTGAAAAGATGAGTGCTCCTTCCTTTATCTTCCAGTCTTCCCAGCCTGATCTTTTGTATCACTAAAGTTCTTTTCTCCATGCCCACCAATATTTTTACCATAACTCACAGAGCACCAAACATTTATCATATTATGATCACTTTTATTTAGAAAACCTTTTACTGGAAGTTATAATTGTTCATTTCAGAATACTAGACTCAAAATTATCAGTTCTTTCATTGGGTCCTCAACATCATGAACATCTCCTGTACAACATCATTGCAAATATGGTTTATTCAGCTTGTATGTGCTTTCCCAATCCAGAGTACTATTCCAGCATGAGATGTTGTCTTCTAGTACCACTCCAATTTGAGATGCCATTTCCAGAACATTATTCTAAAATGAGGTGTGTTCCAGCAACCACTCCAGTATGAAATGCTGTGCTCCAGTGCAGTGTTCCACTATGAGGTGTATTCCAGCATATTATTCTAGTATGAGGTGTTGTGTTCCAATTCAACACTCCATTATGAGGTGTTGAGTTCCAGTATAGTATTCCACTATGATATGCCAGGTTTCAGAACATTATTCAAGTATAGGGTATTGTATCCTAGTGCAAATTCCAGTATGGCGTGTTGAGTTCCAGTACAGTATTACAATATGAGGGTTCTGTTCTAGTACAGAATTGAATTCTGTGATTGTTCCAATGCTGTATTTCATTATGAGATACTGCGTTCCAATACAGTTTTTCAGTATGAAATGTTGTGTTCCACTACAGTGTTCCAATATAAGATGTTGTGTTGCAGTTTATTATTGTGATGTACTGGGTTTCAATATATTATTCCAGTATGAGGCATTGTGTTCCAATACAGTACAGAATTTCAGTATGGAGCGTTGAGTTTCAATACAGTAATCCAACATCAAGGTGTTGTGTTCAGTACATTATTCCAGTACGAGATGCTTTGTTCCAGAACACCATTCTAGTACTAGATGCTGTGTTCTAGAACATTATTCCACTATGAGGTGTCAAGCTCCAACATGAGTTGTATTTCAGTACATTAATACACTATGTGGTGTTATATTCTAGTAGTGTTATAACATGAACGCTTGTATTTCAGTGCAGTATTTCAACATGAATTGTTGTGTTAATTATTCTAACATGAGGTGTTTGTGCTTCATTGTATCAACCCAAGATTGGACATTTGGTCCAGAGTTGTTCTGTAAATAATTAAAAGTGGATAGGCCTCTACCCTTTTTTAATACTGATGTCACACCATACTCGCGTGCATCAATAAGTACATAAAGCCACCTAAACAATCCAAAGCACTCCTTTCTAGGCAAGGTTTACACAATACAATGTGTAATAAGCTCTATTTGTAAAGGGCAATGATTTTCATACTTTTTTAATTGCAGTGTAATTCTGAATGTTTTAATTGTGCTGTTAACCATAGTACTGCTCTAAGCGATTATAAACTAAATGTCATTTGCAGCATTATCCAAACAACACTGTCCATATTTAACAGAAGATAAGAAGCTGCTAGGAATGTGTGACACCATAGATTCTGGAGTATTTGAGGGAGGCATGATTCCTAGCTAGAATGATTCCTATTTTACAAATTACCTGAAAACCAACAGTGTATTACACTCTCGAACACAGGTGCAGTTTTTTTTCTCTCTGCGAGAATGATTTATGTGACCTGCAAATAGCAGTTATCTACAGTTGAGGCCCAGAGAAACTTGAATGAAAGCAAGCTGTGCAGGCATTTCACAGCAGCGATAAATTCCACATCAAATTTAATTTCACATAGTTTCTTTAAAATACAAGAAAATGTATTCATTATACTTTCATACCAACCATTATCAGCTTAGAAGGTGCATTGATGACAAGGATTAAAGTTAAAAATTGCTGGCATCTCCAACTGTGCTGTATTCTAATAACTCACTGGCATGCAGTTTTAAATTTCTAGCTTGCTGATTTTTGACATCTTCAATAGTGCAAGAATATAAAAAAGTGTTGCTGCTACCAGCAGAGACAGCTTTAGTCTCCTGCAAATCCTGTGATCACTGAGTGGAATAACTGATGACATTCACTAAGTTACAATTACTATATTTAATGTTTAGTCTATTATTGAATCTCAGCGTAGAATATGATCTATATTAGCAGAAAGTGCAATCATAATGACATGGATTCAGAGAAACAGTGTATTGCTCTTTGTCTGATGGTTATTTTATACAAACATTTATCATTCTGAATAGTGATTCACTTCATTGCTAACTTATTTTTATAGCCTTCTTTTCTACCATTACCTCTGGATGTGTAACAGATATCTGTAAATCTGAATGAGTTCACATTTATTCCAATAATAAGACTTTGTCTCAATTCATTTTACTTCTGCTGATCACAGAAGTGACCAATTATTGCCCATATTATTTTCTTTCCTTTCTGATCAATATATTTAATTGCATTTCATTGGTTGTTTCCTTTGTTATGTCCTGTAAGTTTTTATTTAAACAAATAAATTAAAGCAAATGAATAGAAAGCAGAAATTTTCAGCAGTGCTTCACCTTAGGCCCACTGAAGATGTTACCTAGTAGGGAAATGAAATGTGTGGAAACGAACCTTCAAACTCAACAAGCAAACCTACATCCAAAACCTCAACCTGAACTCAAAAGTCGTCTTGAAAAAAGCATTTTTGCATCTCAGTTGCTGATATCTATGATGCTCTGAGCAGAGAAAAGGATCCCCCTCCACTTCTATTACAGTCTGTTCTGTTATAACACAACAGTTGCATTCCCGAGTGACCTAGTGTTGTACAAAATCGCGCAATATAAGTAATGGGGCCTACGGGAAAAACAGAGTTAGGAGCAGACCACCAAAAATATCAGTAAAGATCAAAACAAAAACAATAGTTAACCCAACACAAACAATAGCACAATCAAAGTGAATGTTAAAATCATATATTTTAATGAAATAACACATTAAATCTAACACCTTAAGGGGTTTCTGAGTTTGCTGAGTTACAGTACTGTATTAAGACAGGGACTGAGGGTCATCATCAGAATTATCACTACTCTCAGGTGCAGTACTGGGTGCAGGGTTACAATTAAAGAAAATATTTAGCCCAGAAGTGGGTGGCTGTGGCTCAATGTTCTCAGATTGTTTCTTGGGGGTTGGATTAAAAAGGACATCTAGTTTTTGCTGCTTTGCCATCTTTCTTCTTTCATGAAGAAGCTGTTCATAGGGTCTCAGATACAACTTAATGCCACAAACTGCTATCCTGCTGCATTCTGCATTGTAGTCATAGAGTCATAGAGATGTACAGCAAGGAAACAGACCCTTTGGTCCAACCCGTCCATGTCAACCAGATATCCCAACCCAATCTAGTCCCACTGCCAGCGCCCGGCCCATATCCCTCCAAACCCTTCCTATTCATATACACATCCAAATGCCCTTTAAATGTTACAATTGTACCAGCCTCCACCACTTCCTCTGGCAGCTCATTCCATACATGTACCACCCTCTGCGTGATAACGTTGCCCCTTAAGTCCCTTTATATTTTTCCCCTCTCACCCTAAACCTATGCCCTCTATTTCTGGACTTCACCACCCCAGGGAAAAGACTTTGCCTATTTATCCTATCCATGCCCCTCATAATTTTGTAAACCTCTATAAGGTCACCCCTCAGTCTCCGATGCTCCAGGGAAAACAGCCCCAGCCTGTTCAGCCTCTCCCTGTAGCTCAAATCCTCCAACCCTGGCAACATCCTTGTAAATCTTTTCTGAACCCTGTCAAGTTTCACAACATCTTTCCGATAGGAAGAAGACCATGCAATATTCCAACAGTGGCCTAACTAATGTCCTGTACAGCCGCAACATGACCTCCCAACTTTTGTACTCAATACTCTGACCAATAAAGGAAAGCATACCAAACACCTTCTTCACTATCCTATCTACCTGCGACTCCACTTTCAAGGAGCTATGAACCTGCACTCCAAGGTCTCCATTGCCTTCTAACAGCTGCATCTGTTTCTCAACTTCCCTCAGGATCGAAGACAAAAGAGAAGTGGAGAGTTCTCATGGGGCTGCATCCTGGAGTTCTTCATCTTCATCTCCAGCTTCAACTTCCCTCACAGCAGCAAGTTGTTGTAGATCAGTCTCCACTTCTTCAAATCCAAATTGCTTGGCAAGAGTGCCATAATGTTCTCTGATTGCTGGAAGCTCCTCTGATGGTTCAATGCCTTCAAAATCATGAAGAAAATCTGGGAGCAGCTTCTGCCAAACTCTATGCAAGCAGTCCTTCCTGACATCACCGCAGGTCTCCACAATGATGTCAATAACATTCTTAATGGTAAAGCTCTTCCAAAATTGAAGAACACTGTGCTCATTATCCCCCTCAGTAGCTGGAGTCAGCTTCTTGAATGTACACCTCAAATAATAAGTTTTAAAAGCTGCCATTGCCCCCGGTCATAGGTTGAACGAGAGAGTTTACGTTCAGAGTAGAAATAGCACTTTGATGTTTTCAGAAAGCTCACCAATGGCGGGAGGATGGTTTGGTGCATTGTCCAGAGTGAGAAGAATCTTTAAATCCAAATCTTTTCTCCTGCAATAATTTCTAAAAACATCCCTCGAAAACATCAACAATAAGGTCAGAAAAAAAAATTGTCCCGTCATCCAACCACTTTTGCTTGACCCGAAGTAAACACCGAGAGTGGGCTGAAGGTAACCGGGAATGGAATGGTGTGACAGCCAACAGGAATTTTAAAAATATTGTTCCCCAATTCACCAATTGCGTTACAGCCAAATTGTGTTGACAAAATGCATATTATGGGAGAACAACTTGTACCCAGAAGCTGTGCCCTGCCCACCCCATTTTGAACAGTAATCAAAGAGGTCAAAACCTGAGCAAGTGAATTATGGCATAAACTGAAAGGCAATTATCAGTCTGCCTTTGTTCTGACAGTTCATAAATTCGTCAACATTTAAAACAAACAACGCAATTCTCTGATACTATGGTTAGAATTTTTCCAAAATAATGGTTACTTGTCAATTAGATGGAGTTTCATTCATGCTTTCTGTCTATGGGTTTACTAGTGCAATCTTCACAGCACACTACATTTCATATGCATCACATCCCTACAGCGCCATTCTTGTGCTAACATGTGGTTACCAGTCCTGCCGCTGCCAGGACTATCTGGAATTCCTACAACCAATGCCACATTAAGGCCTAGCTGTACAACAGGTCAAACACTGGCAAGCAGAAACAGTCTTTCACTATACATATAGTGAAAGGGAAATAAGAAAAAATGCTTCTGAGGGCAAATAGATAGCACAGCTGACACTTGATTGGACCCAGAATTTCACAATCATAAATAGAGTCATAGAGTCATAGAGATGTACAGCACAGAAACAGACCCTTCGGTCCAACCCGTCCATGCCGACCAGATATCCCAACCCAATCTAGTCCCACCTGCCAGTACCCGGCCCATATCCCTCCAAACCCTTCCTTTTCATATACCCATCCAAATGCCTCTTAAATGTTGCAATTGTACCAGCCTCCACCACATCCTCTGGCAGCTCATTCTATACACGTACCAGCCTCTGCGTGAAAAAGTTGCCCCTTAGGTCTCTTTTACATCTTTCCCCTCTCACCTTAAACCTATGCCCTCTAGTTGTGGACTCCCCCACCCCAGGGAAAAGACTTTGTCTATTTATCCTATCCATGCCCCTCATAATTTTGTAAACTTCTATAAGGTTACACCTCAGCCTCCGACGCTCCAGGGAAAACAGCCATAGCCTGTTCAGCCTCTCCCTGTAGCTCAGATCCTCCAACATCCTTGTATATCTTTTCTGAACCCTTTCAAGTTTCACAACATCTTTTCGATAGGAAGGACACCAGAATTGCATGCAATATTCCAACAGTGGCCTAACCAATGTCCTGTACAGCCGCAACATGACCTCCCAACTCCTGTACTCAATATTCTGACCAATAAAGGAAAGCATACCAAACGCCTTCTTCACTATCCTATCTACCTGCAATTCCACTTTCAAGGAGCTATGAACCTGCACTCCAAAGTCTCTTTGTTCAGCAACACTCCCAAGGACCTCACCATTAAGTGTATAAGTCCTGCTAAGATTTGCTTTCCCAAAATGCAGCACCTCACATTTATCTGAATTAAACTCCATCTGCCACTTCTCAGCCCATTGGCTCATGTGGTCCAGATGCTGTTGTAATCTGAGGAAACCCTCTTCGCTGTCCACTACACCTCCAATTTTAGTGTCATTCTGCAAACTTACTAACTGTACCTCTTATGCTCGCATCCAAATCATTTATGTAAATGACAAAAAGTAGAGGGCCCAGCACCAATTCTTGTGGCACTCCACTGGTCACAGGCCTCCAGTCTGAAAAACAACCCTTCACCACCACCCTCTGTCTTCTACCTTTGAGCCAGTTCTGTATCCAAATGGCTAGTTCTCCCTGTATTCCATGAGATCTAACCTTGCTAATCAGTCTCCCATGGGGAACCTTGTCGAACATTTTACTGAAGTCCATATAGATCACATCTACTGCTCTGCCTTCATCAATCTTCTTTGTTACTTATTCAAAAAACTCAATCAAGTTTGTGAGACATGATTTCCCACGCACAAAGCCATGTTGACTATCCCTAATCAGTCCTTGCCTTTCCAAATATATGTACATCCTGTCCGTCAGGATTCCCTCCAACAACTTGCCCTCCACTGAGGTCAGGCTCACTGGTCTATAGTTCCCTGGCTTGTCTTTACCACCCTTCTTAAACAGTGGCACCACGTTTGCCAACTTCCAGTCTTCCGGAAACTCACCTGTGATTATCGATGATACAAATATCTCAGCACGAGGCCCAACAATCATTTCTCTAGCTTCCCACAGAGTTCTCGGGTACACCTGATCAGGTCCTGGGGACTTATCCACTTTTAACCATTTCAAGACATCCAGCACTTCCTCCTCTGTAATCTGGACATTTTGCATTGGATTCTCCTTAATTCTATTTACCAAAGCTATTTCATGTCCCCGTTTTGCCCTCCTGATTTCCCTCTTAAGTATTCTTCTACTTTCTTTATACTAAGGATTCACTCGATCTATCCTGTCTATCCCTTATATATGCTTCCTTCTTTTTCTTAACCAAACCCTCAATTTCTTGAGTCATCTAGCATTCCCTATACCTTCCAGCCTTCTCTTTCACCCTGATAGGAATAGACTTTCTCTGGATTCTTGTTATCTCATTTCTGAAGGCTTCCCATTTTCCAGCCATCCCTTTACCTGCGAACATCTGCCCCCAATCAGCTTTTGAAAGTTCTTGCCTAATACTGTCAAAATTGGCCTTTCTCCAATTTAGAACTTCAACTTTTAGATCTGGTCTATTCTTTTCCATCACTATTTTAAAACAAATAGAATTATGGTCGCTGGCTCTAAAGTGCTCCTCCACTGACTTCTCAGTCACCTGCCCTGCTTTATTTTCCAAGAGTAGGTCAAGTTTTGCACCTTCTCTAGTAGGTACACCCACATTCTGAATCAGAAAATTGTCTTGTACGCACTTAAGAAATTCCTCTCCATCTAAACCTTTAAGACTATGGCAGTCACAGTCTATGTTTGGAAAGTTAAAATCTCCTACCATAACTACCCTATGATTCTTACAGATAGCTGAGATCTCCTTACAAGTTTGTTTCTCAATTTCCCTCTGACCGTTGGGGGTCTATAATACAATCCCAATAAGGTGATCATCCCTTTCTTATTTCTCAGTTTCACCCAAATAACTTCCCTGGATGTATTTCTGGGAATATCCTCCCTCAGCACAGCTGTAATGCTATCCCTCATCAAAAATGCGACTCCCCCTCCTCTCTTGCCTCCCTTTCTATCCTTCCTGTAGCATTTGTATCCTGGAACATTAAACTGCCAGTCCTGTCCATCCCTGAGTCATGTTTCTGTAATTGCTATGATATCCCAGTCCCATGTTCCTAACCATGCCCTGAGTTCATCTGCCTTCCCTGTTAGGCCCCTTGCATTGAAATAAATGCAGTTTAATTGATTAGTCCTACCTTGTCCCTGCCTGCCCTGACTGTTTGACTCACGTCTGTTCTCAGCTGTACCCGTCTCAGTTTGATCTCTTTCCTCACTATCTCCCTGGGTCCCATCCCCCACCTTACTAGTTAGTGTGTTGTCTCTTTACATCATCACCTGTCTGATTGACTATCATTGCAACCCAGGAATCAAGCCACAGTCTACCTGTCCTTAAATCCATACCATGTTAGAGTTCTGTCTGAAGGAATGTTGCTCTTTCTCTGAAACCAGTAGAACATAACATCTTGTCTTTGTCCAATGTGGGAGCATCAAACTGTTGATAATGTTAGCTGTTATTGGACCACAAGCATTGAAACCTCATCTTCAACAGGACTACCATGTGCTCAACACTACTGTGGCAAAAGAGTAGACTGTGTTATATCAGTACTCAGCTGCGTTCAGGGGGCTGTGTAATGGAGGCATCAACCAAGGTTGCAGAAGGTAGCCTATATTTCCTAGTAACCGTCCATGCAATGTTATTGGCCCTTGAAAAAAGTTGGAACCTCGAAGTTATGAAGGGTAAAGGCATTGTGGCAGCTTCCAGGGTATTTTGGCATAGACATTTAAAATGTGGCACCAATGATCAAAAGGTGACTCCTACATTGACTGAATAGAAGTGTTCTCTATTTATGGAATTGACTTTGTTGTGATATGGTGCCCTCAACATGCTGTGAGCTTTAGCCTGAAACATCTATTTTCCTGCTCCTCAAATGCTACCTGACCTGCTGTACTCTTCCAGCACCACACTCTTGACTCTAATCTCCAGCATCTGCAGTACTCACTTTCACCTATGCTGTGTGTACAGTCTGCCATGCCTGTACCTGGGGGAAACCTGCTATGTTGGCAAAACATGCTGCCTAGGCTGCATCATTGATCTTGTCGTGAGCAAACAAGGTGAAGTGATGTGATCTGTCACAAATTGTATCAGTAACAGCATTGATACATTTGTGTGTTATGGATTGAGAGATCTCACCGACGTCCCAGCGGCTCCTTGGGAGCAGGAGTTGAATAAAAATATGGCACAGCTGTCACTTTGATGTCCACTGAGATAGGATGGCCACTCACCCTTCGGTTTGTGAGCCCCACTGCACGAGACAATGCAGTTTTGTGACAGAATCCCAGGACATGCTCAGTCAGAGCCCCAATAATCAGGAGGAAATGGTATTGAAGATGAAAAACTGTACATCCTCAGGGGGCCTTTGGCTGTGACTTCTTCTTGTGAAGACTGTTAAGCAGCTGCTGGGGGCTGTTATTGTTCCTAGGCTTGCTGGCATATTTGTTCTTCCTCAGTCTCTCTATGATTTCAATATACATCTCCCACAGCATAAATGGTCTCTGTTGTGACTGGATCCATTGCTCATGGTTCCAATGAAGCTGTGTGGGAAGTATGAGAAACAGAACAGGTCCTTAGTAATGTGAGCAGTCAGTATTTGCATCACACATAAATGACAGTTTAACATCGTCCTCAATACAGTGGGACATGGAGATTCCAATATGGAGGGCCATGGAATGCCTCTGCAGGGATTTTTGAAATAAGGACCTGAATCCAATATATTTGGAACAAGCATGTCATGTGAATACAGTATGAGATTGTACATGTGGTAGGATTATTGAAACCTTGTGTTCCCAAGTCATCACCCAAGAAAGGCAGCATTGCATTTAAGATCAGATTGTTAAATATTTACAGATGAAGGTGAGAGGTAATCAGCTACAAATCATTGTGCAACCAATGAGAACTTGAATTACCTTTGTGAATTGTGGCCTGCAGTTGATACTTTAAGGTCACCTGTAATTACTTCTAGTTCACAGAGTGTCTGTGATCAATCTCTATTTACCAATGACATGATCAAGATTGTCTGTGGCCAGGATTTGCATCTTACATAGTTGGTCATTGCACGCATTTGCTGTGAAGTTGAGTAGAGAACTTGCAGATTGGGAGGCAGGAAGTCAGAATTTGGTTCTTGCAAACTGTTGGGAGGGGGGAGCATTGTGTGGTCCCTTTAAAAGATAACGTGATTTTTCTGTGTTTAGAGCTTTAAAATAGATGTCTGTGAGCAGCAGCTTGTAAGTTTGCAAGTACACAGAGAGCAGCTGAATTGTAACATTTGTATCAAAAAACCGGAGAGTTAGCAGACCAAGCAGCAGTTTTTTTTTTAACTAAGATGATGGGCTTTTGAATTTGGCTGATCAATTTGAGCTAGGTGCTTTGATACCAAAAGCCTATTAAATTTAAGTCTGATGGTTTTCACAACATAGGGCCAATCCTATTGTAAAGAATATTGACACATTCTCATGGGTATGAAAAGAAGGGGGCAGTTGGACAACGACCCCAGAGCTAGCTGCCATCCACCAGACCTAACAGCCCTCAGCTCTCACAGCCTCCTCTGTGTCTTAGGGAAAGCACCATCTCAATAACAATGGTACCAACAGCACAACTAGATAATATTCCTGACAGAAGAATCGACAGATAAGGCACAGAACATTCCGTTGTAATTTCAAGAGACTAAATTCAATTTTTTTTATGAGTGAGACTTGTCTTTATTGGAACAGAGTACCATTAGAATCATGCCTTTTTTGGGAATAGTTAGCAGTTAGAAGGGATTTATTCAGTTTATCAATAGTTTAGTTAATTTGTTCACTGCTGGAGTTAGATAAATTTTTACCTGTTGATTTTAAAGTGAGTGTCAGGGATTTATTTTATTTAACTGTGAGAAGTTGGTGAAATGCAGGTTGCACTACTTTTCACACCCTTTTTAGAGATTATGGGGCATTTTGGTGTTAGTTCTCAGAGGGGGGTCAATCTCTGCTTCATAACACCTTTCACACGGAAAATTCCACATTACAGATATCTTCTCCCTGCACTGCGTAAGTATATGATTCATGCAATTGCCCTTGGAGAACCTCACAATGCTCACAAGTACAGCCTGTAGCTTCAGTCATCCAACAAATTTCTACAATTCTAGATGGCTCTACATCAAGGTTCTCTCTAGGCAAAGTCCCTGTACTTGACAAATCAAGTTGGCCCCCGTAATGATCACATACATGCATGAAGGGCTGTACACTTAAATAAATCGCCCTAGCACTCCACAATGAAATGGAGAGGGATGTTGCTCCATATGCAAGAACACATCAAGCTACCTCTTGAAGGCCTGTTGCAAATCCATTCACACACATATTCTGATCACTGCACTCTTGACCTCTAAAACCTTCCTATTCATCTGCATGTCCAAATGTCTTTTAAATGTTATTACTGTACCTGCATCTACTAATTCCTCAAGCTGTTCTTTCCACATACAAACCACCCACTGTCTGGTCTTCTTTAAATCGTTCTTCTCAACCTTAAAAACATGACCTCTAGTTTTGTACTCTCCTACCCTAGGATAAAGACCTTTGCTATTTACCTCATCTATACCTCTCACGATTGTATACACCTCCATCAGGTCACCCCTCAACCTCATACACTCCAGCAAAATGTCGCACTTATCCAGCCTCTCCTTATAACTCAAATCCTCAAGTCTCAGTAACATCCGTGTAAATCTTTTCTGACCCTCTCCAATTTAATAATATTATTCCTATAGAAGAGTGATCAGAACTGCACACAATGTATGACCCCTTATTTTTAAACAACAACCCAGATTATAGTACAAATTCTAGATTATAGTACAAGAGGAAACATCTTTTCCACATTCACCCTGCCGTGATCCTGCAGAATCTTATATTTTCAGTTATGTGATCTCTTCCTCAACTAAACTGCATCAAAAATAATTCTAACCTGACCACACTTCTTCTTAAGACAACCCACCCATTCCAGGTATTAGTCTACAAGTCTGCCCTAAAGTGCTTCCAATGTATTTACATCTTTCCTTAAATAAGGAAAAAATTACTGTAAACAGTACAGTACTCCAGGTGTGGTCTCACCTCTATTAATGCTCTGCTTCACTGATGTGGAAGTACTGGTGTTGGACTGGGGTGGACGAAGTCAGAAATCACATGACACCAGATTATAGTCCAACAGGTTTATTTGAGATCACAAGCTTTCAGAGCATAGCCCCTTCATCAGGCTCTGAAAGCTTGTGATTTCAAATAAACCTGTTGGACTATAATCTGGTGTCATGTGATTTCTGACCTGTTTCACTGAAGCATAGCCTCCCTACTTTTGTAATTCATATTGCAATAAAACTAACATTTTACCAGCTTTCATAATTTCTTGTTTTCCCTGCACACTAACCTTTTCATGATTCATGCACCAGGACACCCAGATCCCTCTGCAATCCCACAATGTAAATATTGCTTCTTTTTCTATTCCCCCTGCCAAATTAAACAATTTCACATCTTCCAAGATTATATACCATTTATCATATCTTTGCTATTCGGTTAACTTGTCTATCACTTTGTAGGTTCTTTATATCCTCTTCATGATATATTATCTTATCGATATTAGTGTCATATACAAATCTGGCGAGCATACTTTAATCTAAGACACTTATGTAAATGGTACAATGTTGAGGCCTCAGTGCTGTGCCCTGTGACAGATTTCTCATTACATCTTGACAACCAAGAAATTGCCTCTTTATGGTTACTCTCTGTTTCCTGTTAGTTAGCCAACCTACCATCTGTGCCAATATGCTACCAACTGCACCACAACTCTTATTTTCCACAATAAAATGTGATGTGGCACCTTACCAAATGCCTTTATGCACAGCACATAATATTTCTTTTCAGAATTATAACAAATTGGATAAGTTAGAGTCATGGAGATAAACAGCACAGGAAAAAAAAAATCTTTGGTCCAAATCGTCCATGTCATTCAGATATCTTAAATTAATCTATTCCCATTTGCCAGCATTTGGCCCATATCCCTCTAAACCTTTCCTATTCATGTATCCATCCAGATGCCTTTAAAATGTTGTAACTGTACCACCTCCACACTTTCTCTGCCAGCTCATTCCATACACGCACCAGCCTCTGCCTAAAAAGGTTGCCCCTTCGGTCCCTTATAAATCTTAAACGAAAACAGAAGTTGCTGGAAAAGCTCAGCAGGTCTGGCAGTTTCTGTGAAGAGAAATCAGAGCTCGCATTTCGGGTTCCAGTGACCTTCCTCAGAACTGATGGTAGCTAGGAAAATTTCAGTTTAAATTCAGAAGATAGGATGGGGGAGGGGGTAAGTAGTAAACAATAGGTGGGGGAATAGAGCCCAAAGAGAGAGAACAGTTGGACAGATAAAGGAGTAGATAATGATTCGAGTGGAGGGTGAGTAACTGTAAATGGAGATTGGTTTCCATCACAACTGATGGTGCACCAGCCATGCTTGATGTAAATGGGGGCATTGTTACATTTTGCAGAAATAATCACCTCTTCCTCTCATTTGTCAATTGCCCTTGTATAATCCACTAGAAAATTTTAGTGAGTAAAATTATGGATATTTCTCATATGATGACAGCTGTTGTTAAGATTAAAATCTCTATTCAAGCAAGAGCATTTCAGGACTGTTTGTTTAAATCCTTAATGGATGAACTTGATGCTGCCAATGGTGTACTAATTCTCTCTGCTGATGTGAGGTGATTAAATTGAGTGAAGATATTTCAAAGTTTTTTTCAATCCTGATGCCTGAAAGTGTCTTTTTTTTAAATTCTGGAATGAAGGAATGAAATGCACAGTTAACTGTCAGAAATGCGTGGTTGCTCTTCATCACATTCCTTACAGACATAACCTTAAAACTGAATGAGTTGAACTGTGGGGAAAGGACAGATACTTGGAATATATGATCAGGGTGCTGAATGCATTCAAAATGCAGCTGAGTCTGTAGTCCTCCCAATTAAAAATATAAAATGCTGCAATACTTCCCTAGTCTGGGGAAAACACTAGAAAAAAAAATCAAAATCAAGATCAAAGAAGAATGGATCAATCTAGAAAACTTGCGTGCACTTTTAAGGAAGTTAGCAGAGGAATTCAACAGGCAATTTCAGGGATTACAACTGTTGGAACAAATTATCATGCTTGTCTTAAATCCATTCCTTCAGGTAGATTTGTGTGAATTTGCTCCCAAATTTCATCAGATAGAACATTACAGCACAGTACAGGCCCTTCAGACCTCAATGTTGTGCTGACCTGTGGAACCAATCTGAAGCCCATCTTACCAACACTATTCCATTTTCATCCATATGATTATCCACTGCCCATTTAAATGCCCTGGACGTTGGTGAATGTATTACAGTTGCAGGGCAGTTCCATGCCCCTACTACTCTCTGAGTAAAGAAACCACCTCTGACATGTGTCCTATATCTACCACCCTTCAATTTAAAGCTATGTCCCCTGGTGCTTGCCGTCATCATCTGAGGAAAAAGGCTCTCACTTTTCACCTTATCTAACCCACTGATTATCTTATGTGTCTCAATTAAGTCACCTCAACCTTCTTCACTCTAATGAAAACAGCCTCAAGTCCCTCAGCCTTTCCTCATAAGACCTTTCCTCCATACAGGTAACAGTCTGGTAAATTGCCTCTGAACCATTTCCAAGGCTTCCACATCCTTCCTATAATGCGGTGTCCGAAACTGTACGCAATACTCCAACTGTGGCCGCACTAGAGCTTTGTACAGCTGCAACATGACCTCGTGGCTCCGAAACTCAGACCCTCTACTAATAAAAGATAACACACTGTGTGCCTTCTTAACAACCCTATCAATCTGGGTGGCAACTTTCAGGGATCTATGTACATGAACACCAAGATCTCTTTGCTCATTTACACTGCCAAGAATCAGACCATTAGCCTAGTACTCTTTATTCCTGTTGTTCTTTCCAAAGTGAATCACCCAACACTTTTCCACATTAACTCCCATTTGCCACCTCTCAGCCCAGCTCTACAGCTGATCTATGTCCCCCTGTAAACTGCATTATCCTTTGTCACTGTCCACAACTCCACTGACCTTAATCTCATCTGCAAATTTACTAACCTATCCCTCTACACCCTCATCCAGGTCATTTATAAAAATGACAAACAGCAGTCGACCCAAAACAGATCCTCGCAGTACTCCACTAGTAATTGAACTCCATGATGAAAATTTCCCATCAGCCACCATCTTCTTTCAGGTAGCCAATTTCTGATCCAAACCACTAAATCTCTCTCAATCCCATACCTCCGTATTTTGTGCAGTAGCCTACCAAGGGAACCTTATCAGGCGCCTTACTGAAATCCATATACACCACATCAACCATTTTACCCTCATCTACCTGTTTTGTTGCTGTGTCAAAGAACTCAATAAGGGTTGTGAGGCACGACTGACTCTTGGCAAAACTGTATTGACTATCCCTAATCAACTTATTCCTTTCTGGATGATTATAAATCCTATCTCTTAAAAGCGCTTTCCAACACTTTACCCACAACTGAAGTAATGCTCACTGGTCTATAATTACCAGGATTGTCCCTACTCCCCCTCTTGAACAAGGAGATAACGTTTGCTATCCTCTAGTCTTCTGGCACTATTCCTGTAGACAATGACGACATAAAGATCAAAGCCAAAGACTTGGCAATCTTCTCCCTGGCTTCCCAGAGAATCCTAGGATAAATCCCATCCAGCTCAGGGGACTTATCTATTTTTCACTTTCCAGAATTGCTAGCACCTTCTCCTTGTGAATCTGAATCCTGTCTAGTCTAGTAGCCTGTATCTCTGTATTCTCCTTGACAACATTGCCTTTTTCCAGTTTGAATATCAATGAAAAATATTCATTTAGTGCTTCTCCTATCTCCTCAGACTCCATGCACAACTTCCCACTACTGTCCTTGATCAGCCCTAACCTTACTCTAGTCATTATTGCATTCCTGATATACATATAGAAAGCTCCTTGATTCTATCTGCCAATGACTTCTCATGACCTCTCCTAGCTCTTTTTAGTTCTCTGTTGAGGTCTTTCCTGGCTAGCTTGTAACTCTTAAGCACCCTAACTGAGCCTTCATGCTTCATCCTAACATAAGCCTTCTTCTTCCTCTTAACAAGAGATTCAACTTGCTTAGTAAACCATGGCTCCCTCGCTTGACCACTTCCTCCGTGCTTGACAGGTACATACTTATCAAGGATATGCCGTTGCTATTTCTTGAATAAGTTCCACATTTCAATTGTGCCCATCCCCTGCAGTTTCTTTCCCCATCCTATATATCCTAAGTCTTGTCTAATCACATCGTAATTGCCTTTTCCCCAGTTATAACTCTTGCCCTCCTGTTTATACCTATCCTTTTCCATCACTAAAGTAAACATAAATGAATTACCGTCACTATCACCAAAATTCTCACCTACCATCTAACACTTGGATGGGTTCATTACCCAGTACCAAATCTAATGTGGCTTCACCTCTTGTGGACCTGTTTACATACTTAGTCAGGAAACCCTCCTGCACACATTGGACAAAAACTGACCCATCTAAAGTACTCATACTAAAGTATTTCCAGTCAATATTTGGAAAGTTTAAAGTCCCCCTTTACAACTCCTATCCAGAATCATCTTTGCTATCCTTTCCTCTACATCTCTGGAATTATTCACAGGCCAATAGAAAACTCCCAACAGGTTGACCTCTCCTTTCCTGTTTCTAACCTCAATCCATACTATCTCAGTAGACAAGTCCTCAAACATCCTTTCAGCCAACATAGTGCTGTCCTTGACTAACAATGCCACACCTCCCCCTCTTTTACCATCTTCTCTGTTCTTACTGAAACATCTAAATCTCAGAACCTGCAACACCCATTCCTGTCCCTGCTCTATCCATGTCTCCAAAATGGCCCCAACATCAATGTCCCAGCTGCAAGTTCACCCACCTTATTCTGGATGCTCCTGACATTGAAGTAGACATACTTCAAACCATTTTCCTGCTTGCCGGTGCACGCTGGTGATCTTGAAACCATATTTCTGACCTCACTACTCTCAACCTCCTGTACACTAGAACTACAATTTAGATTCCCATTCCCCTGATGAATTAGTTTAAACCCTCCTGAAGCGCATTAGTAAATCTCTCCTCCTTCTCCCCACCAGGATATTGGTATCCCTCTGGTTCAGGTGTAGAACATCCTGTTTATAGGTGTCCTACCCCAGAATGAGCCCGAATTATCCAGGTGTCCAAAACCCTCTGTCCTGCACCATCCGTGTAGCCACATGTTCAACTCCCCTCTCTCCCTATTTCTCACCTCACGAGCACGTGGCACCGGCAACAAACCAGAGATAACAACTCTGTTTGTTGAAGCTCCAAGCTTCCACCCGAGCTCCCTGAATTTCTGCCTTACATCCTTTTCCTACGTATGTCATTGATGCCTATGCGGACCACGACTTGAGGCTGCTACCCCTCCCCCTCAAGGATCCTGAAAACATGATCCGAGACATCACGGACCCTGGCACCTGGGAGGCAACACACCAATCGTGAGTCTCTCTCATTCCCACAGAACCTTCCATCTATCTCCTGACTTGTGGAGTCCCCAATGACAAATGCTTTACTCTTCTCACCCCTTCCCTACTGAGCAACAGGGACAGACTCTGGCTTCCACCATGGCTTATCCCTGGTAAGTCGTCCCCTCCAACGGTATCCAAAATGGTGTACTTGTTATTGAGCTGAATGGGGAATCCCTGCACTGTCTTTTGGTTCCCTTTCTGTCGCCTGACTGTAATCCATCTGCCTTTTTCTTGAATCTGAGGTGTGACTACCGCTTTGTAACTCTTCTCTATAACCCCCTCCGCCTCCTGAATGATCTGAAGTTCATCCAGCTCCAGCTCCAGTTCCTAATGTGGTTTTCAAGGAGCTGGAGTTGGGTGCACTTCCCGCAGATGCAGTCAGCAGGGACACTAGTTGTGACTCCTACCTCCCACATTCTGCAGGAGGAACATTCAACTGCCCTAACTGCCATTCCCACTATTCTAAATTCCCAAAGAGTACATTGAAAATTAAAGAACATAAAAGAATTATTTACTCAGTTTGAATCCACACCTACATTAAGAATTTCCTAAGATGTCTTAATGGACATCATCCAATGCTCAAATTCTCCTGAAATAAAGCAAACAACAAATCTTCTTGATGTTCTCCACAAACTTATCTTCACTGGGCAATATACACATTGGGATTTCATAGTTCCAAACACTAAGACTGGACACTGAAAGTGATGGATAGGGTTTAAATCAAACAGGCTGCTATATCCCAGATGGACTCGGGCTGCACTCATCCTGTACAGTTTAAAGTATTCCATCATACTGCCTTGTAGATGGTGGACAGACATCGGAAGACAGACTACTCACTGCAGAAAAGTCCAGATCAAGACAAAAAGATTTTTGGAGACTTGTAAACAGAGAAAAATACCAGCTCCTATTATCCTGTGCTTTTAAAGTGAAAGCTTACTTTGATTCCACACATCTTTGAGATAGCATTCTCTTAAATGAAGGTAAGTCCAAGTCTATGTTTCCTGCCCACCTCACCGATACCCATTTAATAGACTGATTTTGACTAGCAACTGAAACTAGACCCTACTTCAAAGCACTGGCTGATAATGTGCAGTCACAGGTATCACATTGAGACTTGAGAGGACAAAATGAATAACTATATATACTTGGTTTTATATTTATACACACCAAAAGTAAACTTTATTCTATTCATTTTCAAGGTAGATCATGGGTTACACATAAAGTGACCTTGTGGTTGAAAGGCTTGGAGATCACTGTTTTGTAGTGAAGGCCAATGTAAAATAACTGTTCAACTCATCTACCATCTGCTTACTTTTCATTATTTCTTTAGACTTACTTTCTACTGGACTAACTCCCACTTTGTTAACTTATGTTTAAGTATTGTATTGTCAGAATCATATTATGAAGCACAGCACTTCATACAGGATTCTATCAGTTGCACATATTTCAGTAACACTTTCATTCTACACCACTATAACATACTGCTGTCATCATTGGTGGACTGTCCAATATCAGACATGTTCTCAGATAGCTCAAACATGGCCTGGGATTGATTTTCCAACTCTGCTTCAGAGAAGTGATGAAGAATTCTGATATAAAGCATCAGCTTGAAGCACATCCAACGCAATAGTCAAATGACGTAACAGCATTGGTTGTTGAAAGGAAGTCAATGGTTTTTTGGACTGTGCAGTGGAGGAGGGGAGGGTATTGGGGGTGAAGTTATCTCCGCACCTCATGACATTAAGGATTGGGCAATCCAAAAAATTGCTTTGCACAGGGAAAATCTTGTTATCATAAAACAGGTCTTTGTTCATAACATTATCACAAATCCTTCATGCTAAATAATAAAACAGGTACTGTTTCAATATATGCTTTACACCACTGAAGTACTTTTACATTAACCGTTGTACAATAATTCAGCCAATGAATCTGCACTAAATTGTTCAAGATGTTAACATCTATAGCAGCACACCTTGTTTGATGACTCTATTATATCCCATCTTCTTCTTGGTGTCTGTTCTGTTTAATTTCTATATGGTAACTGCAGAGACTCCTTCAACATATGCTTCAAAAGCCTCAGGATTTTGCCCTGGTTAAGTAGTCATACTAAATAAGTAATTGAGTGCAATTCAAGTGCTTGTATTCTGAAGCTAATCTTGGAAAGGAAATAGCTTACAGCCATTTGAACAAAATATAAGAATGCAGAAATGGTGACAAATTTAATTGCTCTGAACACATTTAGCACACTAAACCAAAATTGATGCAGACTTAATATCTGATGAGTTCCAGTTCAGCATCTGCTTCTAACAATGCTACCCAATCCAAATCATCCACTACTCACATTCTGACAAATTTTATTCAGCCCATTTTTAATGCTGAGCAGGATACAACGTCTCCATGTGTTTTACAGATTTCGAGCACAAAGATAAATTGCTTAACTCTTGCATGATGGAGCAGGAGAAAATGTCAAGTAGTCTTTCAATTCCTGCAATGCATAGGAATACATCCTGGGTGAATTTAATTTACAGCAATCAACTTTGCTTCCAGTTAACAATTAACTAAAATTATTTCACTAAAGTTCAACTCACCTAATGGTTCAATGGGCTTAACCAGTTGTGTAGATGAGCGAAGCATCCAAATCTGAAATCAGCTCAGTCCCAAATTAATGGATCTTTACAAACTTGGTGTCAAATTGAGTTCAGTGCCTTTGGTGGGAAACGAAGAACAATGACCAAGGTTTGTGTTCTAATCACTATCTGGTGATTCCTGTTTGAAATGTGCATGTGTGGGCTTAAATTGAGGATTCAGTCAACAGGTTTACCTTGAATACATTGAAAAGCTCACTTCAATGTGACACAAATGATTAAAGTCCATTTGGAAAAGGACGAAGAGACAAGGCGATGTGTAAGTCTGTATCCTAGCAAGGAGTGAATGACTCCGGAAGAAGGAGAGAAATGTGGCATGGGAAACTTGCTCCAAAAGTTATCAGGGGGCAAGGTAATGCATTTCGTCAGCATCTCTCTAGCACTAGTTTTTAATGCAGATAAAACTTACAGTGAGTTATTTTGACATTGAATAATAATGAATCGGTTGTTCACTGTATATCTCTCCAGAGATCTACTGACTTCTGCAGAAATAAAAAATTGAAGTGACATGTGATGGGCAGCTGATCCAACTTTCACAATTTTTCACAGAGTAAAATTTTAGGCCAAGGTACATTGATGATTTCAGATTATTCGGCATAAAAGGCTGTTTAAAGAAAACTACAAAAAGCAGCCTACTGCCACACTGTACAGATGTGCATAGATAACCTATTGCAGAAGACATGAAGAAATTACTTTTACAGAAGCCACCCTCATATATCTCAACAATGTCCTTCATCACTCAAGTTGGTCCATTGTCGAGTTGGACTCAATCACCACATTCTAACAGCAGGAATGCAGCCAGTTATTGAGTCTTTTATTACAGGTGACTGGTGATAACAATAGGGAAGTTAAAAAACTGACCTCAGTTTTGAAATTAAGGTGGGCATGGAGTGACAGGGACATCACTCAGCTTTTACTGGAAGATTCATCACTCATACTGTTGTTACATGTTTTTGGTCCTAAAATATATATCTTTTACTAATGCTTGCCTGAAGTGGGAAAATTGAATAAGAAACAAAATGCCCCATTCCATTTATGAGTTTCTGTAATCAATAAACACAATGTTTTCCTGAAGAAGGGCTTATGCCCGAAACGTCGATTCTCCTGGGGCTCGGATGCTGCCTGGCCTGCTGTGTTTTTCCAGCACCACATTTTTCAACACAATGTTTGACCCTATTTTGATTAAGAACTGTTTAATACCCAAATGTTTCAATTCAGAACGTCATTTTTTAAATGTGCAACCTTCTTGCTACCTATACAACCAAGAAATTGATGGTAATGGGCACCACATAATTGAGCTTTTTGTAACCTGAGCAATGAAATACCAAATGTTCTACTATTCTTCATAAATTAACACAAAGGATCTTTTTATAGAAAAAAGCTTTTTGTCTTCCGCCATTCATGTTTCATGTTGAGAAGCTTTATTTTTCTGGGGACAGTGCACGAAAATCAAGAAGTGTTTTTTGTAGAATAAATGCCATCTTAAAAAATTATATTAATGCACACTTTCTTCCCAAACAAATGTTAAACTTATCATTTTATTTATGGATGAGGAGCCAGGACAGTTGTATAATTTCCATCATAGTAATTATTATCTGTATTCAACCTAGTGAGCAGATTGTTCAACCACAAGACCAAAACTCCAACTATATCCCCATTTGCCATCCACACACATGTCACTTTAATCAGGAGGTTCACTGAAAAGCAATCAGGAGTGGGAGCACTGATTGATTTTCCCTTTCCTGTTCCAGGGGTAGAAGTCAGCAGAAATATTCCTAACTTTCTGCCATTATTCTAGCTGAGATCAATTCGCCTCACACAGAGAAGAATCAAATCTGACCCACCCTCTAGCTAGTTATTTCAAAGCTTACTGAGATTTCAAAATAAGTCCAGCTTTCTCCTCCTTATCGTTTTTTAAAATTATCACAGCAATATATTTATATAAAGAGCTTTCAACAGAATAAAATTCTGCATTAAAAAACAAAATATGACACCAAACTGATAAGGAATGCTGAATGCACACCATTCTGACTTGGCTATTCATTGACTGTTACTGGGTGAAAGTACTGGAGCTCCCTTGCTAACAGCAATGTGGGTTTACCAACTCAAAATGGACTGCAATAGTTCAATATGGCAGTTTACAACCACATTCCCACAGGCAGTTAAAGACGGGCAGTAAGTGCTGGCCCAGCCAGAATCTCCCACATCATCTAAATGAATTAAAAATAACATGTTAAGTCAGATGACCAAAACTTGACCAAAAAGTCAGGTTTTAAGGAAGAGGACAGTGAGATAGAAAGACACAAAGATTTGGAAAGTGAATTCTAGCCATTTGTGGCTTTCCTATCAGCCATTTCAGTATTGTGGCAAAAGCAAAATCCTGATTCGTCTTCCACAAAAGATCAGCTTTGGTACATCATGTAAAATTCAAGAATGGCACATGAAAATTATAAGCTGCTGATTTTATTTCATAATATATAATCTACATAATTAGTTTTAACTGTTGCATTGCTTTTTACAGTAAATTCATTTTGGGCTCAGTGAATAATCTTAGAATCACGATCAGTAATCAGTAATGGAGAAAACAAGATTTGGGCAAAATAAATTGTTGCTGAAAGAACTTGGGGTGAACATAACTGCAAGAAACATCTTAATTTACTATTTTTGAAAGAAACACTGTCACCATGAAAACCTCTTCCTATTGTCTCTGATTGGCCGCTATTGATGTAACAGAAACATATCACTATCACATCGTTTGTGGCTGATGTCATAAGCTCAAAGTTCTGCCTGTTTTCCCATCTCCTCTAACACAAATAGATTCAGCAGTGTTTAACTTCATGATGACTGTACAACCTTCTTTCGACCTATACATCAACTGAAAAGAAATAAGGAAACAGTGGCATAAATACTTTTTTATGAGTCAATTAAATTCCTGTGGGATCCTGCTTGGTGGTTTTCTGTACTAGTAAATGCACGTGTATACTGAACTAGTACTGTATATGTGTTAATGCACATATGTACTGAACTTCTGTGTGTGTAAATGCACATGTATACTTTAGCTGAAGTTTTAGGACTTCAGAAATGTTGGAATTGCATGATGTTGCAATAGCAACCAATCTTACCACCAATCATACAACTTGCTTTATCTTGAGGCAAGTACATCTACTTCCACTTGCCGAGGATACACTGTCAAATGGTGCACAGCTCATTGCTGATTCATGTCTTTTTAAAAATTGAAGTTACATAACTGAAAAACTCAAGGAGCAAATTTGAAAGCCTAAGCAGAAAAATACATTGTTACAGTTTTTCTGGTCAAGTTATTTGAATACTGTATTCAGGTTATATATCAAAAAATTATAACAGATTTTTGGTGAAACTGTAATGAGGTTACAATGTATCTCATAGGAGAAAGGGAGGACTGCAGATGCTGGAGATTAAAATCGAGAGTGTGGTGCTGGAAAAGTTTAGCAGGTCAGGCAGCTTCCGAAGAGCAGGAGAATTGACGTTTCGGGAATAAGCCTTTCATCAGGAGGGCTCAAGTATGAATCCTGATGAGGAGCTTATGTCTGAAATGTCAATTGTCCTGCTCCTCAGATGTTGCTTTTCCAGCACCACACTCTCGACTACAACGTACCTCATGCAAACATTTCAACTAAATTTATTTAACCAAGTTCTGGATATAGCCCACATCACTACTACTTCAATTTTTATAAAATCCATTATATATTATTTTCTTGATTGGTTCAAGTATGAATCTTAAATAAGCAACTACTGTATCTGAAAAGTATGCTTTCCTGTAATATTACCATGCAGGTAAAATATTTACTAACATACAAGCAAATTATAACCAATAAAGTAGCAAGCTACCAAAATAACACAATTTCTTATAAAAATGCTTTCAGTTACCATCTTGCTTTCTCAAAATCTCATATCATTAGCAACCTATTGTGAAATACATCTCACTCTTTATGATATTTACCACTCAAATGTCACAGATATACATGCATAACATAATTAACTAGATAGATTCATGGCCCCAGTATATAATACAGTAACTAACAGTAAATTTGGAGGTGAATTAAGCAATTCCGTTTGGGTCCAAAAGCCTCCCCTTTCTCAGCAGCCTTAGACTTTTCGTCTTTCTTGCTTTCCACGTCTTTTGAGTTTGATTTAGTTTTAGGAAAAAATATTCGTTCACTGATATATTTTCAATGCTTAACAATGGGAGGATGATATATGTACCTAAAACATTGTTAGAGGCAGATACAATGTATGTTTGAAGTTTGATCTTTTGGGAGTTGTTGTAGCAGATGGTTGAGGTAATTAAGATTTTGCTTCCATAAACAGATCCATTCTGTCAGGACTTCTAAACTTGAAAAAAGATCCTTGGTCATTTAACAAAAAGAAAGTGATTTCTTTTTTGCAAAGTAACAAAGAGAATAAATATGCTATTAATGAACATAATTTAGTTTTAGGACTTCAGAAATGTTGGAATTGCATGATGTTGCAATAGCAACCAATCTTACCACCAATCATACAACTTGCTTTATCTTGAGGCAAGTACATCTACTTCCACTTGCCGAGGATACACTGTCAAATGGTGCACAGCTTATTGCTGATTCATCCAATATATAGGAGAATATATATCTCCTGCAGAAGGTTTGCTATGACAATCACAGAACGTGCAAAGACTAGCAAATATCTAATATAAATGGTGTCAAATGCAAAACCTCATGAAGCAAAGGAAGGACACGTTTATTTAAACACAGATTCTCATGCTAATATCAGGTGTAAACTACCAAGCTAACAGTTCTTTAATTAGAACATAATAACCACCACGCTTTACCAACATGCCCATAAAATGCACATATCAGTTTCGGACAAACATTTCAAAAAGCCTCAGCATACTGAATCAAAAGCCATAGAATCATTACAGCATAGAAAAACAAAACCATTGATTCTGTCAAGTTCATCCTGGCTTGCTGCAAGAATAAACCACTTAGTATCACTCTCGTGCCTATTTACCACAGTCCAACAAAATCTTTGCTTTCAGATAATTATACAATAGTTATTTTTAGAAAGACCTCTGCTGAATCTATCTGCAGCACACTCTCAGGCACTGCAATCCATATCCTAACAACTTGCTGCTTTAAAATTATTTTGCTCATGCTCGTGCTGTTTCTATTGTTCATCACTTTATATTGTTGCATGCTGGTTCTCAAGTTTTGCACCAATCGAAACTGCTTCTCCCCATCCATTCTATTCACACCCAATATGATTGATTGAATACTTCTATCAAATTTCCTTTTAACTTTCTCTATGGCGAGAAGTTCCAGTTTCTCCAAGCAAACCACCATAATAAAGTTTCTTATCCCTGGAATGATTCACATGAATCCTTTCTGCATCCACTCTAGTCCCCTCAAATTCTTCCTCAGGTTTTGTCCCCAGAGGTCCCCACTCTCCAGTTGAGGTTGAATTGATGTTTTGTACAGGCTTATCAGAAATTCTTTACTTTTTGTACTCTATACTCCGTGCATAAATCCCTAGATCCCAGGAGCTTTATTAATTGCTTCTCAGTTTCATAAATGTATGCTCATACACCCCCAGATCTATCTGCACCTATACATCTTTTAAAATTCTACTTATTATTTTATGTTGTCTCTCCTCGATCTTCCTACCAAAATAAATCACTACACACTTCCTTGCATTAAATTTCATTTGCCACTTGACTACTCATTCCATCAACCTATGGCTTTTTGAAGTTGAACACTATTCATAATGCTTGTTAGTTTTATATAATCCGCAAGGTTTAGAATTGTGCCCTGTATACACATGTCAAGATAATGAATTTATCAAGAAATGCAGGGATCCCAACATCACTTCTTCAGAAACCCAATGGCAAACCTTCCACCAGACCAAATGCAAACTGTTTTTCATAATTCTGTTCCCTGTCAGTCAATTTTTTTTATACATGCTGCTGCTGTCCCTTTCACTACATGAGCTCTTATTTTGTTCACAAGCTTGTTCTGTGACACTTCATGAAATGCCTTTTGAAAGTTCACAAACTACATAAATTGTATTATTATCATTCACTGAGCAGAACTGGGGTCTCGTTATTATTTACCTGTGTAGTTTCATTCTGCCTCTGAATTCTGGCTAGATTGTTTACTTCACCATGGTTCATCTCAAACAGAGAAAATCTTTACAAAGGGGAAGCCATAAAAAAAGATAGATTGTCCTTTGCAGACATTGCGATATATGAAGCAACGTATTAACATACCTGGAATTCATTCTGAATCTTGATAGTAGAATTATCCAAATGCCATCATCTTCACAAGCAATCCAATTTGTAAAATTAAATTCCATAGAGATCAATTTAGCTTATATCCTTTGTTTGTCCTCACGTGAATTAACTGTTGTTCCCAAGATTTAAATGATGAACCCTTCATAATAATATCTCCAAACTCCTCCATCAGCTTGCGGGTCTACAACTGTACAAGTAGAGAACATAAATCCATTGATATTTGACTCTTAGAAGTTGTAAAAATCCACATTAATTCTCCATCTTGGTATATTCTGGTGATCTCTTCCTTTGAAAGAGAAAATACTTGGTTAACAGGTGAAAAATTGTATAATTCCTGCAACATTTTGACTTCATTTTAATCTGCCTCAAAGTAGAACAGGCTCAATGAAATAAACATCCCAAATCCCCTGTAAAATATTTCATGGTTAACTTTATGTTGACCAAGCATCACAGTCACTAGTGGGTAACCAAAATAAATCGAGAAAGTACAAATGTAATTAGAAAGCGATAAGATGTTAGGTACCGAGACTTCAGGAGTGCTAGAAAGTCAAAGCTCAATTCAAATGTTTGTTACTGAAGCTAATTACATAAATACAGTGCGTTCTCTGGAAATGGACGAGAAACAGCTAGACATTATAAACAGAGCACGGAGGGTCTGTTCCCAGTGAATGAATTGGGATGAGTCAAAAAAATGCTGTGTATATAATTCAATATTGGTCATGATTCCAACAGAAGAGCAACTTACAACTTCTGTTCAATTTCAATTTCAACTCATTTTATGATAGTTTCTGCAAAGAATTGGGAAAGTTTTATCAAGGCTAAGCATTATTTTCAAACATCCTTTTCAAAGAATTACTCAACTACTTAGTTTGGTTTTGAGAAAATACTGTTACTTAGCCAATGAGATGAGGCCCTTCAGGAATAGTTCATATCTTTATTAATCTTAGCACAACTTTAAACTAATAATTGCTGTCTCTTATGTGTGAGAATTTGTATGTCATACATGATGGCTTCCCTGCACACTAGAATTGTCCAAGACACTCATTCCATTTACATCCCTCACCCACTCCAAGCCTCAATGTTGTACTACATGATTTTATTGTAGTCAGCAACTTAAGCTTCCGTCAGTAGATTTGGAACAGTACATTGATTTATGATTGAAAGCAACATACGATGGGAAAGGACACAGATAACAAACAAAGAATAGAGAAATATAAAAGAAAAAGTGCGAAAAAAATGTAAGAAACATGTATTTATATGTGATCTCTGTTTTGAAATCACTGCACCAAGACACCTAAAGATAAATGTAACTTTTACCTAAGAGTCCTTATAAAGCATAGGATGGGATCCTAACTCACTTTGTCTCACATTTTTGAAAAACTCACTTTACTTCTATTTACCAGGTTCAATGTAATCACATATACTATTTAGTACACGGTTTTATCGATTGCTAAGGCATTGATCGAATCAGATCTGGACCCTGTTTCAATCCAAACTATTTCTCTATGTAGAATATTCAAATATCAGAACTTTTTTTTTGCAAAGTGGTGGAAAAATCCCTGTAAAAAGTAAAAGTATCCTGCAGTCATGTCAAAATGTGACTGTAAAAAAGACAGCAAAGTAAATCAGCTGAAGTATACATGATTCAGATACTGAAGTATAGTTTAGTTTGAGATGAGTAATTAAACAGGATGATCCGTGAAATTGTGTAATTTGTTTTGTTTTACTTGGAACAGTCTAAATATATTCTCCAAATAAATCTTCGTTATACCCCTCTTCGGTAATAATACAAAAATTGAATCCATTACCTTAACGAATGCAGTGCTTTTTTTCAAATACATTATGCATTTTACAACATGTATGAAAGACTGTCTTTTTTTATTGAACTTTTTGTGGTGGGGTTAGTTATAAGAAATTTATTCTATAAAAAATAATTCAGGGTAGCAATGTGAAAGGGTAGCTGAAAAGAAATATTAGTTTTCTAGAAATATTAGTTTTCACAGAAAAATCTATGAATTATTAACTGGAGACATGCAGTACCAAACAATGGTCCTCTCTCACGAGGAGTCCTTGGGTAACAAAAGAATAGGGAGTGGCTGAACTCACTGTTTAGAATCGATGAAAGTAAAGAAGGTCCAAATTTTAGACAAAAAATGAATGATAAATGACTTTCCCCAAATCCAATTAACTCTCACTTGTTACCTACTCGTTAAGAATATATTGTGAAATTCTGATGTATCTGTCTCCAGTCAGTACAGGGACCATGATCTATTGTTTTAATTCTGGCACTGTCAACCAAATCCAACATCTAACATACAATTTGGATATATTTCTCATGTGCAATGTAATTAACAGCAAGGTTAAGTATTTCTGGATAGTCTGAGAAAAATGATAACAGAACTGTCTCGAGTGATTTAACCGCCTTGGAAAGCATCTTTAAAGTATTTTGTTAATTCAAGATTGCTACTCAAAGTCTTGCAATACCTTGTCTGTTGCGTCAGGCAGATTTTGGGCAAGTTCGAAATTTCATTTGTACTCGAAGTGAAAGCCTAAATCTTCTTCCCATACAAAGAGCAAAACTATTCGGCTGGTTCTTCGTCCAAAACTAAAGAGCCACACACGGGGGACAAAGAGAAAGAGCAAGGGAGGGATAAACAAAGACTGATAGAGATGTGAGTTCAGGAAGGGATAGTTCCCCCTATAACCTGAAACAAAGAACTTGCCATGTCTAGATTTATGCTGGGCGATTTCTACCCTTCAAATGTTTAACAATGGGTCCAAAAGAGATGCTTGGATATTTTCTCCCTCTGAGCGATAACTATTACACTGTAGATTTACTTACCGTCACTTGAGGTCCGCCGAGAATGTGAATAGAATGGAATGCTATTCTAGATAAAATCTCTTCATCATTTTTAAAAAAAAACATCTGGAGTCGAGAAGCTGTATTTAGAGACGATTTTTTCCTGGCTGCCAACCTGGCGAATTAAACTGTTGCTCCAAGGAAAACGATGCAACTTTCGCAGCCCTGAGTTCCAAACCTGCGCAATCGTATATTTTCGTCCAAAACAGCAGACCTGGCGATGGGATAATTCGGAAGCCGGCAGAAAGGGACAAGGAGCCCGGGGAATGTAGTCACATTTCATTTACTCCGTGATACACGATGTCTGGTAACTACTGTAAAACACACTGTAGATCCCAAGTGGTCGCGATCAAATAGTTGCTTTTACAAGTTCGATTTGACTTAGACTGCCAGGTTTTTCTTCTCTTTTCTCCCCCCCCCCCCCCCCCAACTCCCTGCAGTTTACCCTGCTCCGCGCAAACGATATTTTCAACCTAAAAAGAAACGAAACTGTCAATAACCCCTTACTGCAGCGCCCAGCGAGGATCAGCAGCGAAAATAAAAGGCAATTTCATCTTGATTTCATAACATGAACCCACCTCCGCACCTCCCCCCACCCCCCCAAAAAAAATCACTTTAACACCTTGATCTTTGCTGGGAGAGGATTGCAATACCCAGCCATGTTCGATGTAGTCAGAGTATGGAATTATTGAGAGCCCTCGTTCTATTCTCAGGCGAGTGAAGAGTTTGTTTGAGGGTGATGAATCCAAACTGAGAACAAAGACAGGCCTTTCCGAGTTCAGTATCAGCCTCTACAAAGGAGGCTGCAGTTCGCCACTCAACTCCTACCTGTTGCTTGCCTGCTGTAAATATTTGAAAATCCAATGCGCCTAATATTTACGCTTTAAAAAAAAAATGCTTTGTTGCGACTCGCCTGCAACCAGGACAAATAACATTTAATTGTGACGATAAACGAATTACAACAACGAGATTTAAGAGGCCATTCCATCAACTTTCGCGCTGTCTAGCGCGGTTTGTAAAATCATCTTTTCTTTACACTGTCACGGACAGCTGTCTCTTTAGAAGGAATAAAAACTTACCCTAAAGGCATAGGCAATGGTCACTACCTGCATCCCAATACTGCCAGCCCACCGATAACCTCCGAAGTGCTGCGTGTCTGAGGGTTAATTCTCTCTGATCTCTTCCAAGCTTCTCTCTGTCTAGAACAAAGGGAACTCCTCTCGCCCCTGCGTAAAATGCTTTTGTGTTTAACTTTGGTGCTGACGCGCTCACGCACTCTTTCCTCACACAACCCACTGTCAGATCCAACTTTTCAGCATCCGAGAGTGCTCCCCACACCAAGAGACCGGCAAAACGTGAACAACACCCCAACCCAAGCATACACCCCAACAACCGAACACCCCCCCCCCCACTCAATCGCAGATTCCAACATACATTCACCCCAACCGCAATTACAAACCCAACACACTCCCAAAGCTCACAAACCCCAACACAGCAGCATCTGCAGTCCTCACTTTCTCCAACACAAATGCCCTTCCAAACATGTGCACACGCACAAGCAGCGATCACAACACAACACATGCTAAATTGCCCATAGTGTTAGGTACATTAGTCGGAGGGAAATGGGTCTGGGTGGGTTTCTCTTCGGAGGGTCAGTGTGGACTGGTTGGGCCGAAGGGCCTGTTTCCACACTGTAGGGAATATAATCTAATCAAACATCAGACACACAGAGACCTCTATCCGAACACAGATCCAGCACATGCACCCAGACCGAAAACGCCATCGAACATTCAGGGAGCGGGCGGCATAGTAACAAGGCCACTAAATTTGTAAGAGGTCCAGAATGTGGTGCTGAAATTCCTGATGAAGGACTTAAACCCGAAACGTCAATTCTCCTGCACCTCGGGCGCTGCCTGACCTGCTGTACTTTTCCAGCACCACTCTCTGGACTCTGGTCCTCTGCAGTCCTCACTTTCCTCGCACTAAATTAGTAATCCAACACTGGGGTTACTTTCTGGGGATGTGGATTTGAATCCCTTCATGGTGGCAATAAAACGCGAGCCTAACGGCAACCGCGTAATCATTGCCAATTGCTGGAAAGATCTACTTGGTTCGCTAATGTCCTTAACAGAAGGAAATCTGCTGTTCTAACCTGGTCTGGCCTACCCACAACAATGTGGTTGACTCTTACTTGCCTTCTGGGAAATTAGGGATAGACAATAAATGCTGGACGAGCCAGTGACACCCGACAATAAAATAAACCCTCAAAGCACAGACCCCCCCCCGCCCCCCCATACACATACACAGACCAAATGCAATTCAACACATGAACACACAAGCAAATACATATATACACCCCAGCTCAAATTCACAAATCAGTAGCTCATTGGTACTTGTTGAGTGAGGGGTTGGGCTGCTGCTTTTAGGTGGGCCTTGGGTATTTTTGCCTCGCTTTTGACAAAAAGTTTGGAAACCTTGACAAAAAGTTCGGTTTTTTTTGCCCTTACTGATGGGGCGACGGTCTGAGCGCATCCTTTGCCGGGTATGAACGCTGGCCTGATTGGGGCTGAGCGTTCTGTCACTGGGAGATCACCGGCGGAAGAAAGGCATTCCTCAAAGGAAGAAGTTTGGATGAGATGCCTGTTACCTGGTTTGGACTGGAGGGGGGGCGGGGACGAGATTTCAGAGAGGCATTTCACAGAGAAAGGGCGAGGGGAAACGGATGGGTTTTCGAACGACAGCAAAGGGGACATCTCAACATTAATCCCTATCAGTGAGGCATGAACAAGGAGTGCCAGCCAGGGTACATCGGCACTGCCAATCAGGCAGATCTAAAGAGATTAGCAGATTACGGTATCGCGTCAGAGAGAAAACGGGCTGGGCACTCGAATCCAGTGCACATCAGCGTGTACTTTTCGGCTACTCAATAGCAGCCTCAAAAAAAATCCCCTAAATGGACAGGATTCCATTGAAATCAAACCCAGGACCAGACTGTACAGTCGCTCGTTTCTTTTCAGGATTTACAGCATCATCACGCGAACTGAGTGCTAACAGGTTTTGTTTTAAGTGACTACAACAGGGGATAAGGATGGTGAAGGTTTAGTAAACATTTCATTCTGGACTGATGGAGCCCAGGCTACGAATATATGGTGCTTTCACAGTCACAGCAGGTAAACCCAAGTTTGTTCACAGCTTTCCTTTCGGTATCGTTGGGTAATGCATTGGACAGATACAAACAGCAATGTCAATCTTTTGTGTCAGTAAATCAGTCCGACGTTAAGAACAAATTTCATTTATATCGCACCTTTGGTAACATTTACTTACTTTGATCCCTAAGTAAAACGCCTGAAGGATACAGGACACCCACAGGACTTTGTATATTTTACAGGAGTGTAATTCAGGTAACTTAGAATTCACATGATGTCAACCTGCTGAAGAAACAAGTCTACTTGTCAAAACAGCAATTAATAGACCGGACTAATGATCCACACAACCCACCAATCAGATCTAAGCTCCTCATTGCTATCACATCTAGTACTGAGTTATGGCAGGTGATTAAACAACTTATTGGGGGACAGTGCTCCACAAATATTCTCATCCTTAATATCGCCCATCATATCAGTGGAAAAGATACAGCTGAAGCATATGCAAGAATCTTCAGCCGAAAGTGCTCAGTGGATGATCCTTTTCTACCTCAGCTGAGGTTCCTAGCATCACAAATGCCAATCTTCAGCCAATTCATTCACTGCACATAACATCAAGATATAATTGAAGGCACTGTATATTACAAAGGCTGTGGTCTACAAAAAACATGGACCAGAGCACTGAAAACATCTCCAACATCTTCCAATACAGTTACAACACTGGCATTTACTTGGCAATGTGGAAAATTGCCCAGGCATGTCTTGCCCATGAAAAGCAGAACCAATCCAATCCAGTCAATTTCTGCCCCATCAGTCTCCTCTCAATCATCAGTAAAATGATGAAGGAAGTTACCAACAGTACTATCAGACAGCAATAATGTGGTCAGTGATGCTCAATTTGGGTTCTGCCAGAACCTCTCAGTTAATGACTTCATTACAGCTTTGGTCTAAACATGAACAAAAGAGTTGAACTTAAAAGGAGAAGTGAAAGTAACTGTCCTTAACATCAAGGCAGTATTTGACTTAATGTTGCATCAAAGGACCTCTAGCAAAATTGGAGTCAATGAAAATCAGGGGGAAACTTTCTGCTGTTTGGAGTCATAGCTAGCACAAAGGAAGATGGCTCTGGTTGTTTGTGGTCAGAGATTAGAGTGGTGCTGGAAAAGCACAGCAGGTCAGGCAGCATCCGAGGAGCAGGAAAATCAATGTTTCGGGCAAAATCCCTTCATCGGGAACCATAGAATATCATGACAGAAGTTTCTCAGTGTTGTATTCCAGGTAGAACCATCTCCATTTGCTTTGTCAATCACCTTCCCTCCATCATAATGTCAGAATCAGATATGTTCACGGATGATGACAAAGCAATGTGTACTGCCTACAAGATGCAATACAACAAGCCTCCTTAGAGATCATCTGTAAGACCTGAATCCTCTACCACCTAGAAGAACCAATGCAGCAGATACATGGATTTACCAGCATTTACAAGTACCTGTCCAAGTCACACATCATCATAATTTGGAACAATATTGCTCTTCCTTCAGTCTCAATGGGTCAAAATCCTGGAACTCCCTATAACAGCCCTATGGATATATTTAAACCATATGCATTTCAGCTGCTCGTCAAGGGCTACCCCTCAGTTAGGGATGACCAACAAAGACTGCCTTGTGACTGATGCTCACATCCAATGAGTGAATGAAAAGAACTCAACATCTGAAACTGAAGCAGACAGGCACTGGGGCTGGTGACCAAAACTTTCAGTTAACAGTCAGAGGGATGGACCGGAGTTTGATAAGTTTTAAGGAGCATCCTTAAGATGGTGTGGGGAGTGGTATGAGAAGAAAACTCCAGCATTTAGGTCCAGGCAGCTGAAAGCACGGAGTCAAGAAATGAAAATCTGAACATGGCATTTACAGAATATGGGAGAGGTATCACCAGGAACTAAACATGCGAATTTAAAAACTATTATACTGCAGAATTGGGAGCCAAAATGCCGAGGTGACAGTGTGTGAATGGGATTTGGTACAAGTTGAGGCATGAGTAGCAGCGTATTGTTTTGAGGGGAGTGGTGGGCCAGATAAGGGAGCATAGAAATAGTTAAGTCCAGTGGTGAAACTTACCTAAATGAAACTTCTAGCAGCAAATGATCTGCAGCAGGGGCACATAAAAGCAATGTAATGCTTTTGGAACGAAATATTTGCGAGTGGTGGAGAAGACCAGTTCAGATGGTGTGCCAAGATTGCAAATGTTCTGGATCAGACTCAGACAGTATCCAGAAGGGGATAGATTCTGCGGCTACAGCAGGGAGTTTTCCCAATATTTGATTGAAGCAATAGAAATGAATTGGGATACACTTGAATTGGTGACAGAAAAGTCTGAAGTAGGTTATCTGGCAACAATGATGTTACAATTGCTTACTTAATAAAATCAGTTCTCGAGTGGTTTACTGATTTTGCAAATTCATGTCTCAGGGGATTCTTATTCAGTTATTTAATCATGGATTGGAACTATACTCATAACAATTGTCAAAGGTCAACTACCTCTCCAAGTAACTGTCATCAAGGTAGCAGAGTCCATAAATAAACAGTTATTTACAACAACATCATGAAGTCACTCATGAGCCATGATTGATAAAATCAATTTTTTTTAGTACTTCACTAATAATGACATGTGCTTCTTGTACAAAGTAATTGACCGTGAGATTCCCACTGCCACTGCTATTTGTACTCAGAACAATACACCAAGAGCAATCCTCTGAAGCAACGGTAACTGTGAAGCAACAGCACTGTAAATCTCTGGTGCTGTTGGCAATACCTGACAAGCTTGAAAGATGAGCATAAATGATGATAGAAGCATGGATATAAATCAAGTGAACACAGGAATAAATGATTCTCCACACAACAGTACAAACAGCAAACAAAAATATAAATAATCAACATAACCCAAACATCAATAATCAGAATAAGGAGAATAATGGGACCATATAAAAACAGGTTGAAACACAAGTGTAATTAAGCATATAAACTGAATACAAATATACAAACAAGAGTGTAAGTACCCATAAAACCAGAGTGTAACTATGCAAATACCACATTGGACATAAACATAAGTGCAAGCAATTAAATAAACATGGAATTGGCATTAATATTGCTTCCAGATGTCCATATTAAAATGTATGGATGTCCATGTTCATATTTATACCATAAGTAGTTCCTGTTTCAGTGGAAACTTGTACAAAAATGCCCTTTGATTTTAATCCAATGCAATGTGAGTTTGCTCTGTGTGTGTAATTCAGTGCAGGCAATGTACTTATTGAAGTACAACATGCTTTTTGAGAGCATTATTATGTCTGGAACACAAGATTTTGTTCAAGAGTCAACATCACCTTGGCTTCACAAGAAACAACTGCTGGAAAGAATGTCCTATGAATAGGCATTAAAGTTGCTCTCCCTGATTGATCTTGTGGTTCTAGTGGATATGGAAGATTCATTTAGAGCTTTTCAAAGAAGGGCTTACTCAGTTCTTCTGCCAATATTCGCCCATTGCTAGCTTGGAAAATAAGTATATTAAAGAATATGGAGTTGCCTTTGCTAACACAACAGCAGTGCATATTGGTTGGGCTGAATCAGTTACTCGTCTTTGTGCTGAACAAAAAACAATAATGAGTTGTTTCATTGATACTTATTGGATTATGTTTTCATAAAGTGGCAGCTTGTGTTTGCCTCCATAACCATGGTAACTGTGTTTCAATGCAATTCATTGTATATGAAGCTATTTGAGACACTTCTAACAGCTATAAAATGCTATAGTATTCAAAACTGTCATTTGTCCTTGTGTCACAGTGAACAATTGCTAACCAGAATGATGTATAATTTAGCCAATGGTTGCATTCAGCAGCCCATCCCCACCCCAACCCAAGCATACACATGACTGTACATTCCTACCTCTGCTGACTTTGCATTCTTCCACTGTCCTTGAGCATCATCCCCAACCTTGATTTCTGATGGCAACACACACGGGGGATGATTCTATGGACACTAGAACACTGAGATACATTACCAATTGGCCATACATGACATATGATTTTAAACTTTCAATATCATCAGACACATAAAACCTAATCCATCAAACTGCCAGGTTCCAAGCTGGGACTCTGGAAAGCAAAACCACTGGAAACCTTCCTACATAGCAGGAATGCTGAGACCAATTATATAACGTGCAGAAAAACAGCACAACAGCAAGTATATTTACATGTAAGTCATATGAGTAGCCTGAATCTTAATCCTTGATAGGCAAAGCATTTTCATCTATTTCTTACATATTTACCAATTATTGGTTATGTTTGAGTGTTACAATACAATAGCCGTGAGTTATTTCATTAGTTAAATCCTAATTTTGCATCTTTAATAGATTAAAGCCATCATGCAAGAATTGTGGGGGGGGGGCGGCGGTGGTGGTGTGGTGGTTTAAGAATATAAACTGAAATAACACCAAAGTTATTGAATCTTATGGCTTGAAAAGCATATTATTTTATACAGTACATTGTTATCAGGTTTTTAATGAAGATATGTGACCCTTTCAAAGTTTCATTTCTATTACAATTTTACTATTGTTTGAAATAATCCCACATAATCTGATTTAAAAGAAAACATATTTTGTGGCTATACAATTGCTGTAATTGTATGTCAACTTCATTGGTATTTGTAAGATCACAAAGAAATTGGATCCATAACATTACATTTCATAATGATATCAGAGCCTTGTCATTAACTTCATTCTCACCCTCAGTGGATAATATCTACTCTCCTGGAGAATGTTGTGCAGAAGTTTGAGATTAGGTCTGATAAAAAGTAAAATAACACATTCCTTTGCATTCAGCAATAGTTGATTGGTCTCTCTCTCTCTCTCTCTAATAATTATTCATGGCTCTGGAGAAAGTACACTTGTAATTATCCTATCACATTCTGAAATTGTTTTTGTGTGGCCTGAATTACTTTGAAGTGTATTAAATGTTGTAATAGAGATCAATACACATTGCATCTTGCACATAAGAATATCCTCCAAATGGCAATGACATAAACGAACTTACTTTATGGCTTGGCTGTGGAGGTTAGGACACTAGGTGAACTCCCTGCTGTTTTTTACAACAGAACATTTTATCATGAGATTGTTAACATGCCACATGTACTACACACCACAGAAATGGGCAGATGGGATTTTGCTTTATCATTTCATCTGAATGATCTAAATGAAAAAAATGCATAAATGCAGTGCTCTTTTATCTCCAAAACAGAAGAGGAAGCAAAATAAAAACCAAAAGAACTGCACAGATGCTTCTAGAATAGGAAGCATATGCTTAGGCTCTGGATAAGATTTGAATCCACAACTTTCTAAGTCAGAGGCAAAAACCAACTGAATGAAACGATGAAGATACCACCTAGTCTAATAGGTGACTATACTTCTCCATCCAACTATAAGAAATCAACAGGATTTCTGATTGTCCAATGTTGAGTACACAATATTGTAACATTGAACCCCACCAATCATAAAGATCTTAAGTTTCATTTCTAATCTAGTGGAAGTTAACTCAGTTGAGATACCTCAAATGTATCCAGTATCCAGAAAATGTGTCCAGAAATGAAAGGACATCCAGGATTATTCCTCTTGGTTGCAATGTCTTAAGAACTGCTAGATTGGTAGCAAGGCTGGATGTCCGATGAAAACAAATGGACTGAGCTGTGATTTCCCAAAGTCTTCGAACATGAGAGTACAGGGCTTTCCTCCAATGGATAGGTACCCCCTGCGTGATCACCTTCAAGAAAGGTTGGAACTTGTATAAGACATTGGCTAGACACTAACAGGGATATTGTGTAAAGTTCTGAATTCCACGTTATTGGCGGGATCATAGAATAAAATCATTACAGTGTGGAAAGAGGCCATTCAGTCTTTCAAGCCCACACTAACCCTCCAGAGAACACCCCACACAAACTTAGCCCCCTGACCTTTTCTCCATCACCCCACATGTACCATGGCTAATCCACCTAGCCTGTGCATCCCTGAACACTACAAACAATTTAGCATGGCCAATCCATTTAATGAGGATGTGAACACATTTGGGCGAAGACAGAGGAGGTTTGCGAGAATTGTGCCAGGCATGAGAAATTTCAGTTATGAGGAACGATTTAAAAAATTGGAATTCTTTTCCTTGGAGAGCAGAAAGCAAAGAGGAGGTTTGAAAGAAGTTTTAAAAATCCAGAGGGATCTGACCAGAGTGCATAGGGAGATTCTGTTCCCAATTTTAAATGGATAAGAGGACCAAAGAGCACAGTTTTAAAGGGTTTTGTAAAAGAAGGAATTTTGAGTTGACGATAAACATTTTTTCACACAGTAGTTAGAGTAATGAATAGTTAGCAGTATGATGCAGATAGATTTGATTTTAAAGGCATTGGATAATTATTTAAATAGAAACACTGTGCAGGATTATGGTGAAAAGGCAGTAGTTGGTCCTTAAGTTGAATGGTTAGAGAGCCAATGCAGACACAATGAGCCAAATAGCCTCTTTCCACGCCTTACCACTTCTGTAAATGTGTTTAAAGTGTGAACAAGGATTGAAGATAACAAAGTTTAAAAATTATGGAAAAGAAAAATCATCTAACCTATCAAATTTTGGTCATCCAGGTATTATCCCATACAAGGTCAGTAAGCTGGTTCATTTCCTGTAAAGTATCAAGCAAAATTCCGGATTAACTTTCTAAACTTATGTTATATATTCTTGACTAATATTGCATTTCAGACTTTTTCCATCCATTATTAAAATTCTGAATTTTATAATCCGTTATATCTGTGATCATGATCGATATACATACGTGTTGTTGGCATAAGGCTTGTGAAATTAGAGTTACGTTCAGTAAATGGCATTGTAGGAATTGCCTCATTTATATTGCAGGTCCAATTCTACAGCATCCATGATAATAAAGAAACCATTGCACTGATTAATAAAAGCGCATTTTAATACTTCATAACGGGTCCTGGGATACACGATTCAAAATGGAGGTCCTTGGTCCTTTACTCCTCAACTCTGTCATTATAGTTGATATTCCTAAATAAGTTTTATTGTTTTGTGAATCAGAGTCAAGTGAGAGATTTCAGTTTCAAGGGTTTAGAAGAGATATAATAGCAATTTATGAGAACCCCAGAGCACAGAATTTTCACAGCCTTTGATCCATGTGGACTATGATGAGAAATTTGGGAAAATCAGGTGAGATGGTAATTTGGTAAGTTTCAGTCTAATGCGTGTTCAAACTATAGAGATTTCTTGGCAGATATAAAAGAGACGTATGGGGCAACATTTTCACGCAGAAGGTGGTGCGCGTATGGAATGAGCTGCCAGAGGAAGTGGTGGAGGCTGGTACAATTACAGCATTTAAAAGGCATCTGGATGGGGATATGAATTGGCAGGGTTTAGAGGGATATGGGCCAAGTGCTGGCAAATGGGACTAGATTAGGTTAGGATATCTGGTCAGCATGGATAAGTTGGACCAAAGGGCCTGTTTCCATGCTGTACGTCTCTGTGACTCTATCAGCAACAGTGGCAGCACTGTGCAAGTATCTTTGTAATTGCAATGTTCATCTTCAACTTTAAACTCTCCCTTATGTCCAACAAAGGTCCACGTAAACCAGTGATGTTCAATATATTGAATCCTATATGCTTTAATTTTGTGAAAGGGAGCATTGCTAACTCAAGAGGGCAGGGTAACATGACAATCTCTAATCCTCCAGCATGCCCAAGTACAACAAATCCCATCAAAAGACAAAGAGACTTATAGTCTCTTTGAGAAGAAGTTGACTTCATGATGCCATGTCTACAAATTAAAACAAATTAGGTATTGGTTAAGGGATTCTGCAATCCAAAATTGAAGAATCAAGATCTGTGGCATTCCACAACTGGATTGATAGCTACTGGCAAGTTTTGAGTATAGATGGGAGCTGTGACCTTTAACTACACATTAGTATCCTTTGCATTTAGATCTTGTAAAGTCTGAAGAGAATAATTGGTGTGATCCTAACTTAGCAGTGTCAAAGATTTTCAGAGCACTAAATGATTTCCTTGGGTGCTGAATGTGGCGGATAAAAAAGTATGAATCAATATTCATGTCAATTTGTCTTTATTTCACTTCACAAAGCATGGTAGAAGGTCAGAACTCTTCTCTGAAAATGGCAATTGAATCTCGATCAATTGTAAGGTTCAAAGCTGAATTTGATAGATTTATGTCATCAGGAATATGGGACAAAGGCAAGTAAAGATAATTAATTCAGATAGGTCATGGTCACACTGAATGGTGCAGCAGGCTTGAGGACCTACACCTGTTCCCTGTGATTTCCAAATGGTTTTCAAAATTCGATTCTCACAGAATTCAAATAGTATAATTCAGCAAATAAGTTATTTAAGCAGTTTTTCTGTGTTGTTTAGGCTTCGCAATCCAAATTATCATGGGCTATAATTTCTATTAACCAAATCCTAAATTAAAAAAACAGCAAGCAATTTATCAATGCTCCCTGCTGGTAAATTGTAGTTTTAGATAGCTGAAATCTATCAGTATGGCAGTTGATCTATCAGGACACAAACTAGTTGCCAACCTCCCTGAAAGATTTTGTGTTTATGTCGATCTACACACATATTTATATTTAAATCAACTTGTTCAGAGATGTTGCAATACATATCTGGAGCTGATAGGACTTGAACTGGCCTCCTGACTCAGAAGTAGGATCACTATTGTGCCACAAGAGCCCCTTTATGTCAATTTATATGCGTTGCTATATAACAATGTGTAATTATAATATCTTGCTCTTTGGGTATGTTCACGTACTTAGAAATAGTTCCAGACCTTTGTTGGCTCCTTCTCTGACACATATGAGAAACAAGCACCGGGATTATTCCCAATATGCTGATTGAGGAAAAAGAGCACTTGAGGATCTGGATCTCACATTCAAAGTAAGGTCATGGTTTGGTATACAGCAGTGATCTGCTTGCTCCTAACTACTTCAGAGACTTGAACTAGCTATGGCAAGCTCCTTTAAACACTGGAGAAATTCCATCAGTGGTATCTTGGTAAAATCCTCCGAATCCAGTGGCAAGAAAGGCAAACCAACGGCAACTGCTTCTCTCAAACCAATATGCCCAGCAGCAAGGCACTAATTATTCAAGACTAACTCCACTAGGCAACCCATGTTATTCACATGCCTAACACCAGATTCCAAATGAAACTATTCTACTCAGGACACAGTTATCAAAGATGCCTCAAATCAGGAAATTGCAGAATGATACCAGAGATACCAGAGGGGAATCAGGTTAAATTATGAGGACATGCAATACAACATGTCTTTTATTGCCTTGATTATGGAAGAGATGATTCATTTGAGACATTTAAAATATCAGATTGAGATTGGTTCTTTCCAGTGGTAGGGAATGTTGAGAATGTATATAAAAATAAAGCAAATCAACAAACCTACTGTTTCTATTCACTTTAATGTGACACAAGTCTGCTCTTGCTGTTGACTAGAATACTAAAACAAACCTGCTGTTTCTTTCATTTAACCCTAAAACAAATCTGCTGGGCTGGATTTTCAATCACCAATGACAGCGAGGTCTGCTACAGACATGCATTGAAACTGTAGTCTTGGGTGGTGTTAGTGGATCCTGATGCCTCTTAAATGCAGCAAGTTTTTTTTCAAAAAGAGGGTGGCAAGATGAGCTGGAAAATTGCACATTTCTAATTAGTTGATTACAGAGCTCATTACAATAAGAGGTGTTGGAGCAATAGCTTTACATTTTCAATCAGGAGGTAAGAGTTAAGCAGAATGGTTGGTGATGTGCCTGGGTGCAGTTGTCATGAGCACACAGGGATGTCAGGAGTACTAATGGTTGTAATAGTCAGCCCTTTTAAGCAATAGCTATGTCCAGTGAGCTGTTCAACCACTGACATCAATCGTTACTGTCACTGGTACTGAGAGACTTGAATTTAGTAAGGGTCCTGAGAGAGATGTGAGGCTGCTGGTGTCATCTGGCCAGCAGAAGTTGGTAGAGGAAAGCCTGGGAAAGCAAAGAAAGGCAGCTCAGGACAGCAGTACAAGGTTTGCACGGCAGTGGCTGTCCTCTGTCATCCAAAGATCACTGCTCAAAGCCAATTCTAGCTCACCCTCTTCCTCCTATTTACATATAATGTATTGCTCACCCAGTGCCATTTGTTCTACTCTTGATCAAGGCTGAGCAAGTGAGTGTGTGAGTTAGATTAGAATACTTAGTGTGGAAACAGGCCCTTCGGCCCAATAAGTCCACACTGACCCGCTGAAGCGCAACCCACCCAAACCCATTCCCCCAAATTTTTACCCCTTCACCTAACACTACAGGCAATTTAGCACAGACAATCCACCTAACCTGCGCATTTTTGGAGTGTGGAAGGAAACCCACGCAGTCACAGGAAGAATGTGCAAACTCCACACAGTCAGTCACCTGAAGCAGGAATTGAACCGGGTCTCTGGCGCTGTGAGGCAATAGTGCTACCCATTGTGCCACCGTGCTGCCCATGGAAGTGCAGAGGCATGCTGTGACAGTACTTGCTCAGGAACATCTCTCCCTGCCAAGGAGATTGATGTTGCCTGAGTTGAGCCTCTCTAAGATCTGCAGCTGATCCTTTCCTGATAGGGAGGACTTGACCTACTCAGCAAGTGACACTTCAGATCCAATCCCATTAAGTGACAATGGGTGTAGAACAACAGTGTATATTGGGCAAGAGTATCCACCATACACTTCACCTGGAGGTTGAGCTACTAAATGACACTGTTTGTCAGAATCCCAGGGTGACTCATCACTCACCTTTCAAGACCTTATGATATCATTGAATTGTTTTTTGCACTGGATCCACATCAACTGTTGTTGACCTCTCTTAGCACTTCTATCTCGCCTCTCTCGGTATCTTCATGCATGTTTCTTCTTCTAGATGCTAAGAAGTCGTAAATGGCAAGACTCAACATTGGTGCCATTCACCTTTTTGAAATGGCTCTTGGTACCTATATCTCACCTCCATACTCCTCCCGTGCTTCCAATGGGGACAAAACCCATCCCATAGACCATTTAAACACTTTGCAAATGAAAATCATGTCAATTCTGCTGTTCTGATGCAGGGTTAGTGCTCAGTAATAATTCAGGCATCAGGTCTGCCATCCTGGGGTGAAAATCTGGTGAGTCTCTCTGTTAATCCTAACACTAAAACCAATCTGCTGTTCCTGTTCACTCTCGCCTCCTGCAGAAACACATCTAATGAACTGTATTTGAAGATATTAGGAGGAGGCTACAAAGGAGACATTAGAGGTAGGTTCTTTACGCAGAGAGTTGTGAATGCATGGGATGTGTTGCCAGCTGTGGTGGTGGAAGCAGAGTCATTGGGGACATTTAAGCGACTGCTGGACATGCACATTGATAGCAGTGAGTTGAGGGGTGTGTAGGTTAACTTACTATATTTGACATTAGGATTAAATCCCGGCACAACATCTTGGACCAAAGGGCCTGTTCCGGGCTGTGCTTTTCTATGTTCTACGTTCTATGTATTTCCCAAGCATCTGCACAACATTTTTTCTGGACAGCAAGTATCTTACCTTTCCACTCTCACTGTATTTTTCTAACTTTCTTGCTGGGCAGAAAAAAATAATCTGATTCCCACTTAAAGTTTCAACAGCCAGATGTAAATCTCACTAGTGAGCAGTGACTGATCTACTTGCATGTAGAAACATCACATTATGACTTCATCTCACCTCATTTATGTGTAGCTGACTAATCTCTCAGGTACCAGTGAGAAAATAGACAGTGCCAACCCCGACCTAAAAGTCAGAGTCGTAACTTGGTGACTGCAGCTTGCCCACATCTTTTCTGGGTATCCATTAAGGTGGCATTCCCTAACACCTCAGGGCATGCTTCATGGACAGCGACTGCCTGCACCCCTCATTCATAGAGGTTGGCATCAACAAAGTACCAACCTCACCACATTCACTTGGAATTGGAGTGGCTCAATGGTTAGCATTACTGCCTCACAGTGCCAAGGACTCGGGTTCGATGCCAGTCACGGGCAACTATTAGTGTTGAGTTTGCACGTTCTCCCCGTGTCTGCGTGGGTTTCCTCCAGGTGCTCCGGTTTCTTCCCACAGTCCAAAGATGTGCAGGTCAGGTGGATTGACCTAACCATAGTGTCTAGGGATGGAGCAAAGTGGGTTGGCTGTGGGAAATGCAGGGTTACTGGGATGAGATGGATTTGGTTGGGGTGCTCTTCAGACGGTCGATTTGGACTCGAGGGGCTGGATGGCTTGCTTCTACACTGTAGGGATTCTATGTATTTGGGGCAGCACAGTGGCTCAGTGGTTAGCACTGCTGCCAGGGACCTGGGTTCAATTCCTGACTTGGACAACTGTCTGTGTGGAGTTTGACATTCTCCCTGTGTCTGTGTGGGTTTCCTTTAGGTGCTCCAGTTTTCTTCCAAAGATGTGCAGGTTAGGTGAATTGACCATGGCTATATTGCCCATAGTGTTAGGTGCATTAGTCAGGGGTAAATGAGTTTGGGTGGGTTGCTCTTCGGAGGGTGGGTGTGGACTTGTTGGGCTGAAGGGCCTGTTTCCACTCTATAGGGAATCTAACCTAATCATACAACTAAAATACAGTTCACCATTTCAATATTGTAAGTTGGTTCTCATCGACTCCTTATCTTATTCTGCTGCTGCCAGGGCACAGGGATAGGTATCCATCTTATGGATTAGAACAGGACTATCTCAGCTTTCTCTCTTCATGCTCACTTACTTTATGGATGCTCACAATATCTCTACTTTGTCTTGCTTTTTATCCCAGGTAGGCAACTTGTCATTTGTGCCAGTAATGAACAGTCAAGAGGATGACATTTTGCTGCATGGTACTGTGCCACATCAATGTTGCATCTCCAACATGTGTCAGCAGTTTACATGGAAAACATATGGAATGTGCTCCAATTAATCATGAGCCATCCTCAGTCTCAGCAAGTAGTGAGGTGACCCAAATGAATGAATAGGAAGAGCAGAGGGCAAGAATGTTTAATAATCTAGGGACTGGGTTTGGGACAACCATGAAGGAGAGATGCTGAATGCAGTATTTAGACTGATAGGCCTGAGGCTTTGGTGGGACATGGGCACGTTAGCAGAGTTAGAACAAATATAAGGTCACAGGAAGAAGAGAGTGGCAAGTTTTCTTGCAGAGCATAGAAGATTCTTAACCTCTTGTAGCACTCCAGGTCATGGTCACTGCACTAAATTGAACTAAACTGTGTGATTACTTCATAGTCTGGCAGTGTTTAACTTAATTTGCATCCAGGATTTAAATATAGCACTTGCAGCATGAATGCTTGAAGGCACTGCACATTTTTTCACCACTGCTGAGTGCAGGATTGCACAAAAGTGATACTGTGGACCTGGAATGCTTACTTATTAACAAAAGCAAAATTGTGTGAGAAAAGTCACCAGGTCTCACAGGGGGAAACCATCCATGAAATTCCCTGAAATTGACACTTAGCCAATCTTGGGAAAATGCAGCACCATGTTCTTATTAGCCCAAAATACTGCTCTACACCAACATTGTCAGTGCAGTCTCAATCAATGGGTGGGAATCAGATAGCTTCCCTGTAAGATTGGGAATCAGGCAGGGATGCCCCCTCTCACCCGCCTTGTTTGTGTGTTGCATAGAGCCATTTGCCGAATCCATCAGGAAGGATGCGAGCCTGAGAGGGGTGACTATTCCTGGCAGCGGGGGCCTGCAGGTTAAGGCCTCCCTGTACATGGATGAAGTCGCTGTATTTTGCTCGGATCCGACGTCCGTGCACAGACTTATGTGCATCTGTGACCAGTTCGAACGGGCCTCGGGGGCCAAGGTAAACCGAGGCAAGAGCGAGGCCATGCTCTTCGGGAACTGGGCCGACCAATCCTCGATCCCCTTCACCGTCAGGACTGACCACCTGAAGGTGCTGGGTATTTGGTTCGGGGGGGCTGAGGCGTGCGCCAAGACCTGGGCGGAGCGGATCAGGAAGATGAGACAGAAACTAGGCAGATGGGGGCAACGGTCGCTCTCCATCGTGGGAAAAAACCTGGTCATCAGGTGTGAGGTACTCTCAGTATTGCTGTATGTGGCACAGGTCTGGCCTATCCCCAGGACCTGTGCCGCCGCAGTCACCCGGGCCATCTTCCTATTCATTTGGAGATCAAAGATGGACCGGGTCCGAAGAGACACAATGTACAAAGACCGATGCAATGGGGGAAAAAACACACCCAATGCCACCCTCACCCTGATGGCCACCTTTGTGTGTGGCTGCATCAAGCTGTGCGTGGATCCCCAGTACGCAAACACCAAGTGTCACTACGTACTGAGGGTCTACCTGTCCCCGGTGTTGCGAAGGATGGGCCTGGCCTCGCTGCCGCGGAACGCTCCGAGTAGTTGGACCGTTCCGTATCACCTGTCCTTCGTGGAGAAATTTATGAGGAAAAACACCTTTGACCACAAGTCCATCAGGAAGTGGTCAGCACGTAGTGTCCTTGAGACCCTTCGGGAAAAGGAGAGGGTGGATCCTGTCGAGCGGTTCCCTGAGCAGACTGTCAAAGCCATTTGGCAGAATGCCTCATCGCCAGAACTTTCCAACAAGCACCAAGACGTGGCTTGGCTGGTGATGAGAAGGGCTCTGCCTGTGAGATCCTTCATGCACGCCTGGACTCTCTGCCGCACCGCACGCCGCCCTCGAAGTGGCTGCGGGGGGGACGAGACTGTCACACACCTCCTTCTGGAATGTGCCTATGCAGAGGAAGTCTGGAGAGGAATGCAGTGGTGCTTGTTGAGGTTCGTCCCGAGCAGCGCCGTGACGCGGGACTCCGTGCTCTACGGCCTGTTCCCGGGGACTCACACCGAGATGAACATTAACTGCGCCTGGAGGATCATCAACTCAGTGAAGGACGCTCTCTGGGCAGTCTGAAACCTGTTGATCTTCCAGCTGAAGGAGTTGACCCCGACTGAGTGTTGCAGACTGGCACATTCCAAGGTCCAAGACTACGTGTTGAGGGACGCGCTGAAGCTTGGGGCAGCTGCCGCCAAGGCGTGGTGGGGAAAGACCACCGTGTAAGATTGGCCTGCCTAAAGAAGAACAGGGGGCCCATGCGGACGTTTTTTGGGCTCTGCTGATGCCTCAGCCAAAATATATGTGCATAAGATTGAGAAATGCACAGACCTGTATATAGCAATGATAAATTCTGATCTGTGTATGCAAATGTTGACATATGTATGGCATGACCAAATGTACAGACCATCAAATCATTTTATGAATAAAGTATATTTTTGAAAAAAAAATACCCTGCATTTGATCTCTCTTACCCCAAATTAAACTAACCACCTGAACATTCAATTCCTTGAGTAATGTGTGTGTGCAGTTGTCAGTTTTGCAAGGCTGCAACCCTTCTGGTGTCAACCTTAGACATAGAGATGGATCATCTGATATTTTGGCTCACTGATATTTTCATTAGGTCTCATGGAGGGTTTCTCTCATGAAGTCCAGCAAGGTTTCTTGCATGATCATCACAAACCTACTTCATTAACTACCTACCCTGCCCCTATGACACCTTCTAGCCCAATTCTCCCACTCACTAGAACTGGAAATACTCATCAATTCCCTGTCACCAGTGCCAAGTCTGACTCCCAGATATACATTATCAAGTGTTGGCTATCAAGAGTTGCCCCTCACCGTCAATTTAATCAGAGAGCATCCACAAGCCAACACTTCTCATGGCATAGCAGACACTTCCTTGTACATATAATGGGACCTTGCTCCACCTACAGCATTATAAACCCCAAGGAGCTAGGCAGGCTGTAGAAGGACTTGGATAGGTTAGCAGAGTTGGCAAAGAAGTGACAGGTGGAGTACAATGTGAGAAAGTGTGATGTCATGCACTTTGGTAGGAAGAATAGAGGCATAGATTATTTTCCAAATGGGGAAAGGCTTTGGAAATCTGTAGCGTGAAAGGACTTGGGATTCTTAGCTCAGGATTCTATTAGTGTTAACACATAGGTTCAGTTGGTAGTTAGAAAAGCAAATGCAATGTTAGTATTGATTTCAAGAGGGCAGAAATACAGGAGTGGAAATGTACTGCTGAGGCTGTGTAGGGCTTTGGTCGGTCTGAGTTTGGAATATTGTGGAGAGTTTTAGACCTTGGAGAGATATATACTGGCCTTGAAGGGAGTCCAGAGGAGGTTCACAAGAATGATCCTGAGAATGAGGTCTTGTGATATGAGGAGCAGTTAAGGACTCTAGGTCCGTACTCAATGTAGATTAGAAGGACGAGGCAGGAATCTGATTGAAAGCTACAGAATACTGAGAGGTCTGGATGCAGTGGACTTTGAAAAGTTGTTTCCACTAGTAGGAGAGATTAGAACCTGGGAGGCACAGCCTTGGAGTGAGGGGATGACCTGTTAGAACTGAAATGAGGATGACTTTCTTTAGCCAGAGGGTGATGAATCTGTGGAACTCATTGCCATAGAAGACTTTGGAGGCCAAGTCATTGAATGCAGTTAAGACAGGGATAGATAATTTCTTGATTAGTAGGGGGATTTAAAATTGTGGGATAAGGCAGGAAAATGGAGTTGACAAACATATAAGCCATGAGCGAACGGCACAGCAAGCTCAATGGGCTGAATGTCCGAATTCTGCTCCTATACCATATGGTCTTATGTACTTTGACCTTGCTCCTTTTTCCAATAAAAATACCACTAGTCATGTCACAATGAAACAGTGAGACTTTGCAAATGTGGTATGAGCACTGGAGCCTTCCACTCCTAGTCCCACATCAACTATGAAAGATATCTTTACAAAAAGACTATCATACATTATATCTATTGATCAAGTTGAGAGAGAACCAGTTCCATGTCTCTCTGCAGCCTATGCAGATTTTTATTTGTTTTGTACTTTGTGGCCCTCAGGTGCCTCTTTTAAAGTTGCCTGGGATTTGTTCTGCTTTACAGAGATCTTTATCATCATTCTGCATGAACCAATGACATTGTCAATATTGCTAGTGATCAACATTTGTACCCCACACAGTTGTACACTGAATCTCATAACATCACACGACATGACTTCAATCTGCACTCTGCAAGTACATAATAGATACAAATGCCCCTTGAAGAACCACTCATCATTCACAACTGAAACCCATGCTACGGGGGCAAAAAAACAGCATAGACCATACCTACTCTGGGAATGATTGCAGCTATTTTCCATTTGTAGGGTGCACTTAGAAATGAAGATCTTGTGGAAGATAATGCAGGGCACACTAGGCATTGTGTGTCCTAGGTTTGGCTTGGTCATTATGCAGCTTCCCTGCATCTCTATGTCTTTTTCTACCCGTTACTCTCCAGATAGCCCATCCCAGCTGACCCCTCATTTATTCTCACCTGCCACCTGGAGGTACAACAGCAATTTTCATCCATATCCCCTGAGCCCATCCCTGCAATTTAGTCCTGCCCACCATTGTGTTGTGCATTGCTCCTGCAAAGCCATGGGAGTTAACCATAGCCCATAACACCCCTCCCTCAGCATCCCATGTACTATCAGCTCCTCCTCTTAGATGCTGAATTTTCTTTCATCAAAATCCTTGTTCCCTTCAGTGCCCCAGATTGTCACCTCCAATCTCAAGCCTTAATTGCACCTATTTCCCAACCACACCAGTGTTCCCTGTTACCAATTCCCTGCTTGATATTCATTGAACAAACTCCCAGACTGACTGTGGAGCACCACTGTGATTGATTTGGATGCACTGCCTGATTAATGACTGACCATACTTCTTAATGTCTCTGTGTAGATCCACAACTGATGAAATACACACCTCTGACTGCTTGTACTGGATCTGCAGGACTAACTGACCAATTCCCTAGACTATTGTGAGATGGAGATCTTAGCCCTGAATGCCCCACGTGAATTACTGACTATGGACAAGCCCCTGGACTGTCAGTGAACATTGCCTTTGACTGACTGTACCAGAACTCTCTGATTGACAGTAGCCCCCTTGATTTGACCACTTCCCTTCATGTAAGCTGTTGGCACAAAATGTAGCAAGGTGCCATGCAGCAACATGTTCACACTCCATAAAGGATGAATGCTGAGAACCATAACAGGTTGTTTGGATTTGTGTCTGCAAGACAGACTGTGAGCCTGGAAATTCTGGCTGACGGGGCAAAGTGCAAAAAGGCAATGAGGCAGGAATGCTGCAAATATTCGGGTTCACAGAGCGTGAGTGTGCAGAGCAGAGTGACCAGCCCTGAGATGCTCTCTGGTCCAGTCCTTGAACTGGATGCTTATCCAACATGGCACAGTGTCCTTCCAGCAGCAATGGAATGAGAAGTGCCAATGTGCTCCCAAGTGCAATACTAAATGCAGAGGGTGCAGTAAGTCAATACAGTATCTGTACAGTAAGCAGAGAGGCTGGCACGTATCAGATTCCAGCATCTGCTACCTAAGGACAATGCCCCAAGATGTTGTTGCCATGTGTCCAACATGGAGGCTAGAGTTGCCAGGAATGCACAGCGTCTATCCAGGCTGGAGGAAGAATGGGAGCCTGTATATTAATGAGGCAAGATTAGGTAGCAACGTGAGAGATCGTTAGTGATAATCTCTGTTCATAAGCCCCATGCAGTTCACTACAGAATCTGATCTGGACTTTATTAGACTCCGTTAGAATTGCACTTTTTTAGTCTGGATCTCGAGAAAGGCCTCCTTGCACATCTCAGAGTGTTCTCCCAAATTTCTTATCATGGTACACTTCCTGCAGGGTCAGTGAAGATTCCGCCTCTGGCGTTTAGATCCTTCCCCTGCGATGAAACAGGAGGACTGCTTCAAGATGGGCAACTGTTAGGTCAAATTCACGTCGGAATATCATTAGAATCGGGGAAATGTGCTGGTCTTGATTTGCCTTCATTGCACAAGTCACCACCAGATTCCAGAGACCTGATTACTAGAGTTTTATTAAAGATCCAAACTGCGCGGCTCAAACCACATTTCATTCAATTTATGAGGAATATAGAGCATGAGATCGAGTGTGTAATATGGTCGCTCGCAGTCATCGACTTTTCAGTATCACTTCTACAACTGGAAGCTGGGGATTTATGTCAGGTGTTGCGAGCCCGTTACTATTTCTGGCGATCTTATAAACGACTCCAGTCTAACGTGAAAATATTACACAATTCCAGCTGATTGTATTTTAAATCTGCAAATCGCCAGAAGAATGCGGACTTTTATTGACGTGTGCGGGGTCAATTCCAATAGGTTTATGTGTCACTTTCTCAATTGTGCTGCATTAAATCTCGAGGAGTCTCTTGCAGTGAAGTTTAGCAATAGGATACAGTAATTTTTCGACACCTACTAATGCACTTTCAAATTCCAAAACTCCAGAATGGCTTGACCTTCACTCACTCTTTTGGGATGAGAATCTTCAGCTGAAATCTCTATGGTGCCTTAAACAAGAGGGCCTCTTCGATTACCAATAGTTCTGCTGCGCAATTAGTAACCATGACTAAAATACTGCCTGCAAACACTGTCTCAAAGGCACTGATTTGGATGTATCGACGTATAGCATGTGCTTTTACTTTTTTCACGTGGACGTTCTGGCTGGGCCAACATTTATTGCTCCTCGCTAAATGCCCGGGAAAAGGTGGCGGTGAGCTGACCTCTTGAACCGCTGTACTCTTTGGGGTGCAGTGCGGTTAGGAAAAGAGTTCTTGGATTTTGACACGTGACAATTGGAATATGTAAACAGGTGAACATTAGAAACCCAATGAGTTGCTTTCCATGAGAAATGTGATAAAGCAATGGGAGGGGGCGATGGATGGTGATGGGATTAATGAGGACAGTACCGGTACAGCTCTCTCTCTCTCTCTCTAGCTCATTCAGTTGTAACGAGACGCTTTGGGCATTCATAACCATTAAATGATGTTGCATTCTCGTTTGGAATTGGTAAATAAATATTTGAAAGAAAATCAATAAGATGTAACTGTTTTGCAAATGGAAGGACTATTTTGTCTGCGTTGAGCCATGAGCATTTAGCGTCTATTCTCACACCACTTAAACTAAGGAACGGTGTTAATTTGGAGACAATTAGAGGAGGATGTCTGAGATTATCTATGAGACGGAGGAATTGTCTTATGAGCAAAGGTTAAACAGGGTTGGGCTCATGGGAATTTTGAAAAATGAGAGATGTTCTCATTGAAACGTTTAGGGTCCCTTAGGGCCTTGTCAGAGTAAATGCTGAAAGGATGTTGTTTCAATGGGAGAATCTGGGATCAGAGGGTATTGTCTCAGAATTATGGGGGCACCAATTGAAAGCTGCGATGACGAGGAATTTCTTCTGCCAGATGGTTGTGAGTTTGTTTGGAACTTCTTGCCACAGAAAACTGGAAGGTGAGGGGTGAGGCAAAGTCCTTGTGTACGTTTAAGGCTGAGCTAGCTTCTTGATCAGTGGGAAAGTCAAGGGTTATGACAATAGGGCAGGAACGTGGACGGGAGGTGTATCAGATCAGTCATGATCTTACTAAACAGTTTATTCCTATTCCTATTTCCTACTGTCTTATGGTCTGAAATACCACTTACAGCAAAGAAATAGCTAATTCAAGCCTGACAGTGTTTATGACCCGCACGAGAATTAATCCACTGTTTATTCCATCTCACTCTCTGTGTATCCATCGCCTTGTCTCTTGTGTTCTATCCAACTTTCCCTTAAATCTGGTCCAAATTCAACACAGACATTTGAAATGGATATGGTTCGATCTTGTGTGAACATTTTGAGTTAGGAGTTAACATTGTGAGGGCCTCCATTGACCTCACACTCCCAGGGCCGCACGAAAACATGCCACTTTAGTACCAAAACCTGTGACTCTCCGATACAGATAGCCGTTTTGCCACGAAAACGTTCCATTGATCATCGAGGGAGTTACCGTGTTCTGACGGCTATGTGGGCCACCGCTCATTCTCTGCAGCTACAAAACCTTTCAAGATTCACCAACTGCAGGCTCGGAACAAGGGTTCGCAGATCTTCATCTTTTGGAAAATCGTTTCCAAGTTATGAGCAGATTTGGGGGAGTGGAGAGTATTTGTGGTAAACCAATCGGCGGAAACATCTGGCGGAAGAAGCGGGGTTGGAGATGAGGGGTTGCACCGAGCGGTGAGAGAGAGAGAGGGAGCCCCATGATACAGGACAAGACGAACCCGAGCCTCCTGCTTTAGAAACACTTGTGGCTGGCTGAACCAGTTGAACATCGTTTCAAAGCTCTAATTGGTTTCAAATTTGTATCTCACAGCCCAATCGCCGATTGTTGTTTGGTTTGGCTGTGCTATTTATTGACTGACAACATAATTTAATACTCCTTATATGTTGAGTGGAATAGAATTTCTGAATGGTTTTCACCAACCCCGTGGCAGATCGTGACCGTTTTGTAAGTCGCACCGCAGTCTGTTTCTAAACCTAAAGAAAGTGGCAAGTAAACTGATTCCAGCCGAATGTCTTTAGCTTTACGCGCCTCCGACATTGAACAGAATACTCAGTCTACCTGGGCATATTAAGTGTGATAATCTTGTGGGTGAGTGGAGCTTTATCACGAGCTGTAGTGACACTAGATTGTTAATTGCCTCGCTTTCGTATTAGAGCTCTTGTGCTGCAATGGTAATGTCCCTCCCTCTAAGCCAGGAGGCCCAGGTTTAAGTCCCATCTTGCTTATATGTTGGCCATGTCTTAGATATCATGATTTCCTTCGCTCCCACACTCTGGAATTGCGTTTTGAAATCTTTTCTCTCTCTCCCTTTTCCATATTTTGTTCCCTAAATCCTCGGACCTTGACCGAGCTTTCAGTCATCTGTCCGAATGTGGCTGCAGTGATGCTCCACCCAGCGGGTATTTCCCCATATTAAATGGGGTGGTCACGGTGACTCAGTGGTTAGCACTGCTGCCCCATAGCGCCAGAGACCGGGCCTCGAGTTCCACCTCGGGAGACTGTCTGGGTGGAGTTTGCACATTCTTCCCCTTTTGGCCATGGTGCCTTACTAAGGGGTAAATATAGAGTAAGGGAATGGCTCTGGGTGCGTTACCCTTTGTAGGGACTCTAATCTAAATGCTCTAAAGGAATGTCTGCAGTGGTTCGCGTCCCAGCATCTGAAACAGAAACTTCGAATTCAAGTCCCATTCTACAGTTGACTGTCAAGGAAGGATATTCGTAATGTGTCGAAAAGTGTGGCACTGGAAAAGCACGGCAGGTCAGGCAGTACCGGAGTTTCGCGCATATTCCCTTCATCAGGAATGGTGGGGTTGTGGGAGGGGGTTGAGAAATAAATAGGAAGGTAGGTGTGGAGCAGGGAAGGCCATATGGATTTGGGGGCTGAGAGTGCTAGGTTGGAGCGGAATAGATGGGAAGGAAGATGGCCAGGAAGGACAGTTCAAGAGGGCGGTTGGAGGGTTACAGGGATCAGGTGGGGGAGGGGAGATAAGGAAACTGGTGAAATCGACCTTGATGCCGAGTGGCTGGAGGGCCCCAAGGAAGAAGAGGAGGGATGTCCTTGGCGGAGGGGGGAGTTAGAGTGGGGCGTTGGAGGAGGCTACAATGTGGCCAAACTGTAACTCCTTCCAATGTCCGCCAATCGTAACTGGTAAGAGCCGGAGAGATTCCTCATCAGCCATGTGATAGAAAGAAATTGGAGCCGATACCAACCACGTAACAGTGTTTAATTGCATCAGCCGGTCAAAATCCTCGACGGGCTGGATGCCGATCAGACTGGTGTTCGATCCCTATCCGGGCAGCTCTCTCATGATGGATATTATGACACTGTGGGTCAAATCTACCTTGAGGTGAACAGGAGAAGGTGTATTAACAGAAGGGGAAAATATCACTGCTCATGTTAAAGTTACCATCCAGCGTAAACGTGTGAAAATGGGAAATCCTGCGAGTTGATGGAGCATCTTTCACGCTATGGCCATGTCAGATAACTGACAGGAACACATTCATCTGCTCGGAGGTGTTGATGAAGGGATATTTGTTGATCAGGATACCATGAGAAATCCCCTGCTCTCTTTCAAACAGCACACGACACCAGGTTATATCAAACGGGTTGATTTTTGAAAACGCTAGGTTTTGGAGCGCTGCTCCGACGTCAGGTGCTAGCGAGAGAGGAAGATGAATTTATAAGGCGTGTGATTTTTGACCCTGTCCAACCAACCCAACCCCAGCACTTCGACATCATCTCTTTCAAATAGTGCCGTGAGATTTATTTTGACCTGGTTAATTCCTCGCCGCAGCGACGCAGTGAGAGAGTGGGGTGGCCGGCCTACCCGCTGTTCTCCGGTTCAACCTGCAACCCTTTGGGACTGACTGAAACACAATGAAGCCAGCCCACACACCGAGAACAGGGTGTTCTGCCCTGAGATCGGCTCCCTGCACCCACATTCTGGCTCAGCCATTCCTCACCCACGCCGTTGTTACATTGACACAAGACTATTCCTTCGAGAGTGTGGCGCTGGAAAAGCGCAGCCGGTCAGGCAGCATCCGCGGGGCAGGAGAGTCGACGTTTCGGGCATGAGCCCTTCATCAGGAATCCTTTAATGAATGGCTTATGCCCGAAACATCGGGCCTCCTGCCCGCGGATGCTGCCTGACCTGCTGTGCTTTTCCAGCACCACACTCTCGGCTCTGATCTCCAGCATCTGCAGTCCTCACTTTCTCCTGCAATACTATTGCTTCCCAACTGACCTCAACCTCTGCACGTTGCATTGGGAGCAACCAACCCTCTGCTGAGCAAAGACCGAGCCGCGGAGTTCCTTTATCCGTCACCCCCAATGTTTGCCATTGGCTTTCTGACCGGCATCTCCTTGATCTTAATATTCTCAGTCGTGCTCACAAATCTCTCCAAGGCTTTACCCCTCAGTACTCCCGCTGTGTCCTAGCCTCTCAGCCACCCCGAATGCGCTTGAGCCCAGTTACGGTGGCAATGCCTTCTGATGCCAACTTCGCCTTGAAGATTCCTCCCAAGACCGCTGTCTCTACTGGTATAATTGAGTCCTCTGAACTTTGACGAAGCCTGTCTCTTTGCGTGGCCAACTGTCACACATTATTTGTGAAGCACGCTGGGCTATTTCTGCCATACTCGAGGCACTATCCTGAATGCAGGTTATTGCACGTTTTCTGAGAAGACATTGAGATAAATATTTCGATTAGATTCGGGATTGAGAATTAGGCTGTGTTCAGTCGGGTTGTGGCGTTATTAAAGTGTCCCCCAGTCCTTTTTACCCGATGTGGGAAGATTAGTAGCTAGTTGGTTATTTGTGTCACGTTGGAGCGGCTTTATCCATAACAGCAATTTTGTGTCAGTGTCAGTTGCACTGTTCCATCGGATGTTCTAAAGCCGCTAGATTTATTCCCCCAAATCCAGTTTCCTGCCAGGGTTGTAGGTTTGAACCCATCCGGAGATCATTTCTGAATCCTGCTGATCCAGGATCTCTATACCAAGAATAAGACACAAATACCACGCAACAACGAAGCACTGAAAATATGGCATATTCTATATATTACACCCGACAGTGAATCATCATCGGTACGTCTGGCCGAATAGCTGCAAAAGCGCTTGGTGTTAGTCTCCATTGAAACAGCTATCAAGTGTTTCCGTCTGTCGGAAACCGTCAGCAGAGCCGAATGTCTGCGTTTTGGATAGTCACTGAGCACAACTTTGTCAAAATGCCGTCAAAGGACTTCAACGCTTGGAGCGAGGACAAACCAATACCTGTGTGCTGCAGCTCTTTGTGTGCTACCTGGGTACTGGATTAAATAATCGCACGTTTTACACTTACACAGAGTTTGCTCTTACATCGTCTGGTAACCCTATTGCTAGAAAGAAGCCGAGTCATACTTTCCATTAAATTGCTGACACGTGCCTTCGTTTTAGCTCCAAACCGCTTTCTTTTTGTTGCTACTGATTTTACTGCAATTTTACTTTTGCTTTTTTGCCATATCCTATGGTCCTTGAGTATGGTGGTTGGTTGGTTGGATGCATATCTAATCTAACGTCCTCTCCATTGCTGCTTTAAAATACCAGTGCCCAATGAAATAAGTCACCAAGTAGCCCACCTTGTCATTCCAGCCATTGACTACAGGGACAGGGTTTTTCTTTGTGTAGTAAAATGTGATGTTTAACTTGGAGAGCGCCCTTGTGCCCTCAGGCAGGGCGTACTTAGCCAGCTCCCCCGGGCGGCAGCAGGCACACAGCGGCCTGGGTCTCCCGGGGATGGTACTGGCGCTTGTTATACTGGGCCAGGCGGGAAATCTCTACCGCAATGAATATGAAAATATCGTAGACCAACGAGTTGATGACGCTGGTGACTTTGGAGGAGCTGTCGGGGTGACCTTGCTTCATCACTTTGTAGATGTGGATGGAGGGCCTTTCTTTCCTTGGACTGACTCCTCCGTCTTGCCGCTCTTGGCTGGCGCCCGCTCTCTTAATGCCCCTTCTTGGCACTTGTCCTTTCTTTCCCTCCGCCATTCAAACTCAAACGGCACAGGAGGCCGTCAGCACATACTGCCCGGGCCTGTGCGACCCAGTTAGACACGGTCCCCTGAACGTCTTCTTTTAAGCATTTTAAGCCTTTCAACACGACTCCCCTTACCAAATTGTCATATCGTCTGTCCCCACCATAGCTTTATGGAACGCATTCAAGATCATAACTTAATCATAACACTACCTTGGTCTCCCTTTTGTTGGTTCTTTTGCAAACAATATTGAATCTGTCCATCTGTGTCCTTTGGTTCTCCTCCAGGAGAGATTGGTTTATTCTAATTGATTTTAATTCTAATTGATCGAATCGATGAAACGCAGGAATAAGGGGTAGTCATTCACCTCCCGCAGCCTATTCTCTCATTCTACAGGATAATAGCGGATCTCGGTTGTCATTCACTTTGCCCACCCTTGTTCCATATTTCTGAATCCACAAGTCTTTCAGTTTTGATTTTAAAAAAATACATGGCTGACAGTTTTTTTTTGTGGCGGGGTGCAGTTCTTTCCAGATATCATTCTACCCTCAGTATGAAGACACGCTCCCTGACATCCCACCCTCATTGCAGTAAAGACCATTGCGATGGAAGACAGATTTTAAAAATCGTTACTGGAGGGATCGAGCATTTCCGATGGAACAACGGGACATTTGGACTTGTTCAATGCTGATGCATTGCCAACAGTAAACAGTCTGCTTTTTTAGATCTACATTGTGAACGTGAGAATATAGGGCTATCCATTTAAAGAAATCCTATCTCTTGGAGTCACAAAGGACGCGGACATTGGATGTGGATGCGTGCCCTTTGGAGTGGTGGAGCAATTTCCACGCAGACGGTTTCCAAAGCAGCGGTTATAGTTCATGAGAATGTCGAGCCTGGGACGGGTACAGCGTGACCCGTGTAATGGGCTCGATTCCGAATTTGTTACCATGAAAGAAGCGTGAAACAGACAATATCACAGATTCTCCTCTCTGGGGCACTTTCTGCGCAATTATCAGCTGTACTTCCCCCGCCTTTATTTTGTTTTGTAGAGGGGGTGAGAAGGGAGTTGAGTACTTCTGTTTCATTTAACAAGAGTCGGTAGTTTCACACTGACTATTTAAGGCCAGCAACATAATTTTATTTCTGCATATGTGATAATTATGTATACCTTGAGAAATGCATACATTATGGAGGGATATGTACATATCTGCTCAGACAAGGGCACAATATGGTAATTACAGACATACATGTGGGAATCATACCTTTACCTTTCAGCCAACATTCGTTAACCCTTTAAATAGTGAACAATTTCATTTACAGGGTATTGGACTTGGTGTTCTCTATGTTACGCGCAATAATGTACTAGGGGGCATCACTGTGGCTGTATATTTTTTCCGGTGGCTCGATTCACTGTGATATTACAATTTTCGGAATTGATTTTAAAACAAGAAATTCCCGTAAGTTTGTTTTTTTTTCTGCCTATGGCACAATATGGACGTTTGGATTGTCGTTTGGAATCGATGCCGAAAACATTTACAAACGCCTATCTTCCTTCTCCAAATTCCATCACTCGGCAAAGGAGGAGGATCTGGGTTGCTAGGACATCTGGGGTCTGTGTCCTCAGTCTCCCAGTTTTGAGTGGGAGCCGCACCTCTTTCTACTGTGAGAGAAAGGTCAGGAACCCGGGAGACTCAATCCTCCAGACCGCTCCTGAACAGACTTGCGCAAAATAAAAACATTAAAGGAAAATACTGTAACCAACAACTCGTAAAAGACGCGTCAACATTTAATAGTCATTAAAAACATGTTCACGAACGGCGTGGGTGCGGAATGCAGCAGTTTAAACAACTCTATCAGCAGCATTTGGTCAAATGTATTGCGTGAATTTAACAAATTGAGAAATCTGGGTAGGAAACAGTCCAACCAAACTAGATATCCCAACCCAATCCAGTCCCACCTGCCAGCATTCGGCCCGTATCCCTCCAAACCCTTCCTGTTCAAAACAAATCGGGTTAAATACCATAGTGCACGTGTTTCTTAAAATACGATTGTATTCCCATAGCCGAGAGTGTGCTGCTGGGAAAGCACAGCAGGTCAGGCAGCATCCGAGGATCAGGAGAATAGACGTTTCGGGCAAAAAACTCTTCATCAGGAATGGGCTACTTAAAATCACCACATCACCAGGACTGAGTCTGATGGTCGTGAGGAGATTGAGGAAGTTAGGGTGAAATCTACAGTGGCACTGCTGATAAGCTTCCAAAACCCTTTAGATATTCAGCTAGTGCCAGAGAACTTAAAAATTGCAAATGTTCCTTTGCTCAAGAAAGGCTGTTAGGATAAACCGAACAATTACATCAGCCAAATCACAGATGGAAAAACATTTACAAATAATGATCTAGAACAAAACTAATGGTCAATTAGTCAAACATGGATTTTTTTTTTAAAAGTTCGTATGGATTTGTTATGGGCAAATTATGTCCAACTAATATGAGTTATTTTGTTGAAGTAACGGAGAGGTTTGATGGGGATAATATGGTTGGTATGACACATATGGACTTTTCAAGAATCAGTTGATAAAGTGGCCATATAATAGACTTGCCAGTGAATTTGAATCCAATGGAATAAAAAGAATCGTGGCAGCATGGATATAAAATTGGCTAAGTAACAGAAAACAGATTAATAGTATATGGTTGTTTTTTAGATTAGAGAAAGGTATGTTGTGGGGGTTAGCAGGCGTCAGCATGAGGACTACTGCTTTACTTGATAAACCTTACTGAACTTGCACATTTGCAGAACTTGAACGTATTGTGGACAGAATTGAGGATCGTGATAAATGTCAGGTTGGTGGGATGGGCAGACAAATGGCAGATGAAATGTAATATAGTGAAGTGAGAAATTGTACATTTCGTGCGGAAGCATGTTAAAGGTAATATAAAGCAATGAGTACAATTCCAAAGAGTTTAGAGGAGCAGATGGATCTTAGGATATTTATGTATTGAAGGTGGCAGGACAAGCTGAGAAAGCAGTTATTAGGTTATACAGGATCCTGAGCTAAATAAACAGAGGCATCAAATAGAAAGGCACAAGGCTTGTGATAAACCATTATAAAACATTGGTTCAACCTCAGCTGGAGTATCATGTCCAATTTGGACATGACACTTTAGGAAGGATGTGAAGGCATTGAAGAGGTTGCAAAAAGATTTCATGGTTCCCTGGATGAAAGACTTCAAGTATGTGGGTAGACTGATGAAGCTCAAGCTTTTTTGCATTATAATATTTCCACTTGTCAATTTTTGGTTGCTTCAGTATCTCCTCTTCACTCTGACTTTGGCAACTTTTTTTCATTTATAAAGAGAAATGCGAATGAACAATTTAATACCTTAGCCGTGCTCTCTGCCTCCATGCATATACAACCCATATGGTGTCTAATCTGCCTTCTCCTGCTTTTGCCATTAAAATTCCCCTCACCTATCAAACTATCAAACTTCCATTCATAGAGTCATAGAAATGTACAGCATGAGAACAGACCCTTCGGTCCAACTTGTCCATGCCAATTAGATATCCCAACCCAATCTAGTCCCACCTGCCAGCACCTGGCCCATATCCCTCCAAACCCTTCCTATTCATATACCCATCCAGATGCCTTTTAAATGTTGCAAGCATACTAGCCTCCACCACTTCCTCTGGGAGCTCATTCCATACTCATACCACCCTCTGCATAGAAATGTTGCCCCTTATGTCTCTTTTATATCTTTCCCCATGCACCCTAAATCTATGCCCTCTAGTTCTGAAATCCCCCACACCAGGGAAGAGACTTTGTTCATTTGTCCTATCGATGCCCCTCATGATTTTATAAACCTCTATAAAGTCACTGTTCAGCCTCCGGCACTCCAGGGAAAACAGCCCAGCCTATTCAACTTCTCCCTACAGCTCAAATCCTCCAACCCTGGCAACATCTTTGTAAATCTTTTCTGAACCCTTTCAAGTTTCACAACATCCTTCCAATAGGAAGGAGACCAGAATTGCATGCAATATTCCAACACTGGCCTAACCAATATCCTGTACAGGACCCTTCATCAGGGCTCCTGCCTAAAACATTGATTTTTCTGCTCCTCAGATGCTACCTGACCTGCTGCGCTTTTCCAGCACAACTCTAATATTGACTCTAATGTCCAGCATCTGCAGTCCTCACATTCGCCTAACCAATGTCCTATGCAGCCGCAACACAACATCCCAACTCCTGTACTCATACTCAGACCAATGAAGGAAAGCATACCAAATGCCTTCTTCACTATCCTATCTACCTGTGACTCCACTTTCAAGGAAATATGAACCTGCACTCCAAGGTCTCTTTGTTCAGCAACACTCCCTAGGACCTTACCATTAAGTGTATAAGTCCTGCTAAGATTTGCTTTCCCAAAATGCAGCACCTCGAATTTATCTTAATTAAACTCCATTTGCCACTTCTCAGCCCACTGACCCATCTGACCAAGATCCCATTGTAATCTGAGGTAACCTTCCTTGCTGTCCACTACACCCTCAATTCCAAATCATTTATACAATTGATGAAATGTAATGGACCCAGCATCGATCCTTGTGGCACTCCACTGGTTACAGGCCTCCAGTCTGAAAAACAACCCTCCACCACCACCCTCTGTCTTCTACCTTTGAGCCAGTTATGTATCCAAATGGCTAGTTCTCCCTGTATTCCATGAGATCTAACCTTGCTAACAATCTCCCATGGAGAATCTTGTCGAACACTTTACTGAAGTCCATATAGATCACATCTACCACTCTGCCCTCATCAATCCTCTTTGTTACTTCTTCAAAAAACTCAATCAAGTTTATGAGACATGATTTCCCATGCACAAAGCCATGTTGACTATCTCTAATCAGTCCTTGCCTTTCCAAATACATATACATCTGTTCCTCAGGATTCTTTCCAACAACTTGCCCACCACTCACGTCAGGTTCCCTGGTCTATAGTTCTCTGGCTTGTCCTTACCACCCTTCTTAAACAATGGCCAACCTCCAGTCTTCCGGCACCACACCTGTGACTATTGATGGTATCAGTATCTCAGCAAGGGGCCCAGCAATCACTTCCCTAGCTTCCCACGGAGTTCCAGGGTACACCAGATCAGGTCCTGAGGATTTATTCACTTTTATGCGTATCAAGACATCCAACACTTCCTCCTCTGTAATCTGGACATTTTTCAAGATGTCATCATCTATTTCCCTACATTCTATATCTTCCATGTCCTTTTCCACAATAAACACTGATGCAAAATATTTGTTTAGTATCTCCTCCATCTCTAGTGGTTCCACACAAAGGATCATTAATCCATACTTGCTCCCATGTCCTTTTTTCAAACACACCCCCATGGCATCATGTCCCTTACCATCTTTGGAAGATATTTTCAAAAAGAAGTTAATAATTATCCGAAGGAAGAAGATTTGCCAAGATATAAACAAAAACATGGGAACTAACTGAGCAGCTCTTATGGACAGCCAGCATAGACATGACAAATTGAATGGCCTCCTGAATTACAACCATCTTATCATCTTAAAATACAAATTAAGATACAGGCAGCAGTGGTTCTATGAACATATGTTTGCTGGGGTTGCTGGGGCTAGGTCAGCTAGAGGTATATTGAAATAGTCAACATGATTGTAACAAATACATTGGTGAGGATGAGCAGCACATGATAATGGATAGAGCCTGAAATGGTTAATGTTACAGAGATGTTATAGCTCATCTTGATAATGGACAAGATATTTGTTTAATAATGGTTAAATAAAAAAGAGGGTGTAGGTTTAAGATATAAAAGGGACCTAAGGGGCAACTTTTTCATGCAGAGAGCTTTGCATATATGGAATGAGCTGCCAGAGGAAGTGGTGAGGCTGGTATAATTCCGACATTTAAAAGGCATCTGGATGGGTATATGAATTGGAAGAGTGTCGAGGAAAAGGGTCAAATGTTAGCAAATGGGACTAGATTAATTTAGGATACCTGGTCAGCATGGACGAGTTGGACCAAAGGGTCTGTTTCCATGCTGTACAATTCTATGACTCTCTAAGTTATCCGGTTTAGCCATTGACTGTGGTCAGGGAGAATAACAGACCCAATGGCTACAGGACAGAATTATGGGATGAAGCAAAGCTAGTTGTTTCAGTTTTCCCATGCTTAGTTGGAGAAAATGTCTATTTGTCCAATACCTAAAATCAGGTGAGTAGTGCCATAAAAACAAAAGTGCCATAAAACAAAAGGGGTTAGTGAGTTCGCTTAACATGTTTTTGGATGGTACTGCAGAGTGGCAGAATGGAAGAGAAATAGGAAGAGCAAGGAAAGGTTGCTTAGAATGTTGTAAATCAAAAAGAACAATTGTAAGTGATTTTCTTGCACCTTTCGGACTGATAGGAATGAAATCAGGCAAACGCATCCCATAAATCCAGCCAAAGAAAGAGAGCAGTTGGAGGAAGATGAAATGGTCAGTAATGCCAAAATGTACAGGCAGGTTAAAAAGGATGAAAAATGACCATTTGCTGCACCATATTTACACAAACGTAAATATATATGAACAAATGAATTCGGAACAGCAGGGCACTTGGCCACTTGAACATGCTTTGCCATTCAATAAGATAATGGTTGATCTCATTACTCCTCATTCCTGCACATTCCCATAACATTTCACTCCCTTGTTTATCAAGAATCTATCCACCTCTGCCTTAAATACATTTTAAAACTCTGCATCCATCGCCTTTTGAGAATCTTGAGAACAAAACAATTCCTCATCTCTGTCCTAAATGGGCAAGCCCTTATTTTTAAACAGCAACCCTTCATTTTAGAGTCTCCCAAAAGAGGCGTTCTCTTTGTCTGAATCCACCATTTCAAGTCCCCTCAGGATCTTATGCATTTCAATCAACTTAACTTCTACTCTTCTAAACTCCAAAAGGATAAAGACCTACCCTGTCAAACGTTTCTTCATAAAAATAACACATTCAATTTATATGTTTAGTTCACCTGATTCAATTGATTTTTTCCCCTGATACAATTAGAGACAAACCGAATAAATTGCTTCCAATTTATATCCTTCCTTAAATAAGGTGACCAATACTGTACGCAATACTCCAGGGGTGGTTTCACCAGTACCCTGAAGAACAGAAACTCATATACATGTCACTTCAATACCTGGACATAAAATAATCAAAACTAATTGAAATAAAAGAACCCAGGGTACATGAGGAAAATTTATTTTACCCGCTGCTTGAGGAGGAGGCGCCTTCAATGCCGACCCACAAATGAACTTTAATCTGAAGAAAAATCAAATCCCAGGGAGTGACTAACTGAGTTGCTCTTGCACCGAACCCATATCAAGACAACGGGACGAATGGCCTCCTCCTACGCTGTTACGCTTCTATAATTTTAGGTATAATATGCCGCGCACGGATGATGTGATTGAACACGATTAATTAAAAAAACGTATTTAATTGTATGAGCAATAAACTTATCAAGTACTCCTGCTTGTCGACATGTAGGTAGGTATTTTTAAAACTGTCCATTAATACTCCGAACGAGGTGTCACTTTATTGTACACGAATAAATTGATAGGTTCCCATCTTAAATACACCATTCGGATTCAGAATCTTCCAGTTGTATATTAAATGCCCCAATTCCGTCGCCACGCGCTGCGGAGACATGGCTGGGAAAGAACAAAGTGTTTGGGTTGTTGAGGGCTGGGGGTGGGAAGTGAGATTACATTGCTATCCTCCATGATCTAGGAAGACGAGCAAAGCTGTAGAAGTGAGACAAATCTTCTAATTTGCTGTCCCTGTTCGAAAATTGTACATGATAAAAACGTTCCTTTAAAAGCCTGATTCAATTGATTTTTTCCCCTGATACAATTAGAGACAAACCGAAATGAATTGATTTCTGAAAGCAGGCTCCAAGACACTCAGAAACTATGATGTAATGGACACTGATAGAAGCTGTGACAAGAAGCATTCGGTTTTAAATGGGACACTACTTTAAAGTTATATGCGTTACGGACACACCTTTCAGAATGGTCTGAAATGTGATTATTTGCTTCCTTCAGGTCTGAGCTGAATGTTTGTCCATAACAATAATGATAGGGACAGTGTTGCAAAACTTCAAACGACATTAATTAATGCAGAATTTGAAAGTACTACTGTTTTTATGTATGGATTGATCATTTTTAATTTACTATGCTCTCATAAATGGGATACAATTTACAAAGTCGAGCTGTCTTATCATGAAACTCAAATCGATGGTCGGTATTTTATTGCATCTGTACTCTGCAGACAATACTAATTGATTCAAGAACTCCCACTTTCATACTCAGGCATCATTCTAATCTTTTTTTTGTCAGCCCAGCTTTACACAGGGATTTTATATCTGTCAACCTTAACTTGGAGAAAGGACTGCAATTTCTCTGTAACCTGAAGTTAAATAAGAATTACTCCGAGACCGAAAACCTACGGTTTTCCCCAATTCTAACACCAATCTAATGATAGCCTTAAATGAACAGCGAATTCTAATAAACAAGATGCAACACTGAACCTAAAGACTTCTGCATCTCCTAAGAATAAACGTAAATAAGAACTAATCATAAATCTAAACAAGACCTAACCATAAACATAACTAAACCTAACCCCAAACTTTAGGATGGCAACACCTCCGAACCGAAATCTAAATAAAACATAAAGCTAAACGCTCATTGTTGTAAACCAAAATAACTCTTAACCATAAACCGAAACCCACACCCCCACCTAACACAAGGCCTATAGAATTAACTCAAAAAACCTATACAGGAACTTAAACAAAATTAAAACAGTGTTTAACTCTATACCTAAACAAACCTGATTTCTAAACGTTGGGATGACATCTTCACCTAATCGTAAACTTAAAGAAACCTGTAGGTATCCCAAACCTAACTTTACCCTAACTCTAAACAAGCGGAAACTTCACCTAGCCTGAACGAGGAATAACCCTAACCTAAATAAACCGATAACCTCAACTAATCTGAAGAAGATTTGACCATAACCTAGTCAAGCCACAACCTCAACTATTCTGAACAAGGAATTATCCTAACCTAAACAAGCCGGCAGCTTCAACTAACCTGAACAGGATATAACCTTAACCTAAACAAGCTACAACATCAACTAACCTGAACAAGATATGACCATCACCACGACAAGCCGGCAGCTTCAACTAACCTTAACAAGATATAACCTTAACCTAAACAAGTCATAACTTCAACTGACCCGAATAAGGTATAATCCTAACCTAAACAAGCCGGCAACTTCAACTAACGTGAACAATTTATAACCTGGACCTAAATTTAAAAAAATAACCCGGATTTAAACAAGGTCACAGATTCTACTTGCCCTCGTCATGTGCTAATTCTGATGTGTTAAGTTTCTTTCGATGCAAAAACCTAATTAGCTACTGACAATTCCAAAGCAATTTAAGTTTACCCTAACACTTGCTTTAAATAATGCTGCGGGAAAGCTTCGCTCTTTTGTTTGCGCTGCTAACTTTTACCTAATTCTATATTTTAGTAAAACTAAGTCTAACTTTTGACTCCAGGTGCTATATTGCTAAAATCTGTATATTTTACAAGGCTGTGGTGTTTGAAATGCATCAATGCAGACATTGTGTCGCTCAAGTTTCCAGATGAAACATGCGAAGGGCGATGTTGATGCCTGAAATTTAGAATTATTTTTGTTAGTAGAAATTAGGTTCAGACTGTGTATTTCAGAATTTGCCAATGTTATAAGATTCACTACTCCACTGCAACAAAATCGGCCTACTTTTTCTGTTACCTTTAACCGTTCCTGAATAAGGTTAGCATTTTTGCTGTTCTTACCCCTAAATAAGCAGTTTTGGTCATCGTTCATTTGAAAGTGGGGAGGGCAACTACGACATACCAGCAATTCGTGACTATAACTACACATACATCATTAAAATGTAACTGTTTCGCTCAACCTCTGGCGTGGACGGCATCACTGATTTTCAGGCCTTTTTGGAGATATCACTTAAAGTCGCGCACTCCCTCTAATTTGCTTCCTTTATTCCACAGAATTCCCTCGAGTGCAATCGAGGACAGAGCTCGAGCACTGAAAAGTGGTCGCCATCTTTTACTTGTGGACGGTTACAATGACTGAAAATCTATTCACATTTGCTTCTCCTGCTATGTTGGTGAAAACGTTTCTCCAAAAATTTCTTCCGTCCCTTTGGAATCTCGCAAGTCCTGTGAAAGAGAGCAGGGATCCTGTCTACTCAAAAAGCTTATTTTCACATATTCAGATAAGAATTTGCGCCACCCCTTTTCTGCCCGATCCGCGTTTAAAGTCTGCCTCACAGTCTGGCCGATGCCACGCAAGGTCTGACCCTATAACTTTGACCCTCTTAGGTCAAAGAAATCTTTCTCAAGACGTAACGTCATGTTCATTCAACAATATGTGTTTCTCGCACGGCTGTAGTTTATATCTTGTTAGCACTTTTATTGCAATCATCTTGGATATGTTTCCTGAATATATTTTACGCATTCTGTTGTTAGAAAATGGATCCCGCTCGTATTTTTGCGTGCCGAAAGCGGGAATGCTTTGTCCGCTTTGCCGTGATGTTACCCACTCCCCCTCCTCCCCCCCACCCCCAAATCCCCCTGGAACATTCACTCGGACTGCTGCTTGCTGGGGCTAGAACTGTTCTGCTCAAAAGGTTTTAATATTCGTGTAAAAGACCCTCCCCCCTATCCCCATACTCAATTGTGAAGGAGCGTATTCACTCTTTTGTTGTAGTTTGTGTTGGGGGTGGGGAGCTAGAGGCGACAAGAGGAGTTTGGTTTTGCCTGTTCGAGGTGGGGGTTGGGTTCATAATAATAATTGAAACAAATGTATCCTTATAAATCAAAGACAACTACTGGTACATGTGTAGCGTTTTAAAGCATACGAATGATATTTTTCCCCTCAGCAAGACGATTGTAAAAGTGAATTGCTGTTTCAATTTCTAAAGCAGTTATGTCGCATTCACTTGCTATAGTCCACTGAAACCCTTGCGGCCTCCGTAGCGCTCACTATATTGTGCAGCTTTGTGAATAGCCCCATATCCAGTTGCAGTGCACAGACTACACGTTGTTGAGATGGCATTACCTCTTTCTGGTCCAGACTATACAACCTCCCCGCCCCCACCTCCTCCCCCGCCCGTCTAATCGCGGACTTCCTGGGAAAATCAGGCAGCGTTCATCCTGAAGTGAGTATTTAAATTACAGGATTTGACGAGCTCCGGATGGGAAAGTAACCCCCGAATGCCTCTAACTAAACTCCCGTCTTGGATCTTAACCCCTCGGCTTCACATCTGTTTCAATGGAGAAGGGCGCTTGGACTCAGAAACGGAAGGCAGATTATGTGAGTGAGACATGGCGGACATTTCTTTTTGGGAAAAAAGCTTTCCCTGAACTATCGTACGTAAGCTCACATTTTGCATCTCCTGGTTAAGAATCTCATCTCTAATTTAAAATGTTCCCATTTCAAACAACTCTTCTCTATGCCACAAGAGTTAAAGACACCACTCAGACAACATAGAGAGATGCGTGGCATGTTTATTTAGAAATTGACAAGAATAAAGTGAAAATTAACATTTTTACTGACTTTTTTTGTCTCCCCCCTCGCATACATAAAAACATAGACAGTGCTTTCGTGTTGGGATTTTAGAACTTATTTGCTAGCTCGTAATTTTCAGTGTTTGGAATAATGTTTTGGATGTTTTAGTTACGTTTGGTGCGTAGACACGTCTAGTGTACGTAAACTAGTTTTTAGTAGATTGGCGCTCAATCTCCTTCCCCCGTTCTCTTTTGTAGTAAAACAGGGACTCGGTGATTAGGGTTCAGTTCCAGCTGATTTTATTTCCTTCTCTCAGAAAAAAAAAGACTATTTACAAGAGTATATCAACAATCTGACAGGCAGTGACTTGACACGATTAGCTGGCATGACCTTCAAAAAAAAATTGTTGAGGCATGATCATCTGACAGACTATACACAGTATATTGCACAGGATGGATGAAAAATTTAAAAATAATTAAAATAAAAGATTTTTTAAGAACCCCTAACAATCGGGTAGCCACCAAGATTTTTTTGTTTTCGTGGTAGCTACCTTAGTGCCTGTCACGGTAGTTTGGATACAGAAGAAACACACAGTCCTTGTGTTTTTTATATAATACAGATTTAAATGTACAAAGGTGTTCTCACTTCTCTTGCAAACCCCTCTCCCATCAAAATAAAACACAACAGCTAAACCTGATTTCGGAATTATATATGCTAGCTTCATGCCAAAACAATATATTCAGCCGACAAGTTAATAATAATTATCATTATTACAGCATGAGAAACGCAGCATAGTGTCGCGGACTCAAATCAACATCTTACATCCAGTAGTTGAGCGCTATTTAAGGAGCGCCAAATAATTGGTGCGAAGTTGCAGCATCCTTTTTTCTTTGTGTTGGTGCTCAACTTCAGAAGGATCGTAACAATTACAAAATCACTGTTCACCTACTCCCCTTAATATTTTGCTACTATTTATATATACGTGGAAGATGACTGCAGCTATTAGAAATTGTAAAAGGAAGCTTTAATGGTCATCTGTTTCTGGGTAAAAGAATGGGTTCCCATTTTAAATACTATCAAGTTGGCATTTTTTTAAAGGCTACAGTGGGCGGGAAGGGACAGTGTAGGTTTTAACATCAAATATAGTCCCAACATAAAGGTAACCGCAGCCTACAAAACCTGCACACTGAAGTGTAAACATGTGGAATAAAAAAAGAGGCATCGCTCTGGCATCGACCTCTTTGTTCATAATCAGGAAATCCAAACAGCAATAAACACCGATTAACACCCCCTTTATATTTTTTACAAAAATACACTGAGAAAATAATCAAACGTCTCATCTTTCTCTGTCTTTTTTTAAAAGTGTCAAAGTCTACATTTAAATATAAAATTAAAAGTTTAACTCTAGCCCTTCAGTGAAGGAGATAAAACGGTGCAGGTAATTAACAGGCCTACGAAAAAAAAGTCAAAATGTTTGGCCAGTATAAATACATCCATATAAAATGGTTTCTGGTTGCATTTACAAGGGAAACAAAACAAACGAGGATGAAACATCGGTGATAAGAAGTTCATGTTTGTTGTAAATTGTTGTGGAACATGGAACTTTTAAGGAATTTTGGTCCAGAAAATATAGTCCAGCGCAGATTGGAGTAGGGTTAGTGATAAGGGGTAAAAGAGCTGGTGACTTGGTAGGAATCATACACAGCGCCATCTATCTGATTTGATTCGCCCTAACGCTAGTTAAGTGTTCAAGTCTGTACAGAATCTGGAACGATACAGCACAACATGGTATGAACCCAGCGAAATACAGTAATCCATCGCCACCATTCTTCTCATGAAAAACTCTTCGCGTGTAGATCTCCTGACTTCGCGTGTTTGTCTCTACCAATATAATTTGATTTGGCGATTTCATTTAACCCCACAGCTTTAAACCTTCTGTCTTAATGCGAAGCCCACGTTCCCTCCCGTACGTGCAAATCAATTTCAGGTTTTCCTTTTCAGTCCAGAATCGAGACTGGGCATTTTATTTTCAATGGAATCTCAGTCGCTCCTAAAACACGTCGGCACATTTTCTTACATTTTGCTGAAGACTTGCGATCACACGTTAGAATCACGCAATTTTGCAGCAGTTGGATCACAATTATTTTATCTCACGATCCCTTTTTCTCCCCCTCCAAGATAAAACAGCAACAGTCCGCTTCTTTCACTTGTCGCTTTCTAATACGTGAACACTAGGTTTGAAATACTCGACTCCAGCCAGTCGCCTGAAATCATTTCGCTCACCTCTGGCGTGCAGTAGTCTGGGAACTCAAAGTGAGACGCAGACTCCTGCTCAAAATTAAACTCCAGATCTCGATCCAGGGACGAACTCAAGTTGCCCAGAGTCATGCTCTCGAAAGTGGGGCTGGAACTAAGGTCCATGAGGTCGTCCTCAAATTCTTCGTCGGAAGACGAGGCCATAGACGAAGACGAGCTGGAGTGGGAGGTGGAGGGGGTCGGTGAGATGGATCGCAAATTGCCAGGGTGCTTGCGCTGGTCGACGGGTGAATCTGGGACCCGCACCCTGGTCCCACCTACCAGATCTTCGTAGAAACTGACCGGGTCGCTGGGCTCGGCTGAAGAACTGAGGGTCGGGCTGGCTGGCACGGCGGCTGGAGAGGTAGTGCCCTGGCCCCTGAACGACCGCCTCTCTTTCAGTTTCTTATCTACAAGGTGCTTGGAAGCGGGGCTCGTCCGCGCTTTGTAAACCGAGTGTTGGTTGGTAGTGTTTATGCTTGTAGTGCCTGACTGCGAATGCTGGTGAATGATCGGAGACTTGCTGAGCGCACCCAGGATGATCTTGTGCGTTTTGCTAGGTTTGCTAATGCTACTATTGCTGCAACTGCTCTTTTTAGCTGAGGGTTTAGTGTTGATCTTTTCGCCTTTCTCTCCGGGTTTGCTGCTGGCACTTTTTGCCTTCTTTCTCGGTCTGTATTTATAATCTGGATAGTCCGCCATGTGCTTCAGTCGCAGTCTTTCGGCTTCACGGATAAAAGGGATCTTATCACTGTCTTTCAGTAACTTCCAACGCTTCCCCAAGCGCTTCGAGATCTCAGCGTTGTGCATGTCCGGCGACTGCTCCATGATTTTCCTTCTCTCGATCTGCGACCACACCATAAACGCATTCATGGGTCTCTTGATGTGCCCACTGGCGGTCTTACACCAGCTCGGCTCGTCCGTCTTCTCCCCATCCGATGCCACTGAGTCCGCCGCGGGTGAACAAGCTATGCCCAGATCGGAAGAGCCGGAGTCGGTCGACTCTCCGGCAAGCACTGCTTCCGTGTTCTCTGCGTTGTTCGTTTGCTGCACCATGCTTTCTCTTTTTTTTTGTTTATATATATATAGAGGGCACTGAGGGGTAAAGAAAAAGGCTTTTTTTATACTGTAGCAGTTTGGTTGGCTTGTACTTTTGTTCCCTGTTATCACAGAGGCTGCTGTGCTTTGAAAAAAAAAGCTGCTCCTCGCGTTCGCAGAGAAGAACCTAGTTTCTTGTATAAAATGTGTATGTACTTTGGCACAACCTTCCTCCCCCTCTGACCATGCGGGAAGACTGTGTTATATAAAAAACTTGTGTCTGCTGCTTAAACCAGACTCGAACTCGCTTCCCCTTCTTATCCAGTCCCAGGCATTGTGACGTCCGGTTAAAGGTGTCCCGGTCCCAGCCAATCAGAGGCCGTCGCTCACTCGGATCGCGTCTGTTTCCAACGCTTCCATCAGCCTACCCCGCCCCCGCGCACGCTCATTGGCTGATGCCCTCGCGGCGCGTGCAATGAGAAGCGCCGTGGCTGACCTCATTCGAGTTTACACTAACAACTTAAAGGGGGCATGGCTGTAAAATGCACTCCCCCACCCCCCCCTCCTTCAGTCTTCCCTCCCTCTCTCCCTCCCCGCTGGCATTACATTAAAGCTGCATTATGCCTTTTTCCTCTCCCCCAGACTGGCATTTGTCCGTCCTACCGACTCAGGCACGAATCAGCCACAAGCTGGATTCCTTTTTTTGTGTGTGTTATATTTTAACACGCACACACAAGAGTTTTCTACCTGGATGTCTCTCTCGCTTTCTTGCACACTTAAATACACCCTAGTCGGCTGATGTTAAGTTTCAGGCAATTGACACGATACTGTGTCTGAGTTGCTACGCTGCAGTTTCGCGTGAGCGAATGCCAGACACTGAAACTGATTCACAAAACACTGCTGAGGGAGACTTGCCATTATCTCGCTATGCCTGCGTGTATGTCTCCCGTTTTGATTCGCGAGCCCGCTCAGTCACTCTTTGTACAAGATTCATTTCTGCAGTCCAGTATTATATAGTATGAAACATCCTGAGCACGTTGGCTTAGACATCTGTGGATTGATCCATCTCCGCCGTTCCGTATAAGTGGAGAAACGCTGGCAGTAACATAAGAAGCACATCATGTGGGCTGGGCATGGTAGAAGGGGCTGGTCAAATACATTCGGGTGACGACCACCTTTTACCGTATTGACAGTTGCAAGATTAAACTAAGGTACATGTGGTGTGAATATATATTCGGTAGAAACGAATATATATATACTGGTTTCTTTCATCGCACCATCGAAAATAATAAATATGCCGAATTCTTTCTCGTAAAAATATGTTTAGGGCTCCCGATAAACGAACCAATTCGGATTCAGATTCTGATCCAAACAGAAGCCTATGTGTTATCCACATGTTTAACTTACTCTAGAAGTTACATATGTCGAGCTATATTAACTAAGGTTTCAACTTGTTTGTATATAAGCACAGGCACGTAAAAAAAATTGAATCGAGAATGTGATACATTGAGATTGTACATATCTTTTAACACTTAAGTTGCGTTGACTCCAATATACAACGCTAGGTGGCGGCACTGTAACTATATAGTTATCAGGCAGTCGTGGTTATTTTGGGGAGGGAAAATAAGGTGAGCTAGCGATGCTTTTTGTGTTGCCTTATGAAACCAAAAGACAAATAAGTAGCTTCTTCTGGATTTTCCCAATTTACCTTTGCTTGCCAGCCACTCCTCCTTTCATTGTCACTATGGTTTACAATTTATGTGGCATTCTGTGTTAGCTAGGTTTGATCAGAGCTGCTTTGTTTATGCTATGGTCTTGCTCTTCAAAAAAGGTGAGAGACGGGCACGTGCACGTGTTGCTCTAAAATAATCCTCGGATCTCTCGAGGACTGTACCTACCAGAAGAAGGCTGCGTTTTCCCTGTAGCAACAAAAAGCAAAAACATCGCCCCTCAAATAAGAGGCTGGTTCCTGCTGATTCAATCTTGCCTGTAAAACAAGTTGGTCCTTGCCTAACTTGCCAAAGCTATAGCGGAGATATTTGCCAATATTATCATCAAGTAGATCTAATGATCCGTACAGCCCAATAGAGCACTCTTGAAAAATAACAGGTGCACTTGGTTCGGGGTTCAATCTGAAGTGATAGGGATGTGTGAAAAATCCATGCGCTGATCTGAACGGACTCATCTATAAACACGTTTTATTAGTTAGACCGCGAACATGTTTCAGTACAATGTGGTTCTCGACTATTAATACGTGTTGATTGATGTCTTTAATGGATCAGCACTCAGCAATTTAAACAGCACGGAAAGAGTTAACGTCTCGTCCGAACCCCACAGGTTGAAAAGACGAGCAGAACGTCTTCAGGGCTTTTTGTTGAATGGGGTCTGATCGCGGCAAATGTGGTCTACAATATTATTCAGAGGCGCGTAAATCAAACAGGGAGGTGAGGAATGTTCCCGGTGAAGGAAGTAGATATTGACTCCGAAAATATCAGCAAGGTTGTCGGAGATTAAGAGGGATATTTGCTAAAACTGAAGTACATTTCGCCTGTGATAAGGCGTGTTCGTTTTAACACTAACACTTAATTATTAGCCTTAAAGGTTATGGCAGAGAATATCGGAGCGGGGGAGTAGTAAAATATGATTACTCTGCTATCACACAACAGTGATTAAAAAGAACTGGGAATGAAAGGCTGACATTTATATAAAACAGTCATCAGAATATCCCAATGCCTTTTAAAACCAAGAAAGTGCTTTTTAAATGGTACACACTGTTTCAGTATTGGAAATGTGATAACCGATTTGTGCACAGTAAGACTCCACAAATCAACAATGTGATGATTTGACAACTGAGTAGTTTTAAAACGGCCTTAGATTTATGCAGTGCTGTTCATAATCTCAGGATATCCCAATAAGTTTTACCGTGAAAAAAACATTTTTGAAGTGTTGTACGAAGTAGGGCCAGCTCACACAAACATCAGGACGATAATGGCCAGATAATCTAAAGAACGAAGACTCCCCAAGCCATTACATGACAAATTACCCTCTATTCTTCAAATGTATCCTCAGCGCCTTTGTTGTGGACAGCCTGAATTTAAGATTCGTCGAAAACATTAAACCTCTGTCAGTACAATACTCCTTTAGTTTTACACTGGGAAACCAGCCTAGATGAATTCTGCAATGGGGTTCTTTTTTATTCTTACATGGGAGACGGCCATCATTGGCAAGGTCATTTGCTTCCTCTCCCTACTTGCTTTTAAGCTGAATGGTTGACTAGGCCATCGCAGAGGACAGTTAAGAGTCAACCACCTTAATGTGAGTCTGCAGTCACATGTAAGCCAAGCTGAGCAAAGATTACAGATTTCACTCAAAGACCATTGGTGAATTAGGTTGGGTTAAGGGCCTGTGTCTGTACAGTATGACTCTATGACGCTATAATAGTTGCCTTGATATCTATTAAAGAAATGGCTCTATATACCAGATTTATTAATATAATTTAAATTCTATATAATTTGAATCCATGCCCTCAAACTATTGGACTCCTCGATTACTAGTACACATCAGTACAGCATCACCATCTCCCCAATATGCCAGTGATCATGACCGTTATTGTTGTAAAAAGTCATCTGCGTCACTAATGTCTTGTAGGGAAGGAAATTTGAAGGGCTTTTGCCCTAAACATCGATTTTCCTGCTCCTCGGATGCTGTCTGACCTGCTGTGCTTTTCCAGCACCACTCTGATCTAAACTCTGATTTCCAGTATCTGCAGTCCTCACTTTTGCCCAAGGAAATTACCTGCCCTGGCCTACATATGATTCCACACCCATAGAAATGAGATTGACCCTTAAATGCTCTCTGAAATGTCCCAGTGATCCACTCAGATGAAGGTGAATTATAAACCAATAGTCAGTGCTGGCATGTCCCATGAAAGAATAAGCAAGTATGGCACAAATGCCACTAGGGTCACAATCAAGAGCATAATCAAAAACTATTGAAAACCTCCATCAAAATTAGAAACACTGCTCTGATGATTATAGACTTGCAACATATATATAGAATTATGTATAAATGAAGAAATCACTTTAATAGGATCAACCTGGAAAGTTATTCTAAGTTAAATTCAAATACTTTGAGGAAAAGTGAAGGAGCACAGTCACACTGAGACTGTGTGTTGCATGCTCACAGTATTTGCACGGTTACAGAACGTGTTGGCAGCTCATTCAGAGCATACATGCAATACTTGCCTTTGTCAACAGGGACATTGAATACAAAAGCAAAGATATCATGATAAAACTTTCCAAATCACTGTTTAGGCCCCAGTCAGAGTTTTGCGGCCAATTAGGGACACCATACTTTAGCGTGAATATCAAAACTTAAGAGAGGATACAGTGGAGGTTTACATAGATGGTACCATGAGAAATGTTGGTTATCTGAAGACATTCAAGAAGTTGGGATCATTCTCCTCAGAACAGAGAAAGATAAGGGGATCCCTGACAGAAAATTTCTAAATCATGAGTGGTTCTTCAGAGCAGAGCATGAATAAGGATAAATTCTTTCCACTGGTAAATGGATTTGTAACCAAAGATCAGTGGCATAAGATCCAGACATAAATTTAGAAGGATGTTTTCCACACAAGAATTGTTAAGATCTAGAATGTACTATCTGTAAGCGTTTTGGAAGCAGATTCAATGGGGGTATTCAACTGGCAGTGTTAAAAATCACACAACACCAGGTTATAGTCCAACAGGTTTAATTGGAAGCACACTAGCTTTCAGAGCGACGCTCCTTCATCAGGTGTTTGTCGCTCTGAAAGCTAGTGTGCTTCCAATTAAACCTGTTGGACTATAACCTGGTGTTGTGTGATTTTTAACTTTGTATACCCCAGTCCAACACCGGCATCTCCAAATCATGACAACTGACAGTTGGTAGCGACTTTGAAGAGAACCAAATTTGCAAAGTTATGGGACCAAAGCCGTGGCTTTGGTCCCATAAAAAAATCCACATTATAGGCAGTCAACAAAAAGTTTTTAAACATTCCTTTCAATCAAAGAATGGTTGTTAATCCATATGAATGAAACCTTGAGATACAAAGTGAATCTTGCCTTCAGTCAACTGGCTCGTCCTCGTTCCCGCCCCCACTCTCCCCAGCTGTAACTAACCAAATTTTAGCAGGTGAAAGCATTGTGGACCACCCACATTTGTAACTGTATATCCAGAGTATATTTTTTTAAAACCAGAAACCTTATTTCGGTGTTTCTAACTGCAAGCAAGTAATGATCGAATCATACCAATTGTGTATTCATGGAGAAATATAAGTACGTGGAGTGTGTTGCCGTTCAAGGCTCAATAGTTCATGGGAGGACAAGCGCATTGCTGCTTTTGCAAATCAACCCGAGAAACGCCAGCAGAATTTGCCTCAGGCAGCATTTGATATCCACAAAGGATGGACGGACTCCTGGTAAATGCGATAAAGAAAGCAATTTGTGAGCTCAAAATGAACGAACAACCTCAGAATTGGCTCATTCTGGAGCCTTTTCTTGAAAGCTCAATCAGAGCCGCGCGCCTCTCCAGAGAATGCTGATCACTAACAGTGACTTATCCACAGTCAGAGCAATGACCTCCAACCGAAATGACAATTAACAGGCAAGAAATACACTCCCCGCCTCCAGCCCCCTCCCCCCGCCACCCCCACCATCCGCCGACCCCATCCGAACCAGAGAGACCGCGAACAAATTAATTCAACCCTTAAATTCACATCGCTTCCTGCAAAGGCAGAGCCATGCCAAGAAACCTAATGCTGCTCCAGCAAGCCAGAGTAATGAAACTGTAGCGTGGATTCAAGTTGCATGCATAAATGTAAATTCCGGAAAATTGAATGTTTTTCAAAAAAAAGACAAAACACAAATGTCAGAAGAAGAAAAATGAACGAGGGCTCGGGGCTAACTTTCAAAGAGAACGGTTCACAAACACTTGCTTTTTCCATTATTAAATGGCAGGATATTAAACAAATGTCAAGCAGTTATAAGCTCCAGTTATTGCCGCTAAGGTGGATCACTGAAGTGGAGGACATCGAGAGCTCGGGGCAGTTAGCAGATATATCCTGGCAAGGTGGGAGGGTAAATCAGAACCTGCTTGGTGAGATGGTATCCTTTGCTGGTAACAGTTTTTTAAAAAAATTCTGGTTATGAAGGATGCTTCTGGCGAAGTTAGTAAATTGGATTATCTCGAAATAACAATGTCACACTGCATCTGCGAGAATTTGTATTTTGGAGACATGCCTGTCCATGGTGCATTAGGAGGGGCAAATCTAAGAGATGCCAAACGAGTGGTTTGATACATCAACGTTGATTTCCTATTCAGGGAAACAAGTAACTCCTGGGTTTAAGAAGCACACAGAAGTTGTTTTTAGAGTTCTTTGAATTCAACCCTCAATCAATTTATATTGCCTCTTACAAATTACAGCCCGACAAAAGGATGGTGGGGAAGCAGGCGCTTGGCAGACAATGGCAACCTTTGCTTGCGGTTGCCGAGCGCCCTTGTGTTCAGCTGTTGCTGCTTGTGTGTGTGTGTGTGTGAGAGAGAGAGAGAGAGGAGCAACAAGAGGCTGAGCGGCAGCTGACACGCGAGACCTGTCAATCAAAGAGGCACGTGCGGTCCAAGCAGCGACAGGTGCGTAGCGCACGGGGCGGGGCCAGCAGGTGCGGTGCTGCACGTGCCAGCGCGCGCCGCTCGCCTCACCTGGGGACTCAGCCGGCGGCGCCCGCCAGCTCAGGTAAGCAAGCAGTGCCCATCTGCTCGGGGCTTATCTGCTGGAGTCAGAGGTGTTCATTTGTTTTAGATATTTACTCGCATTTTTTTTTAAACAGCCGCGTTCCAAACAATGCTGTGTCTCCAAGAGATGAGCTCCCACTCCAAGGTGCTACCAGAGTAAATGCAACGCGTTAGGCGTTTAGATCTTAAAAGTACTGAGTTCATAAGAAAGTGAGAGTACTTCTGTCCTCTCCCCCTCCACCCCAGCTCGTGCAATAATATTTAAAACTCTAATTTCTGAACCTTAGAGTTACAGGCTCTCAAAGTAGCATTTTGGCCATTAAATCAAAAATCACTAAGTTGGTGAATTTCCTAACCATCAGACAGAAACAATGTTATAGCTTTTTTAAAAAATGCTTTTCTCTCGGTCGTGTACTGATGTGTGCAATTTGCAGAGAAAACACGGTTTTTCCAACCTTTGTATTATTGGCGATCTTTGTCTTCTGCCTCAGTACATCTGTTGCAGAGACCCACACTTCTATGGTTTGTGGGCTTTCAGATTCTCTGCTATCACTCTGGCATCCCTTCCCCCAACTCTCATTCATCTTTAGTTCTGTGACCTCTTCCAAAAGCCCTCAACACTGTGTCCAATAAACCTCCAAGTTCTCAACACACTTGACAATTTTAATGTTGATGCACCTCCCAATTTCAATCTCCTCCCTACTGGATTTGTGTACATTTGTGTACACCTTCCAAGAATAGTGAACTTGACCTGATGAAGAGGTTTGTGCCTTCAAGCGACCCCTTGAGTCATGCCATCAGGAACTCCTTGATACCGGCTGGGCCATCATGGAGGCAAAAGTGGGTGAGGAAATAGGTAAAAGAGCAGTTCAAAAGATCCTCAAGAACTGAACACAAGAAGGAAGACTCTGTATCTCACAGACACCATAGTTTGAAATATCAGCAAAATCTGATCACCATCCAGTGAAAATAGTATTGACAATGACAGTGCATCAAGATCTGCATATTAAATTAAGTTTAAACAAAACGTGCGCAGGCATCTACCAAGGCCCATTTACCAAACTGTTTGGTAATGGAGAATTGGTGACAGGGATAGGGATGTGAACCACGGAGTTCCTTGTCAAGAACCTGTATACAGACAACAGATCTTGAAAGTCACTGATCTGTCTAGACTGCAAGCTCAGAATTCCATCTCTAAATTTCTCAGCTTCTCTCCACCTTTAAGATACTCAGCTTTTGGTCATTTATTCTCCTTCTTTTGATGTGACTTCTCTTTTTCTGTAGCATGATACAGCATGTTTTTTTTAGATTTCACTTTTAAAATGTTCAAATGTTCCTCCTGTTTCAGTTACCATCAATCATAATCAGTTATCTTGACTACATGGCAATTTTCCTGTTAGTTTGTGGCATTTTCATTGATAAGTACTAACAACGTAGGACACAGAACAATAAAACCATTATGTTTCTGTAACTTCTTCCACAATATACAACCCTAGTATTGAGAATGCCACTAATGATATTTAAACTTATTAGAAAAGTGTCTCACTACCTTCAAACCAAAGTCAAACAAATCTTAAGGATGCATTTCTAACATTTTTCTCATTATTTATGATTGCAAATGTTTTAAATAAATAGACAACTCTGAAATGGATAATTAAAATGGAAAAGTTACATTATTTCCAGTGAGTCAGTTCAAGGCATGGTCCATAGTTCAATATTAGATGACCATAACACCACAAGAATTTGGAATAGGAGTCAGCTGTTCAGCTTATTTTGAGTGTGTTCTGCTACTCAATAAGACTATGGCTGATCTGATAATCCTCAATTCCACTTTCCTGCCTTTCCCCCATAATCCTTGATTCACTTGTTAATCAAAAATCTGTCTTTCCTCATCTTATATCTACTTATTGACTCCGCCTCGATAGACCCACAGTGATAAAAAAATGTCATAGTTGGCCTAAAATGTGAGATACATAACTTCTCCTCCCCTCTATAATAACTGGGTGACCCATTACTCTGAGATTGTGCTCTTCTATTTGCAGTCTTCTACACCTAATTGAGTAAAAGCCAAAATTACTGAATGTCTTCTCATAAGACATTAATCCATACCTAATCAACCTCGTGAACCTTCTTTGGACTGCCTCCAATGCCAGTATATCTTTCCTTAGCTAAGGTGATCAAAACTATTTGCAGTCTTCCAGATGTAGTCAAGCTTTTGCCTTGCATGGTTTTAGCAAGCCCTACCTATTTATACTCTGTTTACTTTGAAATAAAGGCCAAAGGGTTGGATGTATTGGATGACTGGTCAAGATTGTTTTGCATATTGTTTGCCTTAAATAGATATGTCCCATGTTATGTGATTACATTCTATAAGTGTTGTATCCAGAAGTAACATAATCAATTTTCTATTTGGTGATTGATAGAAATCACATCCTGTGCCTGTAAGTTATGGCACATTCTACTGAATTACATAGCTTAGTGTGTAGATAATCTCAAATTGTTTTGGACAATCTTCTGCATTTTAGTCTCTGGCAAACATAATAAAGTATATGTAATCCCATTTATACATAGAACAATTTTTGATTCTGCATCTGTACTACTAAGCACAATACAAATGCATTACAGTGAGTCCTCAAGTAAAGATATAGTTATATTCCAGAAAAGTGCAACTTTAAGTGAAATTGCTTTAAGCAAATCACATAATCTTACTAAGCTGATGTAAAAGCTAAGTAAGGTCCACGAGTACTTCCCTGATGAGAAAATGAATACAGTAAAATAATATATGCTGTATGTTGAAATGCTTTTATCACTAACTTACACCTTGGAAAATCAAAAACCCCTGTAACATGTAAAATGAAATAAAATTTTAAAAGTATTTAAAACATACACTCTAATAGCTTGCTACTTACCACAAATCTGCTCTCGATCTTGCTTCCAGACTCTTGTGTTCACCACATATCCTGCTTTCTGATGCCCTGTCCTTTGTAGAGCCTTTCTGTCACTGAGCCATGATTCACAGTTTCTCCCAATCCCGAATTCATTCTCTTGAAACTGAGTCTCCAATTGACAGACTTTCCTGCACTGTAACCCAGTGAATCCACCTACTTGCTGCAATCCCTTCAACTAGTGGCCTCTACCAGTTCCTGACTCACCCTCTTTCTCTCATCGAACCTCCTAATCCTGGACTGACACATTCTCAGCTTTGTTCTCTTGAACCATTGCTGTGAGTGAGGGCTCTGGAAATGAATGGTGAGAAGCAAAACAGACATATTTGAAGCTCTCAATGAGTGTTTGGGAAAGTGAAACATCAAATGTGAGAATCAGGGAACAGGAGGTTCAATGAGAGGCAGGGTCAGCAAGACTGTGAATTAGGGAGCAACAAAGGCTGCAAGTTAAGGCCTCAGTAGCAAGAAGGAGGGTTTGGGAGTGGAAAATGTGACAAGCAGAATGTTTAGTAGCAAGAGAAAGGATCTTTGACCGGGGAAGACCATAAGTCATAGTCTTGGTAACAAGAAGATGGACGAATGATTGGGAGAGGCTGTGAGTTGGCAGATCAGCAGCAGGAGAAAGATACTTGACCAGGGATAGTCACAAGCCAATATTGGCAGCAAGAGGATAGGTTAATGAATGGGGGAGACCACAAGTTGAAACCAATCGTGTGGAGATGGGTTAGGAAGTGGGAGAGGCCACAAATTGGAAGGTCAAAAGCAAGAAAAAGGATGAGGGAGCAACCAAAATGGTGAAACTGTCAATGCTAAATGAGAATATAGGCCCCATTAACTGGTAAATGCTAAAGCAGAACAGTGTGAAACAGGGCAGTGAAAAGCAGAACTTGATCAAAAATTAAATTTTAATGTGAATAATTATATTAAGCTGTGGCTGTGGGAAATTGGCGTAAAGTGTCAGAGGAATCACAGATATATGTGGGCAGGGACTGAACCTTGGGAGAAAAGACTGAGTCAAGGTAGGCTACTTTTTGTATACTTTACCCCAAAATTGTATTTTGACTATTCATACTATTTTTGATTTAGCTGTGCAAGTTTTGATTTTGAACTAAGGGTATAATCACATATAGTCAAATTCACCAATATCAATTTGTTCTACATTTAGCCATCGCTATTAACTGTGTTCACACTTTCTTTGCTAGAAACTTCTGCTATGCATTGACAAGCAAAGCCTGAAGATGTTTCCATGTTCAATAGCACCAAAGTGATAACAGCCTTAATCACATCCTGCACCTCACCCCAGGAAAATATGAATATAGGCATTCTGAAATTAAGGCAGAAACTGTAAATGCTGAAAAAAATACAGGGAGTCAGTCAAATCTGCAAGTTTAGTTTTAATCCTTTATTAATCTAATAAAATAAGCTTGGCAATTTCGTTTATCATCACACTGTCAATTAATTGATCATTTAATACCATCAGCAGTTTCAGGTACTTTGCATTATTTCAGCTGTTAGGAGTGATGACATCTAATACAGTGCTAGTACTAGGGTCTATCATTGTTGAAGATAAGTAAGTTTTGAGTTTATATTCAGTGTCACTGATCATCAAATGAGTATAGATATACAATTTGCAACAATGGTTCTGCATGCTGATTGGAGAGCTGATGGAACCCCATGTTGCTTCTTTCTGGGAGGTCAAGGCAATTACAATGTAATCAAATCGTCACTTGAGCAGCCTTGCCAATATGGCTGGCAGCTCTCCAGTGCTGCCAACATCACTGGCAGTAATGCTGCTGGCTGTATTGAGCTCACTGGATCATCACTGAATCCTGAGGTAGATGTGGGTATGGGCAGGATAGGGGATTGCATGGTCACCAGCAAGGGCGGGTACGAGAAGTCAGAAGCCAGAGCAAGAATTGGCTTTCAGGGGGTCACTTCCCTTCCTTGTACTGGGTCCCTTAATTAACACAGTGCCTGTGGGTGAGGTCACCAACCCTCCTCCTAAACTCCCACGAGGTCGTGGGCAAAAGGATTTACTAGTTGGGCTTTCCATAAGTTCTCTGCCTGCTCCTGATTGAATACTGAATGGGAGGAATACCCTCCATCCTTCCTGCCTGAGTTCAGTGTACAGAGGTGGGAAGGTGGCAAAGTCCCCAACCCCACATCCTCCCATCCACTCAAACACACCCTTTGTCTCCAAATCTGTACATAATTGCAAATTTAATTTTATATATTTTTAGACAAATTCTGCATTCCGTTCAGATGATATCTCCTCTTAATGGTTTCTGATTCTCAAGTTTTCAGCTTCCCCTCCCTCCATGTTTCAGTCCTGTTAGAGGGTTGTTGTATATGTGGTGAATGAACAAATGGCAAGAAGATTTAATCAGATTTCTAGTGAAATATTATGTCCAAAATTTTCAGATGCAAATTCACTTACTGTCTGTACTTTTATTTTTATTTCAGATTTCTGGGCTTCACAGTTTTCTTCTTACTTGAAGCCATTCACTGGTGAGTTCAGGAACAAAAAAAGGCAAATATAATTTCTTATCCATTTAGCAAAATTGTATTTTTATAGAACTGGGCTATCGACCCCTGTTAGGACAATTAAATGTTAAGCGCTCCTGCAGTTATTCAGCTTTTTCATGGATCACTAACTCAGGCATTCAAAATAAGTTGACAAGCCAAATCCAAAAGTGCATACAAGTTCTGTCCATTTCACTGCAGTGGTTCCTTAACAGTGGAATAAAAACATTTGACAGTGAGCATAATTACAATGAGCTAATATGTTAATTATTTTTCATCTGGGAGACAGAAAGGGTGTTTATGTTTAAATTTCTGTTTTGCAGAGAGTGAAGGCGGGCTTGATGCAACTGAATAGGAACAAAACGTCTTATTGTGTTAGGGAAGTCAGGCTGGAATCACACTGAAAAGAACTCCTTGTCACGAAAAGTACTCCATCTGCAATCAGATGAATAGGCTGCATGCGTATGTGTCTCAGCCTCAGGTCTAATAGACTGGCAATCTGATTTTAACTTGTAATTTGTGTTTTCTTCTGTTGCCAGAACTGGCAGATGCAAGAGGGTGTCCGTTAATGTTCAAGTTCATTACTCCCTTCCAAAAGACGTCTGAGCTGATCATAATTGCAGAAAGAGTTTGATCTTGAACTCTTTATACCTGCATTACAGCTTGCCTTCATAGCTTGGTACAATTGTGGTTTTCTTTTTCAGCTTTTTTAAGACAGAAACTGCTGCTTCAAAGTGAAGTGTTGACCATCACTTGCTAAATCTACAATGTAGCAATAATGCTATATATTGTTATAAATAATCTATATAAAGTTTTTTTTGTGAATTGTCAGAACTTTTATTGACATTAAAACATTTTGAAATCAACTGCATAAAATGAGTAATTTAGGTATGCAGGTGTCTGAAGGATTGGTTTCCTATATTTAATACCATTCATAGCTAGCCCTCTTCACTTAATTGTTACCAGAATCATTATAACCAAAATCAATTTAACCTGTGTACCGAAGATCAAATGCTTTAAAATGTAGAAGTAATTTTTTTTACCATTGTGGAGGCAAAAGAAAATGTCAAGTGCTAGGAATCCAAAATAAAAATTGCACGTAGAAGAAGACAAAGGTAATCCAATCAGAATGCATGTTGAAGTTACATATTCAGTTAGCTTTTCTTTCAGATTTATTTTTATTCAAGACCATTTTTTATTTTTGATTGTATTGTTTTCCTGTATGCTGCGATTTTCTGTAATTAAGTTTCAGTTCCCTAGCTTTGATTATTAAAAAAAGTGTTTATACAATATTTTCATATTCACAAAAAAAACTTTTGAATTGTGGTAATTGTTTTGGTAAATCTGGCAGAAAGTCAGCATGCAGCCAGATCAGACAACTAGCACAAAAAAATCGTGGCCAAGGTACAGGAGACTTCTCTTCTTTGAATAATGCCATAGTGTCATTAACATCCATGTAAACAGGCAGACAGGGCCACAAGTTTTAATGTTTCATCCAAGTGTCAGAAGCTCTAACAATTCAGTATTTCCTCAGTACACCTCTCAATAAGGATCTTGTAAAATTGCAAAAATTGATAACTGCAAAGTGATAACTGAGAACTGACAATTTATACACATGTGTTAACGACAAAATAACAGGAAACAGTGACAGGGCTAGGTTTGACTGATGTAGTAGAAAAGGAACTGAGCTGTGAATGCAAAAATGTCAATTTACTCAGCCTAAAGATTGTGTAAGGAACTAAACCAACCTGGATGCAGAGATGATTGAGGGTCAGGGTTGCGTGGTATAATAGAAGTTGCATGAAATATAATAAAAATGGTCTTCCAAATCCATTTTGACTGATCTCAAAAAGATCAAAGGGAAGGTGGAGGAAGGGGATGTAGGCCCAGGCCTTGACATCCTCCCATCCACAACATTCCCACTTGCACAGCCACTGAAAAAGTTTGGTAATCTTTTGAGTACTTAGAAGGTGGTGGTGAGCCACTTCCTGGGACTGCTGAGGTATATGGGGTGTAAAAGTGAAGCAGCTTGTAACATTTCAAAGATGTGAAAAGTACTTCAATCCTCTAATCAGATGGAATTATTTTAACATATATTATAATGAAGCTACGCAATACAGAGAAGAACAGTCTAGTGTAAAATTATTTATTTGGAGAGTGGCTAATTGCAGTGGAGTGAGATCATAACTCTGCCAGGTAAATAAGATTAAAAGATTAACAAGCAGAATTGTAAAAGAACTATAGGTTCTCTTTAAAAAGGCTAAAATTCTGGTTCAGTTAAGGTTCATTCCCATGAAGGTGACAGATGAGCCAACTAAGAGAAAGTGAGGACTGCAGATGCTGGAGATCAGAGCTTAAAAATGTGTTGCTGGAAAAGTGCAGCAGGTCAGGCAGCATCAACCAAGAATTCTGTACATAACACAAAAGGTAGAGAATAAGATGAAGCAGAAAGAGAATGCATATGACAGATGCCAGTTTGGTAATTAAGGTGAGAACCAAGTTCATTACAAGAACAGAGGAAAAGTGCAAAAGTGAAACAGGAGAGGCTGATATGAGAAGAAAATTAGCAGCTGACATAAAAAAGGAATCTGAAGTTTTCTATAGGCATTTAAATAGTAAAAAAAAGTAGTAAGAAGAGGGACAAGAGTGATTAGGAACTATAAAGGGGATCTACACATGATGGCACTGGATGTAGCTAAGGTACTCAGTGAATTTATTGTATTTGTCTTTACCATTGAAAAACTACCTTGTTTGTACAACTGAAAGTCATACACAGAGACCTCCCACCTGCAAACTATGAAAGCTCTGACTCAACTAACATCCAAAAACCAAAGAAAAACAAGTTATTGTTACAATCTGAGTGAAAACACAAGCACAACATGAAATCTTAATGTCTTCCTGCAAATACTACTGAATCAAAGTGAACTGTGAATGTAAACTCTTAAATATAATAATTATCCAGAATTGTCTTCTTTGCAGTGCTTGTCAAGACAGTGGTGACTAATTATACAAATCAAAGAATGTTTGTATTTATAGTATTTTAAATGCTAAAATTATACCTTTAGATAAAGTACACGTATGATCTTGAATTCTATTTAATTGGCATATGCTCATTTTTGTGACCTGACAGTTCAATTGATATATTTATTAAAATGGAAACCAAGTTTTAGAACTTGCAGGATTGAAAACCCACAACCAAGAATCCAGAATTGATTTGATCTAATTGTACACAAACCCCATAAGGTCATTTACTGGCAGCAACTTTGTAAAATACCTGTGATTTGATTGAATACTTTAGATTTCCATACTCAAGTGTTGATACAAAACAATTAGAGATCAGATTTTTGGGAAATATTGCATGTCACTTAACCTACACTCCAAACTTACTCGAGCATTATCAGATCATGGAATAGTTTCAATTCAAAGTTTGTGACAAGATTTGTAGCTCGGGTGCTCGTTGTGGTTCTGTTCGCCGAGCTGAGAATTTGCGTTGCAGACATTTCGTCCCCTGTCCAGGTGACGTCCTCAGTGCTTGGGAGCCTCCAGTGAAGTGCTTCTGTGATGTTTCCTCCGGCATTTATAGTGGTTTGTCTCTGCCGCTTCTGGTTGTCAGTTTCAGCTGTCCGTTGCAGTGGTCAGTATATTGGGTCCAGTTTGATGTGCTTATTGATTGAATCTGTGGATAAGTGCCATGCCTCTAGGAATTCACTGGCTGTTCTCTGTTTGGCTTGTCCTATAATAGTAGTGTTGTCCCAGTCGAACTCATGTTGCTTGTCATCTGCGTGTGTGGCTACTAAGGATAGCTGGTTGTGTCGTTTCGTGGCTAGTTGGTGTTCATGGATGCGGATCATTAGCTGTCTTCCTGGTTGTCCTATGTAGTGTTTTGTGCGGTCCTTCCATGGGATTTTGTACACTACATTGGTTTTGCTCATGCTGGGTATCGGGTCCTTCGTCCTGGTGAGTTGTTGTCTGAGAGTGGCTAAAGAACTACAGCAGAAACTGAAACACCTGATCAGTGGATCCAGACACTCTATACAATCAACACAGGAATTCTTGGACATCATCAGAAATATACACATAGACAAGGAAGAAACTATGGTCTCATTCGATGTAACGGCACTGTTCACCTCTATTGACAAAACCCTAGCCAGAGAAACAATAGCCAACCTGCTGGACATACAGAACAGACAACAGGATGGTGAACCTACCCACAAAGACGCAATACTCAAACTACTGGACCTGTGCCTCACAACACACTTCACATTCAACAACCAAATATATGAACAAATCAACGGCACACCCATGGGCTCACCTATCTCTGGACTCATAGCAGAAGCGGTAATATAAAGATTAGAACAAACAGTCTTATCGCAAATTCAACCCAAACTCTGAGTCAGATATATGGCTGACACCTTTGTAATCATTAAAAACACAGAAATAGAGAACACACCGGATCATCAACGCCACACTCACAGGAATCCGATTCACTAGAGAGGAAGAAAAGGACAACCAACTCCCATTCCTAGACATGATGGTACAGAGAACACCAAACTGAGAATTCACCACAAAGGTATACAGGAAAGCCACACACACAGACCAAGATCTGAACTACGAAAGCAACCACCCCAACACACACAAAAGAAGTTGCATCAAGACACTGTTCAAAAGGGCTACAACACACTGCAGTACACCAGAACTGCAAAAAGAGGAAGAAGAATATATTCGCCAAAAACGGATACCCGCGCAATTTCATCAACAGATGCCTAAGGGAAAGACAACGGAACGAGGACATGCCACACCCCAAAGGACTAGCCACACTACCATACATCAAGAGCATTTCCAAACTGACAGCCAGACTACTGCGACTACTAGGACTCATGACAGCACACAAACCAACAGCCACTCTCAGACAACAACTCACCAGAACGAAGGACCCGATACCCAGCATGAGCAAAACCAATGTAGTGTACAAAATCCCATGGAAGGACTGCACAAAACGCTACATAGGACAAACAGGAAGACAGCTAACGATCCACATCCACGAACACCAACTAGCCACGAAACGACACAACCAGCTATCCTTAGTAGCCACACACGCAGATGACAAGCAACATGAGTTCAACTGGGACAACACTAATATTATAGGACAAGCCAAACAGAGAACAGCCAGGGAATTCCTAGAGGCATGGCACTTATCCACAGATTCAATCAATAAGTACATCAACCTGGACCCAATATAACAGCCACTGTAGCGGACAGCTACAACTGACAACCGGAAGCGGCAGAGACAAAACCACTATAAATGCCGGAGGAAAGATCACAGAAGCGCTTCACAGGAGCCTCCCAAGCACTGAGGATGTCACCTAGACAGGGGACGAAATGTCTGCAACACAAATTCCCAGCTCGGCGAACATAACCATAGTTTCAATTTGGAATCAATTTAAGAATTGTTTAAAAATCTTCATCATATTTCTAGATTGCATCAGCTCATTTTCATCAAGTACAACAAAGTATTTTGTCATATGTTTTATGCACCATATAATAACATATAGTTGCAAAAATACAAGTACTTATATAGCACCCTAGACGGCAGCAGAAAGGAAAGTTTGGGCCTTAAAACAATGAGGTGATCCTATTAAAACATATAAGATCCTCAGGCAAATAATAAAGGGATGTTTCCCCTTGTGTCAGAGACTAGAACTAGGGATTGCAGTTTTAAAACAGAATAGTTTCTCATTATAGATAGAGAGAAGATTTTTTTCTCAGAGAGTCGTTTTGTGGTTGGATTTTAATTTCGCAAAGATCCGTGAAAGAAGATTCATTGAATGCCTTTAAAGCTGAGTTGTTTAGGTTCTTAGTTGAAAAGGGAGTCAGGGTACAGACATGTAGAGGCCTTAAACAATTCAACCATAATCTAATGGAATGGCAGAGCAAGCATGGGGAGATCAAATAGACTCTTCTTGCTCTCAATGTATATGTTTTTAATGTGCACAAAAAAAAACACAACATCGACACAAACAGCCAATATGAGTTGTATTGATACACGTCATCTGCAGGCATGGATTCCAGCACTATATACCCATTTTATCACACCATATTTCAGCATAAAATAGGATTATAAAAAAGACAACTGCTGCCAAGCCTGTAATACAATACAGCCATTGTACGAAAACATTATCGCATATTGATGCATAAATCAACCCAAATAAACAGGCAATCAAAACTATAAATGCTAAGTCTTCGTATGTAATAACCTTTGAATGAATTTGGTCGTAGAGTCCTACACCATGGAGACAGGCCCTTTGGCCCAAACTGGTCCATGCCAAACAAAATTTACGTTTACCCTAACACCTTTTTCCTGCACCTGACCCCTATCCTTCTAATCCTTTCTTATCCATGTATTTGTCCAAATGCCTTTTAAATGTTGTTAATGTATCTGCCTCAACCACTTCCACTGGCAGCTCATTCCATGTGTGTACCACCCTCTGATTAAAAATAAGTTGCCCCTCAGATTCCCTTTTATTTTTTTCCCTCTAACTTTAAACTGATGCCCTCCAGTCTTCGATTCTCCAAACCTGGGAAAAAGATTGAGTGCATTCACTCTATCCATGCCTCTCATGATCTTTTATACCTCTATAAGGTCCCCCTCAGTCCCCGACGCTCTAAAGAAAAAACGTTTTAGCTTGTCCAACCTCTCCCTATAACTAAGACCAATGAGTCCAGGCAACATCCTTGCAAATTTCTTCTGCACTCTTTCCAGTTTAATAACATCCTTCCTATAGCATGATGACCAAAACTGAACACAATACTCCAAGTGCAGCCTCACCAACATCCTGTATAACTGACATAACTTCCCAACTTCTATACTCAATGCCATGACTGAGGAAGGCCAGTGTGCCAAAAGCCTTCTTCACTACCCTTTGTACCTGTAACTCCACTTTCAAAGAACTGTGAACCTGAACTCGAAGACTCCTCTGTTCCACTACACTCCTTAAGTCCCTACCATTCACCATGAAACTCCTACCTAGAATTGACTTTCGAAAATGCAAGACCTCACACTTATCTATATTAAACTCCATTTGCCATTTCTCAGCCCACTTCCCCAGCTGATCAAGGTCCTGCTGCAATTTCTGATAACTTTCCTCACTGTCCACGAGACCATTTATTTTAATGTCATCTGCAAACTTAGTAATCATGTCTTGCGCATTCTCATCCAAATCATTGATATAGATTACAAACAGTAATGGGCCCAGCACTGACCCCTGAGGCACTTCACTAGTCACAGGCCTCCAGTCCGACAAGCATTCTTCCACTATTACCCTCCGCTTCCTACCATTAAACCAATTGTGTATTCAATTTGTCAGCTCCCTTTGGATTCCATGCGATCTAACCTTCCAGAGCAGCTTACCATGTGGAACTTATCAAAGGCCTTACTGAAATTCATATAGACTCTGTCTACCACCTTGCCCTCATTAACCTTCCTGGTCACTTCATCAAAGAATGCTAACAAATTTGTGAGGCATGATCTCCCACTCACAAAGCCATGCTGACTACTCCGAATCAAACCCTGTTTACCCGAATGCATGTGTATCTTACCTCTCAGAATCTTCTCAAGTAACTTACCGACCACAGATGTTAGGCTTACTGGTCTATAGTTCCTAGGTTTTTTTTTGCATCCCTTCTTGAATAATGGCACAACATTCGTTATCCTCCACTCTTCTTGGATCTTGCCTCAGAACAAAGATACTGATCACTATTCATCACTTGTTCTAAATAACAATTTTTCAACGAAGAAATAATTAATAAAATTTGAGTAACATTAACAACATTTAATATATGCCAACTTTTCAATGTTTTATGATGTCTACTGTAATATTGATTTGGCCTGAAAACTTACTTGAATTTGTAAAACTGTCTTGCTAAAATGTTGTGCTCAAATGATCCTTCCCTTCCTCACTTTTCTTCAGCTCAGATACTAGCAGTTGGCTTTGAATGAAAGAACATAACAATTTGCAAACAAGTGGTATATTATAATCCAACCATCATTGTAGGTTATAGCACCTTTGTCATAAACAGAGGATCCTAAGTTCAAATCACAGTGGTGCATCTCTCACTGTCCTTTGAAGAATGGATTGAAAGGGGCTCCTGTGACACAGTGATAGCATTGCTAACTCAAAGTATTACCTGCCCCGGAGATATGTCTGAATGGATTAACTTAAAGTTATTTTTAATAATATATCTGTTAGTATTTATATAGCAGGAATCTTTTGTTCAAGTATACAAGTTATACAAATCAGATGCATATGATGGAATTTAAGGCCCTCCACTGTGGTGAGTTTAGTGTTGAAGGTTTTAATTAGGTGGGAGAATGACCAGTGTGGTTCCCATGTTTTTCGTGCCTCTATTGAGAATATTTGTGCATGGCAATTAATAGCACTTAAGGGCTACAACCCGTAGCTGGTGATATTAACCCAGTAGTGGGCAAGAGGGCTATTATGTGGACAGCATGACAAGAAAACCCATGCAATGTTGCTTGTGGTCTTCTGGGTGGGGAGAGTGAGTGTGCCTTTATTCAAAAGCACTCAGTGCATAATCAAGGGACCCTGTCTGAGGAGGTTGGTGCACCTACTGATAATCTCCCCAAATCCCTCTCCTGCAAATATCCTTCTGTTATCACTCATCTACTGCTTGGGATTCAGAAACAATACTTGGTCTTGGGTCGCTGCAATATTCGCAACAGCCACTGTTCCCCAGTAGCAATGTTGAACAATAAAACTGGGGGCTTCTGGTTTGCTAGCAGCACTCAGGGTTTGGGACTTCCACTCCGGAGTCTTGGATCCTGGGGAAAGGCTGGCAGTGTCTTGCCTGATTTGCACTTAATATGGTAAGCTTTCCTTAAAGGAGAAATGTAGGGGCCTTGCTGGCTCTCCAGCCTATGGTGTGATCCTGGCCACCTCCATTAAATATGGCCCATGTACTGCTTGATCACTTTGAGCTTTTCACAGTGTTTTCTATTTCATTGGAAGAGGAATAGGCTATTTAGTTAGATTATGTTTAATCTGTACCTTAACTTGATCAATACTCCTTTCTCCTTTGGATCTTAATACTTATCCATATTGTTACACTTTATTAGTTGTTAAACTGGCATTTACTCATAGAACTGTCAATGAATTCTGCAATTCTTTTGTGTTATTCTCAAAACAAATCCACAAAAATACAATCTACTTGGAAGGTTGAGAGTTCAAAGCAATGAAATTCCATGTCGAAAGGAGGTTGTGTTCTCCCATTTTTCAGCCAGAAACCTTGGACTTCTTAGTTACAGGAGACATCACATATCCAATGCGGCTCAAATATAATTGTTCAGTAGCTTCAAATCTATGGAGAAAAATGATGACCTGAAATTCTGTGTCCCCTTATTATCCACCAGCGTAAATCCACAGAAATGCAAAAACGTCTTGAAAACAAAAGTGCCTTTCAGACACTGAGGATCTGTTGAAGTTCTTTGCAACCAATTAGATATGATTTTGAACTATAACCACTGTTGTAATACAGGAAATATGACAAACCATTTCTGGATTATCTGCTTTATTAATGTTGTTTTAAATACATATATTGGCTACGACAATGGAAGAACTACCCTGCACTTCTTTTAAAAGATGCCATTGCATCTTTTATGTCTACCTGAGAGGACAGACAGGACCTTGATATGATTGATGCGGTGCTCAAGTAGGTGTTAATCACAGAACCAGCTGTCTCAGGGGCAGGAGTGCCACCAACTTGTAACACCGCTTTCCCATTAGCATTTTTACTGAGGTCACTGCTGAGCTGCTGCTGGAGTGACAACAGACTGGTCAGCTATGAGTTTACTTTGATACAACGAATAACTTTGAGATGCTTCTGTTTGTTGAAATGATGATGATAAACTAAATAAGATACATTTTGCCATTAGGGTAGCATGTCTTGCAGCCCACACAATTTTCAATCAATGATTTTGATGGAATGATATGTGTGTTGTATAATAGGACAGAAAAGTCACATCAATATATTGCCACTCTGGGAATGAAGACACAAATTTACTCACAATGAATTCTGAGCCCAAATGGACAGAGATTGAGCCACACAAAAAGTGAACTGTCTGTGATAAATATCTAGGAAACTATGACCAAGGGTAATTAATCCCTTGGTTGTAGGGTGTAGAGTTGATGCTGAGAAACTTCAATGAGTCTTGTTGGGGACAGAGTGACAACTTTTTTTTTAGAATTATACCTTGTTCTTTTGCATGAAATCTCTATTATATCTTGACAAAACTATTGACAAGTATTTGGTGGCATGGTGGCTCAGTGGTTAGTACTGCTGCCTCACAGCGCCAGGGACCCAGGTTTGATTCCAGCCTTGGGCGACTGTCTGTGTGGAGTTTGCACATTCTCCCCATGTCTGTGTGGGTTTGCTCCCACAATCCAAAAGATGTGTTGGTCATTCTAAATTGCCCATAGTGTTAGTCAGAGGGAAATGGGTCTGGGTGGGTTACTCTTCAGAGGGTCAGTGTGGACTTGTTGGGCTGAAGGACCTGTTTCCACACTGTAGTGAATCTAATCTAATCAGTTACATTATTACATTTGAAATAAGTAGACCACTATTCCACACAATAACTTTCAGGTAAGTATTTATTGATCAACTTGCCTTATCAGTGCTAGTTATACATCATAATTCATTTTCAATTTATGTGGGACCTATTGAGTTACTAAATATACCAAACACAGTAATTGTGGAGCTGCTTAAAATTCTCTTCCAAGAGAAAATACTTAAAAATATTGGAGATTTTATTAAATTTCAATATTTAGTATTACAACATGTTCTGATGTCAGGTTAAAAAACTTCATACTCCATAAAAATAGTGGAGGTCTGCATGTAAGGAATATATTCAAGTTTTTAACCATCTCCTAAAATATAGTTCTACTGAAAGGTCTTGTGATTGGCATTTAGGAAGACCACAACTCCCCATTAAAAAGTAAATCTTGGCTGCTAACTTTCTTTATTCTTCACATTTATTTATTCATTAAATTTTATATACAGGCGAATATACCTCTCATAATATTCTACTCTTATTCAGTTCTCTATTTAAAGGCAGGTCTGACCCAAATAGCCAGGACTTCCTCCATAGATATGGCAAGGATGGAAGAACTCAAACTCACCCCAGCTAGAACAAAGATTGAACTGTACAATGTTGGCAAAAACCTGATCTGTATAGACCAAAGTGCCAACTAAATTAAGAATCTCTGTCCCCTCAGAAATGATTGAGTTGTTGTGGCAACATACGCTTTCTCATGCATCCTGCAGCTACAAATAATGATGATAGAAGTTTCAATTTTGTTTCCATCACATGACTAACAAGAACACTCTCCCATACTTACTGCCAGCCATTTACAGGTAATACTACACCTATTTGGCTGGTTTTTTTTAGATTAGATTACTTAGTATGGAAACAGGCCCTTCGGCCCAACAAGTCCACACTGACCCGCCGAAGCGTAACCCACCCATTCCCGTACATTTACCCCTTTACCTAACACTACGGGAAATTTAGCATGGCCAATTTACCTGACCTGCACATCTTTGGACTGTGGGAGGAAACCGGAGCACCCGGAGGAAACCCACGCAGACACGGGGAGAATATGCAAACTCCACACAGTCAGTCGCCTGAGTCGGGAATTGAACCCAGGTCTCTGGTGCTGTGAGGCAGCAGTGCTAACCACTGTGCCACCGTGCCACCCTGTGTTAATGCTTGGTCATCAAGTTATGGAATCGGCACTACCAATACTCCACAAGGCCTCCATCTCTCATATTTTAACATGACATATTCATTTCTTGCCAAGGTGTTTTGAAAATTCCTTAATCAGGAAATTATATTTCTTCAGCTGGAATGATTAGGCATTTTTACTTCTCACTAACAAGGTATAAGTACTGTATTTCCAACATGTTCAGTTAAACACTTAATCATTTTACAGATCTAATAAGGCTCCTAAAATGAATTGACAATAACAAATTGTTCTTTTTATATGCAAGAAAAAAACACTACTACAATTTAAGGAAAATTTATTGCAATATGTACTTTGTTTGATATCTATGACCATTCTATGAAGTAGAATATGGATCAATATTCTCGTAAATTGGAAAGAAAAAATGCTTGGAGAAGGATTATCCATAATAATATGCATAAAGTAATGATGAATCTAGATAATCAACCATGGATTAAATATTTGTTAATTTCCTTTGAAGTCAGAGAATATTAACACTCAGATGAGCATGGCTAGAAAGCACACATCAATTGTCAATGTGTATTTTACAATTCAAAACAAGGTACTAGCTAACAATCAAATTAAACATAATGTAAAAAATGAACTGAGTTAGCATTGCAATGAAACCTTGGAATTCAGAGGGCATGTTCGAAATTGTGTGGGCTTCACCTGCACACTTGTATTAAATAGCACCCTTACTCGTCAGCCTTATTGTCAATAGTTATTGTCAGAAATAAGAGGACAATGGTTAGCACAATTATTTGTCCTAGATAATTTTATTTATTGAAGCTAATTAATAAATAAATGATTAATAATTTGTTTATAAATAATTATAAATAATTTATTTATTGAAGCTAATTTGTTAAAGAGGCATCATTGTCTTTTCATCTCAAAAATACTTCATCAGTTAACAAATAAATTAGCTTTCATTGTAGTAGGATTAACATAACATCTTTCATTTACATAGGACATTTAACCTAATAAATAAGCCACTTCACAGGAGAGTTATCAAATAAAAATTAACAGGACATGAAAGGAGAATTTAGAAAATGTAAGTAAAAGTTTGACCAAAGAGGTAAATATAAAGAAACATCTTAAAGGAGGACAGGCAGAGACATATAGGGGAAGGAATTGTATATCGTACAGCCTAGGAGGCTGCAATCACAGCTGCCAGTTGTGGACTGAAAAAAATGACAGGGCCTGAATTGAAGAAGCCAAGATTTCAGAGGATTGTAGGGCGAAAGGAGCTTACAGAGGTAGAGAGTGGTAAAACCATGGAGGGATTGTAAATCAAGGATAAAAATCTTAAAGTCAAGACTGCCAGATCTGAAGCTAATGTAGGTCAGCAAACATGAAAGTGTGTTGAGGGGTAGGGGGTGAATTGCAAATTAGGCAACAGGCAGCAGAGTTTTCAATGAGTTGACATTTACAAAGGATACAAGGTGGAAGGCTGAACAACTGTGGCAGTTATCTTGTCACTTATTTCAGCATTATTTAATGAGATAGCATTGCCGATTGATTAATCTTTGTTATGTTTGCCTCAGTGGAGGCTCTCTTGTTTCTCATTTGGAAATATTTGCATTCAGTCCACATGCTGCAATTTAAGGAGATCATCTTGAATTAATATTTCAGTGCTACAATTAAGGGAGTGTTGTGTTATTCAACATGAAATCTTTAATGTGAGACTCCTTCCCCTTGTTGAAAAAAATGTGGCATTTATCAAATAAAAACGGTAAATTCTTGAGTATTCACCTCATAGCCATGACAACCAAAGACATTATCCGATTATTGATCCCAATTACTATTTGTGGGATAGTATTGTGTTTTTCCAAATAAAGTAAGTTACTATACTTTAATAATAATTGAAGGATTGTGAGATGCTTCCAGATGTCATGAAGAGTTGAAAGACATAAAATAAAATTTTATGTCCCTTAATTATAAATAATTACAAGTTATTTTCTAGTACAGTATTGCTAAACATTATATGGACCTGCTCCATTATAAATTGATGGGATAACCTTTAAAGTCAAAAAACAATGTAACTTATACAAAAATAGTAAAACTAACGAGAAAACTGGATTTGTATTTACAATACAATGAAATCCTCATTCAAACTAAGATCCTTAACAAAAAAGGAGACACTCACATTTAGGTTGTACATTATCACATTGCTCAGAAACAGAAACCTCTCAAAGCACTTTATGTGAATGGACTTATATATGCAAACACTGCACTCAATTTATATACAGCAAGATCCCACAAATAGCAATTAAATGAATGACCAGTAAATCAGAAATTGGTAATAATAATTGAGGAAGAGATACTAGCCAAGATTCATGGAATCATTTGCTGCACAGGAAAGGTCATTTGGCCATCATGTCAGCTTCTCAAAGAGTAATCCAGGTCAGTCCCACTCCTCTGCTTGATCCCTATAGCCTTTCAAATCAATTTTCTTCAAGTGCCCATTTAATTTTTTTTGTGGGCACAAGTTTCCAGGTCAGCACAGCTCACATATTTTTTCTTCAAATTCTGTTTGCATCTCACGTTTAAAATCTTAAGTTTGTGCCCCCTATCCTTGTACAATCAGCTCATGAAAAGAGCTTTTCATGTACACTCCATGAAATATTTCCTCAATCTCCTTGACTCGAAGGAGAACAATCTCAGTTTTTTAACACAATCTTGTAAGAAAAATACCGTCCTTGGATCCTTTCTAATAAATCTCCCCTGGATCCTGTCAAGAACTTCCACATAGAGTCATAGAGATGTACAACATGGAAACAGACCCTTCGGTCCAACCCGTCCATGCCAACCACATCTTTTCTAAAGTGTTGTGACCAGAACTGGCTCGCAGAAGCGCAACCCACCCAGACCCATTCCCCTACATTTACCCCTTCACCTAACACTATGGGCAATTTAGCGTGGCCAGTTCACCTAACCTGCACATTTTTTGGATTGTGGGTGGAAACCGGAGCACCCAGAGGAAACCCATGCAGATACGGGGAGAATGTGCAAACTCCATACAGAGAGTTGCCTGAGGTGGGAATTGAACCAGGTCTCTGGCGCTGTGAGGCAGCAGTGCTAACCACTGTGGCACCATGCTGCCCATGGTCTCACAGTGTGGCATGGAACTTTCCAAAGAGGTCACTGTCATGCCTCAATAAGGAGCTCTGAAGTATATGTCTTTTCCAAATGCACAGTAAAGAACCAAAGTGTCTATACTCCTTTGCAAGTAGACCTCTGCCAGTATGTCACTGTGAGATCCCCACCTCCCTCCCACATCATAGCTCACATCCTTGCAGATTTAATTGCCTGTGTGAGGATATGGCAGCTGTGATGCATTGTCTTCTTGTATTTGCTGCAGTTTGTTTTTGCCAAACGGTAACAAGTGATTTAGCTTTAAAACACCTTATTACGGTAAAGTGTGTTGAGCTTACAAAACAAGGAGATAAGCAGTAAGCACAATGCTATGTCCATGATTGAGGTCATGATTTGTTCCCTGCATTCTACGACAATCACTGACGTCCAGATGAAGTGAGAACTGGGCAGATGGGTAACATTGCTTAATCATTGAAGGAAGATTGACTTATTGCAGGGCCTCAAAATGAATGTTGCAAACTCTGCACCAATTGGAAGAAAAATAAGTAACTTACTCATCCCACTTTGAATGTGGTCCAAGCCGTTTTATGAATTCATTGTACAGTTGACTTTCAGTCCCACAAGGCGCGGTTCCAACATTGTGTTTGTGTGAATGTCTTGCAAACTCTGCCTGTGACCCACAAATTATTTCCCTCCCCCCACTTTCTTTATGTTCCCTTTTGAGTTCCTGTTTCTGTGGACACCACCCCACTAAACACCCCCCCCCCCTTTGACTTTCACACTTCACCACTTTCTCCATGTGTTGTGTTTCCCATGTAAGATGCTGAGACATGCTGCAGCTCTGACATTGATGTAGTGCCAGTGGTGATAAGTCATCCCCATCTCTTCCAAGCTCCAAAGGGCCATGAGCTGCCTGCCTTTTCTTCTGCCTGCATCTAAAGCACTTCCAAAGATCTTCTGCACTAAAAAACTAGCTAAGACCCATAATATGCTTTCATTCTAAGTAAGTGCTAAAGACTCAATGCACTAAAAAAACAGACTGAGGTCCAGCAGATGCCTGGCTCCATGTCAGCCCTAGATTTCTGACTGTACTTAAGCACAAAGTGTTTTGCCAGAAGCATGCAAGGCCTGACTGATCCTTACCTCCAAAGTATATCATTAACTGCTGATTTGGGCTGAGACCAAGCATGATATTGTTGTGAGGGTACTGCTTTGCTAATGCCAAGTTGCATGGATGAAGAGGACAGGAAGAGCATGCACATTGATCATTTTGAGCAGGAGATTTGGTTTCTTATGAGAAGCTAGATAACCTGCACAGCCTTTGCATGAGCTGCATTGGATACTGATAAGACAATTTGTGTTGCAGATGTTTCGCCCCTGTCTGAGTGACATCCTCAGTGCTTGGGAGCCTCCTGTGAAGCACTTCTGTGATCTTTCCTCCGGCATTTGTAGTGGTTTGAATTTGCCGCTTCCGGTTGTCAGTTCCAGCTGTCCATTGCAGTGGTCGGTATATTGGGTCCAGGTCGATGTGCTTACTGAATGAATCTGTGGATGAGTGCCATGCCTCTAGGAATTCCCTGGTTGTTCTCTAGAAGCGGCAGATTCAAACCACTACAAATGCCAGAGGAAAGATCACAGCAGCACTTCACAGGAGGCTCCGAAGCACTGAGAATGACACCTAGACAGGGGACGAAACGTCTGCAGCACAAATTCCCAGCTCGGCGAACAGAACCACAACAACAGACACCTGAGCTACAAATCTTCTCACAAACTTGAACTGATAAGACAAGTTGTAAGGTACCCATTCTGCTTCACCAGTAGAACTTTGGCACTGTCAAGTGTCTCGCTTGTGGATTCAAAAAATTACCAGTGCAATGTTACTTCATTGTGTTGTACTAATAATGAAAAGCAAATACATTGAAATAAGCTTTTTGCCACCAGCTATCTAGGTGAGTTTTACTCAACTTTGAGAATTTGATATTTCAATTCTCACCTGATTAAGTCATCTCACTCACCATTACTTCCATCACCTCAGCACCTACTGTGTCTGTTTTGTATATTTTGATGACATCACCTCCAATTCTTCTATCATCCAAGATTCAGATCTCACCCCATGACTTGAATACATAAAATCAAGGCTTTTTCTGCAATGTAGGACTGACAGAGCACTGTGCTATCAGAGATACTGTATTTTCAATGAGACATTAAACTGATGTGCCACCTACTTGCACAGTTGGATGTAAAATCGTTTTGCAGGCTCTAATGGAAGGAGCATTGGGGCCACTGAACTCATTCCTTGAGGTCATGTCTCTCTGAACCATAGCAAGGGAAGTATTCATTCCCCCATGAATCAAGGCAACTCATACCAGTCACAGTGTGCTGAGTCTCCACTTCACAATCAGCACTGTTGCTGTGGAAGAGGAGAAATTCACAATGTAAATTATGAGCAACAGATTTGGGAACCACTGGCTGAGGGATTTGATTCATCCTTACCATACAATATAAAGAAGTTGCATGGGTGGACATAATAATAAGCAGGAAAGGCATGTGCTTTGGCCATGAAATAAATACCAATGATATATATGTGTTCTATCAAATATCAGATATCAAGTAGTGACTTCAAGACTGTAACCTAATCTGAGGGTTGAATAAATGCTTGCAAGCTGCTGGGATATTTTATGTCATTCTGAACCATTCTGTTCTAGTATCAGAAATCTTTATAGGTTGTGCTCCATCTGTTTCTCATATTGCAGCCTCAATATTTTCTGCCTAAGTCACATTTAAAATCTATAGTTTTTTTTAAAAATCAAATAAATGAAGATATATCTTACTATATATCTATTGATTCAAAGCAGAGTTGAATTGATAATCCAGACATCCAAGAACACTTTGGTGTGGAATAATAGTAATGTGTAAATGAGGGTTTAAAGTGTGTTTGTGACTGACTAGCCATATAAACAACCAATTCGAATAGCTTTGTAGGGTAACTAGTTAACCATTAACAGTTGAGAGGTTGGACAGTGTGGTTTCTATCTGAGTAGGCTGATTATCTATTCATTGTTTTCCATAATGCAAAATCAAATTAGGAACTAAATTAAAGCAACTATCCTGCCAAAATACTTTCATACTTATGTGCACACCTGCACACTTTTGTCTTCTAAACTTTTGTGCACTCCTGTGAAGAAATAATAAAATAACAGTAAAACCAGTTCAACCACTCTGCGTGTCAACCTAAAAAAAAACCTATTCATAAAACACAATGCAAATTTTAATCTTAATCACAATACAACCCTCAAAATGAGCAAGTACAGAAGGTAGTATCCAATAAAAAAAATGCCTTCAGGAAAAGTATTTTAAAAAACTGAATCTTTATTATGCAGTAAAAAGCAAAGCTAATTACATAGATTCATATCACTTTGTGTGTTCAGCTGTTGCTAACTTTAAACCAGATGTAAGTACTGAATAACAAATATTTTATTGAGAATGCCCACATTAAAGTTTTTTCAGATTAATCTTAGTTCGTTAAAAATGTAACACCTTTATTGAGAAGTATAACTTCAAGTGCTGTGGAGTAGATAGCCTGATTTGTTTACACATAGCAGGTGTACTATGCTTATCTTATCTGTAATATAATACATAACAGCTGTGGACATCTGTTTCAATTAATAATTTACCAGTATTACAAGATACTTATTCAAATATTTTGCTCTGTGTTCACTGAATAATGGAGTGGTTTCTTTTCAAACAGCCTTATCAGCACTGTGGCCTGAGCAAGGTTGTGTTAACTGGATAATAATAGACAGGAACAATATTAAAAGGCAAAAGCCATTCAGGTACTAAATAACTACAGTATAGAAATCCAAAAGAATAAATATATCTACACATCATAGGATTTTTATTGATATTCAAAAATTCTAAAATAGAGGCTGGAAGATTCACAGCTGGTTACCAATAGATGGCCAGCTGTCAGCTCCATTCAGCTTTGTCCAGCATGGTGCTGAGCAAGATCAAGTCAGACTGCCAGGCCAAATACACCTGAAAATGATTTGAGTCCAAGATGACATTGTAGGGAGAATGTGACAATTTCATTTGGAAAGAGGTGTGTTTAAAAATAAAGTTCAGGAAAGAAAGAAAAGATTTCCATTTACATAGTATTTCTCACAACCTCAGGATGTCTCAATATGCATAGTGTGCTGAAAGTATTAGCTTTACATCACTTTTAATAAAGTGTTTTGTCAAAGTTTTTTAGAATAGATATGCATTTTGTTTCCTGGCACACAGTTCAGCGTGACAATAACAAAGAAATGTTTGTTCCCCTAACCATTTTCAGTTCTTCTAAGGAAGCTTTCTTGATAGCACACACTAGTTATTGTGTGCACATCCTGAAATAAATAGAGTAGAATCTTACCAGCCCCTGAACTATGTTGACCACGGCAAGAAAGTTTAGAAAATCGAGTGAGTTTCTCAACATCCAGAGCAAAAACTATCCAATTTTTGAACCAAGTGTTGGTAGCAAGACAAGATTGTCATTAGTCAATAGCAGAGGCCTACTGCCTCCTTATTGCTTATACTCACCTTGTTACTATGGAGTTTCTTATTCTGCTGCCCACTACAAAAGAACTAGCCAATGAGAATTTGAACATGATAGTATGAGCAGGTATCTGGAGATTCAGGAGATCTTCCATGGTACCCACACACCCCATGATTATGTATATCAGCCTTTCTGCATTATCATGGCACATGTCTTACAGTATGCTTCTGCACTTTAATGCTACACTTTGGAGCGCGCTGTCACCTTTCATTGAAATGCTGTGGCAAGGCCACTTTACATACAAGGAGACTCATGTATTAGACCAAGTTACAACTCAAGACTGCCCACTTGCTCTCTCAGCACTCATTCACTTTGTGCCTACTATGATGCATATCTGCCTTGCCTTTTTGCATTTTGTCCCCTCAGCCAAAGCTGAAAAGCTCACAGTATATTTATCCTGCTTTGTCTTTCAGCACAGACACAAAGCAGGCAGCTTGTAATAATTACCAGTAATCATCACTCAGAGAGGTGAACATGTTGCTGTACAGTATCAATCTCACATTTGCATCATTCACCAGCCACATATGAGTCCAACACATTGCATGTGTGTCAATCAAGGAACTATGTGTCAATGTCTAAGGGATATAGTCCTCTCAATCAAGCCAAGAGAGACAGCCTTTGGTCAGTCGGGACAAAGACTCCAATATCAGTCCAGGAGTTTGGACATGGTCAGTAGGCTGCTCTGAATGATCACTGTCAAGGGTCTGTACCTCTACAGTTTGGAGAGTTGGCCATAGTCAGCCCCGTGGGTCCAATCCAACTAGTCTACCCAAAGTTTGTCAACCATCCACAAGGCAGAAGTCAGGATTGTGATGGAATACTCCCCAATAACTTGGCTGAGTGCAGCTCCAATAACACTCAAGAAGCATGACACCATCCAAGACAAATCAGTTGCTTGATTGCCATATGACTAATATCCACTCCCTCCACCACTGTAGCTATTTACAGCAGTGTGTACAATCTACAAGGTGCACTGCAGAAATTCACCAAAAACCCTGAGACAGGACCTTCCAAAATTATGACTTCTACCATCTACATGGACACGAGCAGAATATAAAGTGAAATACCATCACCTGCAAGTTCCACTCCCTGCCAACCACCATTCTAACTTGGAAACTTATTGTTGTTCATTCAATGATGTTGGGTTGAAATCCTGGAATTATTCCCTAACAGTCTACCTACAATACGTGGACTGCAGCAGTTGAAGAAGGCATCTCACCACCACTTTCCATGTTTCTTTCCATCTTGATGTAACTAACAAGTGTCACTATATTTGGAATGAGTGGGTTAAGTATCTCATTCTGTGAGGGAGGGGGCTTCAAGTGAGGACAATATGAAGACCTTCAAAGAGGAATAGCATTACACGGACACTCAAACACTGAAGTTGAAACACGCCTGTAAGTAATACATGCTTTGTGAACTTTAGGTATTAATCTCCTATACACAATGTAAATGTTCACCCCAGGCACTCTTCACCACTTCACACAGTATCAGAAATCAATTTCAGTAATGGCTGAAACATAGAAAATAGAAGCAGGAATAGGCCATTCAGCCCATCCATTCAAAGTGATCATGGCTGATCATCTAACTTGGTATCCTGCTCCTTTCTCCCCATACTCTTTGATCTCTTTAGCCCAAACTCCATCTTCAAAATATTTAATGTTTTAGGCTGAACCCTTTTCTGTGGCAGAGAATTCCACAGGCTCACCAGTTTCTGGTTGAAGAAATTTCTTTTCACCCCAGTCCTACCCCATTTTCTTAAACTGTGACTCCTATTTCTGGATTCCCCCACCAGCTCAAACATCCTTCCTGCTTTTATCCTGCCTAATCATGTTAGCATTTAATAGAGTTCTATGAGATGCCCCTTTATCCTATCCAGTGAATATAATGCTAACTAATGCGATTTCCTTCCATATATCAGTCCTGCCATTCCAAGAATCAATCTACGAAACCTTTGTTTCACTCCCTCCATAACCAAAATTTGTTTCCTCAGATAAAGAAACCAATACTGTACACAGTGCTCCAAATGTGCTCTTACCAAGGCCCTGTGCAGTTGCAGCAAGACATCCTTGCTCCTGTACATTTGCCTCCATGCAGCAGCCATATGCAGACTCAAGTGGGCCTAGCATAGATTTGAGCGAGGCATATGCAGACTCGTGGAGGTGGCTTCGGAGACAAGTTTGGGTTCACAGCGAGTTCTGCATCAACGAGGCAGTCCTGGAGCTGACTCATGGCTGCTGCAGTGGAGGTGAGTTTGGCTTCATGGTGGTGTCTGTATCCAGTACAGATTCATGGAGGCAGCGGTGGAGGAGAGTTTAGACCCAGTACAAGACCTGGCGGCACCGGAAATGACTGCATTGGTGAGGTGGGCCTGAGGTAGACTCATGGCAGTGGCGGAAGCAAATTTGGGCCAGTGCAGTATTTGGCAGCATCAGTGGAGTCTGCATTGGCAAGGTCCAGCAAGAACTCATTGTGGCGAGGGCATCAGTGGAGGCGAGACTGCACTGAAGAACGGGGGCAGGTGCCAAAGCTTCCTTCATGGTTTCTGTGCTCTCTTCCTGAAAGGTGGATGAGGCGATATATTGCAAAGCCTGCTTCTGTCCATGGAGACTGTAGTAATGCCACTCATACCAACAAGAGACAAAAGAGAGAAGGCATCCTGGACAAGGGGTAGAAGTTGTGGCCTATTAAGAATACCTGCACAGTGCGGCTAATGGGAGAGGAGCACAACAATCTAGAGCAATACTTCTTACTTGGTTACTGAGACATGGATGTTTCTGTGTCACCACAGAATCAGTCCTAGATCTTGGTGGCAAGACCCAGGATCCTCTCTTCATAAAATGTGAGGAGCTGAATCCCCTGCCTTGTTGGGATGTGAGTGCAATATCAGGGAGAAGATGGTGAAACTTAACCAGGCAGAGAAGGTCATTGGCTTTCTTATGGCATTGCTGCATGTTTCTCTGGACCTTGGAGACTGCACTGAGCCAAGTAGCATCCTCACACTAGCTGGCAGAGTTTGTTGTTGTTCCATCCTCTATTTCTCCTGGAGGCCCTCGTCTGTATCACCCAATGAGAAGAACTTCCAGGTTCCTATCTGCAAAACAGTGTGGGAACTTCCCTTATTTGCCATGTCTTGGCCAAATGTCATGAACCGTTCAGAGTAGCCCCAGACTGCCAGCACATGACCTTGTGCAAAATGGTCTTTAAAATATTGTGCTGGTGTCAAAGATTCTGGTAATGGCAAATACGTCTACCTATGCTGACTGGGAGATTTGGGTTACCATAGACTAATAGGGAATGTGAGGGGCATATTAGGTCATTAATGAGGTGAGTTGGGGACAATAGCACAACAAAGCTCACTTGGCCTTGTGGAGAGAGAGTCTCATGAAACTTGACATAAATGATGCTTTGCCAATTTCTGGTCACCTTCAACCCAAAGTATTTCCTGGTATGTCAGTACATAAAGGCACCACTATCACTTAATTTCCTTGTTCCTCAATGAGGAAAGCAGCCTTCAAATTCAGATTCCATTCTGAAACTGACTTACACTTGATAGCAATGAGACTCAGAATTCAGAGAACAGCATTGACTCCTGATTTACTTGTGCTTAACAGCTGTCTTGTTCCTGATGCCAAACTTAAAACTGCTTATTTCAATGTTCCGTGCAGTCTATTTTTATAATTTAGAATTGCAAAGAAAAGAGGGAGGGGTACCTGTGTAGTCAGTTAGATTCATGCAAAATAAAAAATATATTACACACTGAATCATCCAAACCAGGAGTGTCTTCATCTAGAATATCAGTGGGTTGTTATTAATTGCCTCAGGCCAGAAGGTTACGTGTGAGGAGAGAGGCGGGGAAATCTGAGAGGATCCACATTTGCTATTGTCATCTAGAGACTTGTTGGAAAATGAGAACCGAATCAGTCTTATCTTTAAAGTATCTTTCTTCCCCAAATGAAAGTTTGTCAGAGTAACATTCTGGGGTCACAAACAAAGAATGGCCTCCTTGTGCAAGATAGTCCAGGTTCCAGCATTTTTGAAATTGTATTCAGCATGAGTCAGCAGCAATGGGAGATCATTACAATGATATGAATACACTGTCTAAGAAGGTAGTGGGAAGAGATTTAATTGTAACTTGTAAGAGAAAATTAGATATAAAGTTGAAAAGGAAAAAAAATGCAGGGGATAAAAGGAAAGGGCAAAGAGCGGGACTAATCGCCTTTTCAGAGAGCGAACACAAGCATAACGGCTCTGAAAAACAGAAAAACTGAATAATAATATTAAAGTTCCTTCTCTGTTAGTTTGCATACCTCTGAAAAATTATTTATTGAGCAAAATCTGTACTAAGAGTACAATTTTACTTTGCTTTCTAAAAGATATATACTAGGAATGTTAAAAAGTCTCAGAAAAGAGAGCCTGTCAGTCCAGTACAGAGCAGACGCGTAGTCTTCATTTCTGCAAAACAGATTGCAAACCAGATGCCCTATAGTTTAACATGTGTAATAACTTGAGCTGTTGAGTTGCTGCTGTCTTGTCACTTTGCTATAGACTAACTCATGGGATTAAACTTGGCTTTTTTTAAAATTGAAAATAAATCAAACACAGGTTTGAAAAAACTCTGCTACCCAAATACATTTAGCTTGAACAGTTTTTTAAATAGATTTTTTATTGAAAATTTAACATGTTTTTACAAGTTTACAAAAGAAAACTAAAAAAAACAAGTATAAACATTGATATACAGTTAAATCTTAAATAAATGATAACCAAAATCTATCAAACAAGAAAACAGAAATACCAGGAGAGAGAAAAAGACAAAACTCAACTAACTACTCATCTAACTTACAACTAACCAGAGTGTATCATTAAAATTCTTACATTATTCAAGAGAAAAAGAACCCAACAGATAACACATAAATTGAGCAGTGATATACATGCTCGGAACGTGTTAACATCAGGTCACAACAAAACCTGTATTTATCCAAAACATCCCGAGCATAGAGCATATAAAATTCACAAAAATAAAAGCTCTTTAGTACATTCAGATCAATATAATAAAAAAGGTAGAAAACGTATTTAAACGGAAATCTTCCCCCTTATTCCCAGGGGGCATCACTTCCTTTCCAAAAAACCCATCCTAACCTCTCCCAACCAGTGCCCCACCCTTGACCCAGGCACCCCACGATAGGATAAAGAAAATTCAAGTATACTACTGAACTAGAACTAACAGTGAGTACCCTATCTCCCACCCCCACCCACACCAACACCTGGATATATTTAGTAATGTTAATACCATGTATGAACATATATGGCTATAAAATTACAGTCTCAGCAAATAATAATTAAATATATTAATACAAAATAACAGGGGAAAACAACCCCGCACCCAAGGACAAAGATAAAATAAAATAAGGTAGCCACCTTCCCCCCATCTACTTTAACCAGACCCCCTGGCCTATATATAAATATATATATATATAAAAGGGAGGAAAGAAAATCGCTAAGTAAAGGATGAATAAATAAACCCTTCTTCCCACCCCCCCGGAGATAATATTAAACAGTAAGGTAATGAAAGGAAAAAAAAAGGTGGATAAACCGGGGTGGGGGTAGGGCAAAACAACATCAATTAACTCTTATAATTTGTCTAAGAGAGTCCAAAAGTTCCTTGGCCTTCTCCGGTGATCCAAAGTTATACACAGACTCTTCATGGTAGTATAGCAGGGTAGCGCAAGGAGTATTGAATGTTTAAATCCCTTAAATGCTTCTTTGCTTCATCAAACGCCTTCCTCTTTTGGATCAAAGCTGGGGAAAAGTCCTGAAATAACATAATCTTGGATCCTTTATAAGTCATGGCTTGGGGATCTTTCCCAAGATTTCTAGAGGCTTCCAAGAGCTTATGGCTCTGCAGCTGGAACAGGACCGGGCGGGGGCACTGGTCCGAGCCAGGCCTGCGTATTGCAACCCGGTAGGCCCATTCCACCCTTACCTGGCCTGATCCAGCCTCCAGATTCAATAACTGCGGAAGCCATTGTTCAAGGAACTTTGTAAGTTGGCCTTCTTCTTCCCGTTCGGGAAGGCCCAGCAAACGAGTATTTTTTCGACGACCTCGATTCTCAAGGTCATCAACGTGATTCTCTAAGGTCCAGACTTGCTGTTTGAGAGTCCGGACCTGATCCACAGCCGATTCTGCAATGGCCTCGGAGGTCGTGGCCTTTAGTTCTGCCCCTCCAACTCGGCGCTCGATTTCCTCGCTGTCTTTTGTAGCGCTGCCGAGAATGAATTCCATCGACTTCAGGACTCTTCAATGAAAGCATTGATCTTCGTGTCGAGTTTGTAGATTATTTCCACGAGGCTTGCCACCATAGGTAAGTCCCCCGGGGCGGCTGCGGACACCTCTGCTGCGGTGGGGGAGGGGCTCCTGCCTCCTGAGAACTGCGGGCTCCTTTCTCCCTAGTCATTTTTACAGGAGACTGAACTGTTAAATTTAGTACTCAACCACTAATTACATTAAGTAAAAACTATTTTTAATTGATTTGGTGAGTGTGGTGGAGGAGGGTGGCCCACTTTGCCTAGGTCTTGGGAGGAGCACTATAGACTCAGACTTGCTGAGTCGCCGCCATCTTGGATCTCCAGCTTGAACAGTTAAATTGGAAAGATTCCGTGGGAAATGTCAATTTTTTTTAGGCAAATTAATAAATGTTATTAAAATAGTTTTTAGTTTCTATGCAGTGCAATCTACCTTTAGCTACTTCCTTTCAGGAATTAACCCATTAATTTTATTTATTACCAATAGCCCCACTGTTCTTGTTGCAAATCTGAGCCTTTAGATGAAAATATTTTAGATCAGACTCTCTGCTTACAATAAACATCCCGGATTTTGCCATTGACAAGAAATTGAACTGGACTAACTGTATAAAAATTATGGCTACAAGAGTGGCCCAAAGGCTGGGAATTATGGGATGGGTAACTCACCTCCTCACTCTTCAAATTATATACAAGGCATAAGTCAGGGATGTGATGGAATACTGTTCATTTAGATGGATAATTCCAACTCCAACAACACTCAAGAAGCTTAATACTATTCAGGACAAAGCAGCCTGCTTGACTGGCACACTGTCCACCAATAACAACATTCATTCTCTCCATCACACAGCCAGTAGTATGTATCATGTACAAGATGCAGTGCAGCAACTCAGCAAGAACCCTTAGACAGCATTTTCCAAAGCTGCAGAGTCTACTACTTGAAAGCACAAAGGCAGCAGATACTTGTGAACACCAGTACTTGCAAGATTTCCTCTAACACCACAGACCATCCTAACTTGGAAATGTATCACTGCTGTTCCTTCACTATCACTGAGTCAAAATCCAGGAACTTCTTTCCTAACAGTGCTGTGGGTGTGCCTACACTATATGGACTGCAGTGGTTGGAGAAGGCAACTCACCAACTTATTCTCAGCAGCAATTAGGGTTGGACAATAAATGCTGGACCAGCCAGCAATGCCCAAACCTTAGAAATGAATTTAAGGAGTTAAGTCAATGGCTATCATTTCAGAAGGCAGAATATTTTACAATGTTAAATAGAAGATACGTGTATGTTCATTTAAAGCGAAATGATATTTTACATTGGAATCTTGAAATAAAGACTCCATTAATTACAGACCAGATCTTGATTTCTTGATTGCTGTGAAATCAGACAATAATTGGATAGTTGGAACTGACCCAAATAAGACATGTGATAAAAAGAACAGAATGCAGGAGGCTGAAAGTGGAAATAATTGTCAGAAGTTTGCACTTTCTTACAGCTACTTAGTTATCATGTCAAGTTTATATCCAATAATTGCTTTATCTTTCAGTTCATCTATTCTACTCCAACACCATCCATTCTTAGTGAATTTTGAGAAGATTTGTAGCTCAGGTTGAGGTTTTGGATATAGGTTGCTCGCTGAGCTGGAAGGTTCATTTCCAGATGTTTTGTCACCCTATTAGGTAACATCTTCAGTGGGCCTCAGGTGAAGCACTGCTGAAAATTCCTGCTTTCTAATGAAATGTTTGGGTTGGTGATGACATTTCCAGTGGTGATGTTATTTCCTGTGGTGAAATCACTTCTTGTTCCTTTTCTCAGGGGGTGGTAGATGGGGTCTAACTTGATGTGCTTGTTGATAGAGTTCTGATTGGAATGCCATGCTTCTAGGAATTCTTGTGTCCTTCCTCATCCGTATGTGAGGATATGAGTGAGAGAGGGTCATGTCTTTTTGTGGCTGGTTGGTGTTCATGTATCCTGGTGGCTAGTTTTATGCCGTTTGTCCAATGTAGTGTTTGTTACGGTCCTTGCACAGTATTTTGTAAATGACATTAGTTTTGCTTATTGTACTCTTTCACTAATATCCTCATGTACGGATGAAGAAGGACACAACTTTGACTGGGACAACACATCCATCCTAGGACAGGCCAAACAAAGACACACACGAGAATTCCTAGAAACATGGCATTCCAACCGGAACTCTATCAACAAACACATCGAGCTAGACCCCATCTACCACCCCATGACAAAAGGAACAAGAAGTGACTTTACCACATGAAATAACATCCAAAACCGTCCATTCTCTTAAATGCTCTGCTTCTCTGACTCCAGCTTTTTGTTCCAGTCTTCCTTCTTTTGGTCTGCAGTTTGTGATCAAGCTTTCACCTCTCCAGTTCCCGTGCTACAACATTTGTCTTCATTAAAAGTAATATGTAAATCCAAATTATGGTTATAATATTTAAATGGAATTATCTGGGATCTGTTGCAACTCTGAAGGAATCAAACTGGCAATGAATCTTGTGAGAAGAAAGGTCCAATCAAATGTTACAGAATAAATTTAACCATTATTAAGAAGCACACAATTAAAGAAAGTGTGTGATGGCATATGGCATTCATAAAAGTTTTAATATGTAGTAGATCTTCAGTCTAACTGCTCACAGTAAGAAATGGGATGGTTTACGTTATCTATGCCTGTCATTTGTGTGTTGCTGCTTTTCTCTCTTCAGATTCCGTCTTGCTTTTAATTCTTTGCACTTTGTATTTCCATTTGCTTCTGCTTTCTTGTTTATTTATTTTGACTTTTTTAAATTGACTGCATTGTTTTGCACCCTTATTTATTTTTCTGCTGTCTTTTCTTTTGTCAGTCAGACATTTGATGTCAATTGGTAGGATGCGCAGGCATTCATTGAAGGAAATAATTCATTCGGGATTATGCATCTGCTCTGGGGACAGAGTACTCCGAATTGTAGAGCAACTGGATGGTATTGTAAAGTTATATCAAATGACTGGTCTATGGATAAGTTTGCTTGCTGAGCTGGAATGTTTGTTTTCAGACAGTTCGTCACCATACTAAATAACATCATCAGTGACCTTCCAGTGAAGCGCCTGTGGTATGTCCTGCTTTCTACTTATGTGTGTAGGTTTTTTTGGGTGGGTGATATCATGTCCAGTTCTTTTTCTCAGAGGATGGTAGATGGGGTCCAAATCGATGTGTTTATTGATAGACTTCCAGTTGGAATGCCATGCTTCAAGGAATTCTTGTGCGTGTCTCTGTTTGACTTGTCCTAGGATGGATGTGTTGTCCCAGTCAAAGTGGTGTCCTTCTTCATCTGTATGTAAGGATACTAGTGACAGTGGATCGTGTCTTTTTGTGGCTAGTTGATGTTCTTGTATCCTGGTGGCTAGTTTTCTGCCTGTTTGTCCAATGTCATGTTTGTTACAGTTCTTGCAAGGTATTTTGTAAATGACATTTGTCTTGCTTGTTGTTTGTATCGGGTCTTTTAAGTTCATTAGCCATTATTTAAGTGTGTTGGTAGGTTTGTGGGATACCATTATGCCAAGAGGTCTGATTAGTCTGGAAGTCATTTCAGAGATGTCTTTGATGTAGGGGAAAGTGGCGATGGTTTCTGGGCGCGTTGTGTCTGCTTGTTTGGGTTTGTTGCTGAGAAATTGGCGGACTGTTCTTTTTGAATATGCTGTATAGGTATTTCTCTTCTACCTTTTGTAGTTCTTCAGTGCTGCAATTTATGGTGGCTCGTTGAAAAAATGTCCTAACGCAGCTTCGTTTGAGGATGTTGGGATGATTGCTTTTGTAGTTAAGAATTTGGTCTGTGTGTATTGTTTTCCTGTAGATGCAGGTTTGAAGTTCCCCATTGAGTGTTTGCTCTACTGCGACATCTAAGAATGGCTGGTCTATATTACACTTTCTGTTCTTTAAACAATATTTGGTCTCCTACTACATCCTCCTAATTCAATGTGTGACTCCCAGCATTCTGTTCCATTTGCATTCCACATCATTCATCATTTTGCATGCAATCTCAGACACTTCATCCTTCACCACACCCTTTTTTAACTCTAATTAAAATTCTCAAGCAATATCAGCTCAAAGCTTCCTGTTAGATCAATTTATGAACCTCCCGTCTACCCTTATCTCCCGTCTTCTGTCTACCAGTTTTCTGTCTTTATGCTCTTGTCTCAATTTTCTCTTATGTGTCATCACTGATAAAATGAAACAATGCTAAGCACTGTACAGGACATTGGTTAGGCCACTTTTGTAATACTGCATGCAATGCTGATCTTTATTCTATTGGTAGTATGTCATGAAACTTGAAAGGGTTCAAAAAAGGACATAAAAGGATATTGCCAAGTTTAGAGGGTTCGAGCTATAGAGAGAGGCTGAATAAGCTGGGGCTGTTTTCCCTGGAGTGTCGGAGGCTGAGGGGTGACCTTATAGGGGTTTCTAGAATCACGAAGGGCATGGATAGGGCAAGTAAACATGGTCTTTTCCCTGGGATGGGGGAGTCCAAAACCAGAAGGCATAGGTTTAAGGTAAGAGGGGAAAGATTTTAAAGGGATCTGAGGGACAACCTTTTCATGCAGACAGTGGTGCGTGTATGGAATGAACTGCCAGAGGAAGTGGTGGAGGCTAGTACAGTTGCAACATTTAAAAGGTATCTGGATGGGTTTATGAATAGGAAGGGTGTGAAGGGATATGGGGCAAATGCTAGTAAATGGGAGTAGATTAAAATTCTCAAGCAATATCAGCTCAAAGCCTCCTGTTAGATCAATTTATGAACCTCCCATCTACCCTTATCTCCCGTCTTCTGTCTACCAGTTTTCTGACTCTATGCTCTTGTCTCAATTTTCTCTGATCGGCATGGATGAGGTGGACTGAAGTTTCTATACTGTGCAGCTCTATGACTATCTGGACTGAGCTCCGGACTGCAATATTATGAGTGATGAACTAGAGTGTACAAAGAACGTTGATTCTTATCAAAATCTTCTTAACATAGAACATAGAACATAGAACAATACAGCGCAGTACAGGCCCTTCGGCCCTCGATGTTGCGCCGATCAAAGCCCACCTAACCTACACTAACCCACTATCCTCCATATACCTATCCAATGCCCGCTTAAATACCCATAAAGAGGGAGAGTCCACTACTGCTACTGGCAGGGCATTCCATGATCCTATGACTCGCTGAGTGAAGAACCTACCCCTAACATCAGTCCTATATCTACCCCCCCTTAATTTAAAGCTATGCCCCCTTGTAATAGCTGACTCCATACGTGGAAAAAGGTTCTCACTGTCAACCCTATCTAACCCCCTAATCATCTTGTACACCTCTATCAAATCACCCCTAAACCTTCTTTTCTCCAAAGAAAACAACCCCAAGTGCCTCAGCCTTTCCTCATAGGATCTTCCTACCATACCAGGCAACATCCTGGTAAACTTCCTCTGCACCCGTTCCAGTGCCTCCACATCCTTCCTATAGTATGGCGACCAAAACTGCACACAATATTCCAGATGCGGCCGCACCAGAGTCTTCTACAACTGCAGCATGACCTCAGGACTCCGGAACTCTATTCCTCTACCAATAAAAGCCAGTACGCTATAAGCCTTCTTCACTGCACTATTTACCTGGGTGGCAACTTTCAGAGATCTGTGTACATGGACACCAAGATCCCTCTGCTCTTCCACACTACCAAGTAGTCTACCATTAGCCCAGTAATCCATCTTTTTATTACTCTTACCAAAGTGAATCACTTCACACTTAGCTACATTGAACTCCATTTGCCACCTTTCTGCCCAGCTCTGCAGCTTCTCTATATCCCGCTGTAACCTGCCATATCCTTCCTCACTGTCTACAACTCCTCCGACTTTCGTATCATCCGCAAACTTGCTCACCCAACCTTCTAACCCTTCCTCCAGGTCATTTATAAAAATGACAAACAGCAATGTTCCCAAAACAGATCCTTGCAGAACACCACTAGTGACAGCACTCCAAGATGAACCTTTGCCATCAACTACTACCCTCTGTCTTCTTCCAGAGAGCCAATTCCTAATCCAAACCTCCAACTCACCCTCAATGCCATATCTCTGTATTTTCTGCAGTAGCCTACCATGGGGGACCTTATCAAACGCCTTACTAAAATCCATATATACCACATCTACCGCTTTCCCCTCATCTACCTCCTTTGTCACCTTCTCAAAGAATTCAATAAGGTTTGTGAGGCACGACCTGCCCTTCACAAAACCATGCTGACTATCCTTGATCACATCATTCTTATCCAGATGTGCATAAATCCTATCCCTTACAATTCTCTCTAAGACTTTGCCCACAACAGAAGTGAGACTCACTGGCCTATAGTTACTAGGATTATCCCTACTCCCCTTCTTGAACAAGGGAACCACGTTTGCTAGCCTCCAGTCCTCTGGCACTACTCCTGTAGACAAAGAGGACACAAAAATCAAGGCCAATGGCTCTGCAATCTCCTCCCTTGCTTCCCAGAGAATCCTAGGATAAATGCAATCAGGCCCAGGGGACTTATCTATTTTCACCCTTGCCAGAATTTCCAACACCTCTTCTCTACATATCTCAAAGCCATCCATTCTACTTATTCGTGCCTCAGTATTCATATCGACAACAATGTCCTGTTCCTGAGTGAATACTGACGAAAAGTATTTATTCAGCGCCTCCCCAATCTCTTCAGCCTCCACACGCAACTTCCCATTACTATCCTTGATTGGACCTATTCCTTCCCTAGTCATTCTTTTATTCCTAACATACCTATAGAAAGCCTTAGGGTTTTCCCTAATCCTACCAACTAAGGACCTTTCATGTCCCCTCCTTGCTGCTCTTAGCTCTCTCTTCAGGTCCTTCCGGGCTACCTTATAACTCTCAACCGCCCCTATTGAACCTTCACGCCTCATCTTTACAAAGGCCGCCCTCTTCCATTTAACAAGGGATTCCAACTCCTTATTAAACCACGGCTCCCTCACACGACCCTTTCCTCCCTGCCTGATAGGTACGTACTTATCAAGGACACTCAATAGTTGCTCCTTGAACAAGTTCCACATATCAATCTTGTGGATGAAAACTGTTCATCTCAGCACCTCTTTTTAAACTAGTGATTATTAATGACTGGTAAGAAGGACCCCAATAATACAAGAAAAAGTGAATGATGTCAGCATAGCAATAATAATCTAATCCAAGAAATTTATCAAATAAAATATAAGTTTAAACCGGAATCAGAGGTCACAGTCTAAGGACAGGCTTAGGCCATTTAGGACTGAGATGAGGAGAATTTTTTTTCATCCAGAGAATGATGAGCCTGTGGAATTCTCTGCCACCAAAAGCAATTGAGATATGTTGAGTATTTTCAAAAAGTACTTAGATATAGTTCTTAGTGCTAAAGGGATCAGTGTATGGGGAAGAAAACAGGAACAGGGTGCTGAGATGGATGATTAACCATGATCATATTGATTGGCAGAGCAGGCTTGAAAGGCTGAATGGCCTACCCATGCTCCTGTTTTCTATGTTTCTACATTTGTATGAAATTGAAAATGAATAGAACTAAAAGAATGCTCCTTCAGAACTTCTTCTGAAGAGGTTTCTCATGGTAGGACTCTAATACATTGTTGTGAATCAGCTACATTGGATTTCGACTCATTACCAATGTGTCATCATATGACGCAGATAAGTTATAATAGCAGATGTTTTTTCTTATATAATTAGAGTTGATTTTATCCTTTTCACTAACGTATGCACAAGAAGTTATTGGCCTATACATGTTTTTAAAATGATAGATTACACCACTTCCACATATTCGTTTTTACATGTCTAAAAAGGGCAGAATTACACAACCATCATGTTTGTTTTAATTATACAGCATTTTAAATGATATTTTCTTTTCCTGCTTATTATTCCTGGTGGCATAGAAACAGGGTGCAGCTGGAAGCAACAGTAATAAGGACAGATGTTCACAGAATTGGTCCTGCTAAAGCTGAAATCTGTCTAGATTCACTTCCACCTTTGCTGCCCCTCCCATGGCCCACACAATGTCAAAGAAAAACAGGAAATCCTTTAACTCCTAGTTAGGAACCAACTTTTTTGGCCATCAAGGTGTTTTTGAGGATGAGTCCCAAATGTATCTAAATTTCCATTCCACTTGGGATATGGGTCAGGTCCATTTCTCTAGGTTTTGTCAAGATTAGGCAGGAGGGAAGAGAAAGAGAGAATGTGAAACAGAGTATGCAACAAGGACTCCAGGAAAGCTACATCACACACCAGGCAGCTGTACAAAAATCACACACATACCAAATGAATCATAGCATGAAGCTCTCCATGATATAAAGCTAAGGCGACAGATTCTCGCTCTATTGCGCTTGGTTTGGAAGCTCCTGCTTCCTGCGTCCCTTTATCTGCTGCTGAAGCGCTCCAATTTGCTTTCATTTTTGTGAGACTCAACCATTCCAGTGCTTTATAGTCTGGCCTCCTACCCTCCACCCTCCATCAATAACAGCTCATCCAAAACTCTACTGATCAATATCATAATGAAAATAGGCAGCTATCCAAAGGAAGAGAACACATCAGTATCGGAGTGAGGGCAGAAAGAGAATTAATTGGTGAGCAGTTTAAATCATGAATACAAAGAGAATGAGAAGTGATTCAAGCATCTTGTTTATTTTCAAGTTTCTAGTTCCTCTTCAGTCTACCCAAGAAAATGTATTTCTCCACCTACTCCAACCTCTCTCTTTACATGAGTTCAGGGTTAATACATCAACTTCCAATACCCTTCCTGAGTGTACATTTTGAATTCACTTGTATGGATGATATCTACCAGGAGCCCATTCAACAATGAGGCATTGAAAAATAGTGATGATTCCAGTACTCACATCCATGCATGTGCATTTTGTAACTGTGAATAGGTTACAGCCAAACAGTGTGGCTGATCTTTCCACTCCCTGGGTTTGGAGGGCTATTTCAGAGTATTGCCCTGGCTGAGATGAACTAACACCAAAACAGATTTCTAATCATATGTGTAAATGCATACGATACTGCTTTATTCATAGAATAATTTCCATGAATTTTTAATAAGTATTTAAACTGCTGATTGTTTGGGTTAGAACATTAAAAAGGTCAACTTTGAGAAAAGGCAATTTGACTTCTTAGGAGATGAGTAGAGGAACACTAATGAAATTTCACCTTCCACACACAAGTGCAGTGTAGGACATACTCAGCCATATATTTGATCTTTCTTTCTTGAGCTGTTTCTCTCTGATAATCTTATATTTAAAGATTTCTGGTTTTTTTACGTCTTTTTTATTCATAGTCCAATTTGCTGCTGGTCCAAATTTCCATTGACTGATTTGCTTTCTCAGGTTGGAAGCTGAGTGAAAGAAAAATATCAGCATGGTCATCTGTAGATTTATGTACTTAGACTTCCAGGAAGCATTTCATAAGATGTCAATCAAAGGTTATTGTATAAGATAAAATCTCATGGTGTAGGGAATTATATCCAGACACTGATAGAAGATTGGCTGAATGGTAGAAAATAGAGTATGCATAAATGGATCATTGTCTGACAGCCAGGATGTGGTGCGTGGAGTCCCACAGAAGTATGTGCTGGGGATTCAAATTTTTACAATTTACATTAATGGCTTGGATGAGGGGAGAGAAGGCATGGTAGCTTAGTGTTAGCACTGCTATCTCACAGCACCAGGGACTCGGAGTTTGCACATTCTCCCCATATCTGTGTGGGTTTCGTCCAGGTACTCTAGTTTCCTTCCAAGGGGCAGTTTAGGTGGATTGGCCATGCAAAATTGCCCATACTGTGCAGGGGTATGTAGGTTAAATGGAGTAGCCATGGAAAATGTAGGGTTAATGGGATAGGGTAGGGTGATGGGTCAGGATGGGATGCTGTTTGGAGGATAGCTTTGGACTTGATGGTCTGGATGGCCTGCTTCCACACTGTAAGGATACTATGATAGTTAAATTCACAGATGACACTGAGGGAGGTAGAAAAGTATGTTTGAAGAGGACTTAGGAAGTTACAGACAGACATTGATAGGTTGAGTGACTGGGCAAAAATCTGATGATGGAGCATAGTGTAGAAAAGTGTGAAGTTCACTTTGGCAAGAATAATAAAAAATGCAGAATATTACTTCAATGAAGAATAACTGTAAAACTCTGAGATGCAGGAGGGATTTGGATGTTCTGGTACATGAGTCACAAAAGGTTAGATTCAGGTGCGATGCATACTCAAGAAAGCTAATGAGATGTTATCCTTTGTTAACAGAGGAATTGAACATAAAAGTAAGGGCATTATGCTCAAGTTATATAAAGCAGTTTACTAGATTTACATCTGGAATTGACAGATTGTTTTATGAGGATGAGTTGAATAGTCTGGACTTACTTTCACTGGAGTTTCAAAGGACGAGGTATGACTTCATTGAAGTGTGTATGATCCTAAACGGACTTGACAAGGGGGAATTAGAAAAGATGTTTCCACTGGTGGGTAAATCCAGAATTATGGGTTTAAAATTAGGGAGAAACATTTACTTTCAGAGGGTTGTGTAACTTTGGAACGGTCTGCCTCAAAATGTGGTACAGGCGGAGTCTTAAATATTTATCATTGAATCATTAAGACAGAGCTACATAAATAGATAGATTATTGTTAAGTACGGGAATGAAGGGTTAATGGGGATAAATGGGAATAGGAAACACAAACAGCCATTAACTATGAAAAATGCTTGCCATATGAATTACAGTGGTCCAAGAAGGTAGTTTACCACCAATTTCTCAAGGGCGAATAGGATGGGCAATAAATACTGGTACACCTATTGATACCTGCATTTCCTGAATGGATATTTAAAAATTATAGGCCCAAGTGCTAACTGGTCTACTCCTGCTCCTATAACTGGATTAGTAATCCAGAGGCCTGGACTAATGATCCAGACTCACAAATTCAAATCCCCAGCATGCCAGCTGGGCGAATTCAATTCAATTATTTACATAGCATTTTGAAATTAAAAGAAAACTAGTGAAAATAAGGGTGACTATGCAAAAACCAGATTGGCGTCAAAACCCACTTGCTTTGCTAATTTCCTTTATGTCTGGTTGATACATCACTTCAAACAACAGCAATGTGTTTGACTGTAGCCTGCTCTCTTAAGTGATATAGCAAGTTACTCAGATGTGATCGAGAGAGTGGCTTACCTCTTTATTCTAAACAGCAATCAGTGGCCTTACCAGTGACACCTATTGTAAATAAATAAATAAATAAATTAACAATAAAATTAAGGTGTCCTGGTAAATCACCTAGTCAGTGCAGTTGTAGTAGGCCTCATTAGTTATTGTTGATCATCTCTAGTGTTCTAAAGATGGAGAGCTGGAGAAAACAAATGGAAACAAAGAAATCACAATTGGCTGGCTGTGGGATGAGGAGAGTTGATAAGTCTCTCATGTGGGCTAGATTCTCCTGAGGCCCATATTATTAGTACACTAGTCTACTGGTATATTTTTAGAGCTCTTTATTTGTGATAATACTCATTGCTTGGAGCCAAAAGCAGTTTTTAAAAAGTGCTATGACTCTGTGCCAACATATCCAAGATTTTATTTCCCACAATTGTCTCTCAAGTGGTTCTTTTTTAAAATTTGTTGCGCTTTTCCTTCTATTTGGTTTGAAGGAATGCAAAGGGTCTTGAAACAGCAGGGTAAAATAAGACAACTTTTTCAGTTCAAATGTTCTAGTTCTTAAAGTGTGACCTCCTTCTCGATATAGTTTCCAAGGAAATTTCACAAGTTACAATGGAGTTTATATTGTTTCTATTGATTTCTTTTATATTGGATTCTGGAGAATTTATGAAGAGATTGTGAAAGACTAAAGGCTCAAAGTCTCCTATGACAACAATCTGGAAGGTAGAAAATAGGTTAGAAGCCTGACAACTTAGAATAAATCCAATTTGCTTTACATATATTTTGCCTTTCAAGTTGATGTATTTTGACCACAAGATATAAGAGCAGAATTAAGCCATTCAACCCATTGAGTTTTCTGCACTATTTGATCATGGCTTTCTCAACATCAATCTCCTGCCTTCATCCCATAATCTTTGATCCCTTTGCTCATCATGAACCTATCTATCTCTGAGTAAATATACTCAATGACTTGACCTCCAGAACCCTCTGTGGCAATGAGTTTCACAGAGTCACCAACTTCAAGCTGAAGAAATTCCTCTTCATCTCACTTCTAAAGGTGGTCTCTTCACTCTTGTCTCCCTACTAGTGGAAACATCTTCTTCAAATCCATTCTATCCAAGTCTCTCAGTATCCTGTTTGTATCAATCAGATTCACCCTCATCTTTCTAAACTCCATCAGGGACAGACTCAGAGTCCTCAAATGCGCCTCATATGACAAGCCCTTCATCCTTGGGATCATTCTTGTAAACTTCCTCTGAACCCCTTCTAAAGCCAGCACATCTTTCCTTAGATACAGGGCCCAAAACTGCTCATAATTTTGTAATCACTTTGGAATTCCTGGTACTCTGCAAATGAGAAGCAACAATAACAATAAAAAAAATGACGGAACATCTTATTTTTCATTTCTGAGCCCCAGACCTTCCCTGCAGTGCATAAACAAAAATCACTCATTCCACTATCATCACACAGTTCCAGCAGAGTGTTCCATCTATATGATCAACTGCAGCAACTCACACAACTTTCTTCAAAAGCATGTTTCCACACTTAGAAACACAAGAGCAGCAGATGCATAGAAACACCACCACCTTTAAGTTACCTTTAAAGCCACTCACCATCCCAACTTGGAACAATATTACCATTCCTTCATTGTTAGTGGGTCAAAACACAGGAACTGTCTTCCTAAATAGCATTGTGAAGTTACTGAGAGCTCATGAACTGCCGCAGATCAAGAGGCAGCTTATCAGTATCTTCTCAAAGGTAATTTGGGCTGAACAATGAAGGCTTACCTTGCCTATGACACCCACATTCCAAGAACGAATGAAAAGCTTGCAGCTCACTCATCCTTAAGAATGAGTATAATCAAAGGCTATCTGTTGACTGTACCAACACAACTAGAAATGTCCTTTCTTATGAGACTCGGATCATTCTTCTTTATCTTCTCTATAGTTATAATGTTTGCTAATTTTGGACATTTTATTAATGCTTCAGTACTTTATTCCATTTTGGTTGATATTGTTGAAGAAGATTTGGCAAACCTTCAATGATCCAAAGCTAATAGAAATGGAACGTATATTTAACAGTTGATCCTAGTATATCAGTAAAAGCTTTTCAATTGCTAACTGAGGCAGAAAATTTGTTTTAAAAGATGTCAACCCAAACTTCATGAACTTTTTCATCATAACATATTTTGGTCCATCAAATGGTAGAAAACAAAGTTGCATAGCCCTTAGGAACTAATATCTTTCAGATCGATATGTAGTCATATTTTCCAATTATTAAAGTTAGTTTGAATAATTTCAGGTTGATTTAATTATGTTTTAATATAAAACAAGTATATTTGAAAAAGTGATGATTCAAACAGTAACTATATGATAATCCAGTTTAAAACCTTCAAATGTCTTGGTTGATTCTAATCAAGTTGTTGACAAGATTAATTTCTTTAAAGTGATCCTCTCAGTTAAAAAATGAAACCAGATTAAGTTAAGAACCATTTGATCAGACCCAGTAAAGTGCCATTACACTAGATGGTAATCAAACAGAAGAGCAAAACAATTTCCTCTCATCATGTTACCTTGTTGTTAATTATATTGATTTTCTAGTTGCTGGATAAAATCAAAGCATATTTCAACATCCATAGAGATGTGGCACATGATCCAGTTCCAATCCCATCTATATATCTCTACTGTCTATTTGAGTCTCATGATGCTCTTATCTCAAAGTATACAATGAGTTACTTCTTTAAGGTTTTTATTGTTCTTAATGATCAAGACAGAGTAATAACTGAATTAAATTATGTTTTTCAATTTCAGTTAAATTACCAGGCATCATGTTTACGTAATGTTATCTGCATGTATCAATGTTGTATAGAAGTGAATCAGTTGCTTATTAATTTATAAGGAAGGTGTGGGAGAGAATGACAGTCCAGGAATTAAAACAATGGAGAGAAAGCAAGTAAGAGTGAGCTGAGGCAAATTAATACCAGAGAGTGGCAGCCAAGTATCATTGCAAAGGAAATAAGTAAGAAATGATTTTAAAAAAAGAGTAGGACTTGCCTGGAAATCAAAACCTAGGATGGTAGCAGTTTGAAAAATTAAAACAGGGAACAGCAGCAACCTGGAAAAATAAAACAAATGTATCTCTAACAAAATGAGAATTGCAAAAACTAAGCCCTAGAGGGAGATGGAGTGCACAGTAGTAGGTAGGTGTCTAGCAAGAAAGGAAATAGCTGAAGAAGAAGGGGTGGGATGTAACAAAGCAGTGGTAATATGATTGTTGAATTGAAACATCCTTAAAATAAAGTACCAAAAGCAAAGGGATCTTACAGCACACCCAGCTTCAGCATTCCAGCATTAATTTTGAATCTATGAAATTATTTCCAAATCTCAAGGTTTTTAAGGCACCAATTTACAGTCTTGATGCTTAAATTGATTTACCGAACCATGGCCAGAAACAACCAAAAACAATTAACAGACAGCTTTACTGTCGAAAAACTGTGCAGAACAGCAAATACCACATTTATATATAATTTGCATACATCTGGTCTGCAGTCACGGTAGAAAAATTATTTCAAGATTCAAATTTAATTAAAATGAATTTAAGCCTTTTGCATTAATGCCAGAAGAGAGTAAAATCAGACCCTTTTCTTTCTACAAAACAAATTGCTAAATGTCTTTCCAAGCATAAAGCAGTTTGTCAGGTTACAAATTGTAAGCATTTCATGTCATCTCTCTCCTCCAGCTTTGTTTATGTGGGCAAATTACCAATTCCATCAGGAGGAGATTCTGCAGGGCTGAAGCCTAGACAAACATTCTGTGACTGGTGCTATTTATACTCTCCTATGTCTGTTCAGAGCAAGTCTCTTCATACAACCACTGTGTTTTTTTTAGTTGGATTTTTGGCAATGTGCTTTCGTGACCGTAGCAGACCTTGTGCCATTTTTCTTGTGGTATTTTAAATGTAGACAGTATGTGCTGCATCCACAGGGTGTTGATAGTGTAAAGCTGTATATTGGATCAAGGACAGTGATCAAATTAAATGCTTGTTGCTTGATGATTTTCAGTTTTTTTATTGTTGTTGCAGTTATTTCTATTGAGGCAAGTTCCACGTACTCTGCTATTATTTTGTCATGAGGCACAGTGATGACAGATTTCAAAGGTCAGAAGGTAAGCCACTCATCACATATTACCCAAACTTTGCCTTAATCATGTATCAATGGTGGTGATGTGGCTGGCCTAGATATTCCTTTGGCCATTGATGGCCCCCAATGTCAACAATAACAGATGTGATGATTATGGTGCCACTAAAGGTTGAGGGGTATGATGGTTTGAAGACAGAACAGTAAGTGAACCTGATCATAGGATAGGAGGACACTTGTTGATGAAGCAAATGATGGTAGTTAAACTGAGGACATTTCACGGAGGAGTGCCCGTAGTAAAATCATGGGGCTGCAAAGATTGAGTTATGACAATCACAACTATCTATTTGTCTCAGTCACAAAAAACTTCCCTTTCATCACCATTAACCAGTTTGCTACGATTCATTGATCTTGTACTTGGCTTATTGCAGTCTTGAATCATAGAAGTAATGCATGAGGTTCAATATACTCTTTGGAAAAGCTATCTAATTGGTTTTAAGTGGAGGCCAACCTCTATGAAGAGAGGAAAATTGGAATGCTTTTTATTCCTGAGCCATTCTTGGATATTTTTGGTAACTAGCTCAGAACTGAATTGATAGGAGGTCTGGGAGTCAAGGACAAATATACTGTGTGGTAAAATGGGGTACAATGAACAAAAGAATCTCACATCCTGATTTGTAATGTTAGCGAATTGTGATTTCAATAAATTGCTACATAATTCAGTTTTTTCTTGTGGTACTTCAATACCCTTATAAATTCTTATTTTTTCTTATTTATTCGTAGGCTAGGCTCGCATTTATTGCCCATCCCTGATTGACCAGAGGGCAGTTCAGAGTCAATCACATTGCTGTGGGTCTGGAGTCACATGTATGCCAGACCAGGTAAGGACAGCAGTTCCTTCTATGAAGGATATTAGTGAACTGGATGGCTTTTTCTTGACCATTGATGTTGTTTCATGGTAATCATTAGACTCTTATTTCCAGATTTTTATTGAATTCATATACTACCATCTGCCATAGTGGGATTCAAATCCTGATCCCTAGAACATTCCTTAGGTCTCTGGATTAACAGTCTGGCGATAACACCACTAGGCTATCACCTCACCCAGTAATAAACATAAGTATAAACATTCTGAAGAAATACCTAATTTTTTAAAGAAATGGCACAGACGAAATAAGCTTACATTTCATATGTTTATTTTACTTCAATTGTTATTTTGCCTCATCTTTTTCAATAGGGTCACAATATACTTGTTGCACAAATATTTAACTAAGCTGTCTTTCTTCATTTTGCATTTGTGTGAATGAAAATCGAAACTTGCCGTCAGTGACAGGCATCTTTGTGAAGTCTATTCTCTCAAGTATAATATGAGGTGCATGATAAACAGACCATCTCCTTAAAAAGAACAAAGTCAAGCACTTGAATCATTTATTTTATGCATAGTTTAAACATTCTACTGTAAACCTTTAAGAATTGGCCCTCATTGGGAATTGCTATTTTAAACTGGACCAATTACAAGCAGCCAGCTGGAAATGGAAATTTATACTTTGATGCCTGCTAAAGGGTTACTGTAGCTATGGAAAATGCAGACAGGGACTGCACTGTGGTAAATAGGAGGACAATATTTTCTTCACATGCAATTAATATAGACATTTCACTGATGGAAAGGGGAAACTGTAACGTAGTTTTCATCCACATATTGTATCAACAGGAAGTAGAATCCACTTCCTTTGCTCTCCTGCCAAAAGTTATTTAAACTGATGATCTTGAGGCAAGTCGCAGCAGAAGCAAGCCAGTCATTTTGTGAGAGTACATAGCGGAGTCCATTTCTTCACCAGGGGTTACTCCTTTTGCACCAACTCGCGAACCAGTTTAAGTCTGCGTAGCACCACTGAAATGATAACACTGCAAAGTCAGCTGACTGCAGTGTCATAGTGCTGCTGGTTTCTTCACGATCGCAACTGCCAGAAAGCTAGCTCTTACTGCTGCAGATTTCCAGTCGCAGTGCGGCAAAGCAGACGCTGCAGCAGGCTCAAAGCAGCAATAGGATTCTTTCACCTGCGCCGCCGGTCTTATGGGAGAAAAAAGCTTATCGGGAGTGAAATAGCAAAAGAAACTGCTTACTAGATTTACAGGTTAATTTTCTTGGCATGCAGTGCTTTCAGTTAAGTAAAGGAACCACACAAAAGGTCTGTGCCCACAATGCTATGATGAGAGCCTTTGATGAAGGATGGCTTTGCGCTCCCTGGCTCTTTATTAATAGTTTCTTGTGCCATGCTAATGTACCTGCACGGTCGGGACAAAGGATACAGTACTTTTCATCAACCATTTCATCAAGGCCTTTTTCTTTGCAACCATGCAGCTTGATGTTCCAGTCTTAGCTCAAATCAAGAATGAATGCAATAACATGGATTGACAACAGTATCTGTCTCTGGCTTTGCACAGATCTCAAATTAGAGGCCAGACCTGCTGACCTACTTCACTTCAAATCATTCCTGGATACAGGGCAGCAGCTGTCTAGTATCAACATCACTAGCCATCGTGTGGAGAATCCCGGGGATTGCAGTACATGTCATGCTGGAGACTGAGGGAAATGGAGTTGTGCACATTTGTATTTCCAATTGCAGTTTCAAGCAGCTATAAAATCCAGACCGTCCAACTGCTTCATCGTTTGTTTGTTTTTTGTCGCTGAGTGTGGATTAAATTGTCTTTTAATATCAGCCTTCCTCTGAGCTTCAACCTCTGGAATAAGTGCATCAACCAGCTTGTTCTATCTAACGGATTTCACTGAATACATTCAATGCAGCTGAGGGCAAAAAATAGCTTCCAGATATAAAGTGTGTTGTGAAAACAAAGGAAGCACTGTACCATCACCTGGATTACAATATTTGCATCACCCCCTTATCCCTGATATAGCTTTACATTTTTCTACATCAGGATCAGGATCTGCAGACATTGCCAGGATGTGGTATCTAATGAGGCAAATAAAACGACAGCCGGTGAAGACTGCGGTATGAGACAGAAGCACATTTAGGATTTTGCCAATTTTATGCATGTGGTATGTGAGCCAGTGCCCCAAGGGACAGGCTCTTAAACAGGGAAACAGATCACAGTCGGAGGAATGAATAAAATGACAGGGGTATTGGAGAGTCTGCAGTGCAGAGTGCCACAGAAACCCTTCACAGTTGGCAATTCCAGCAGCCGCTTAAAACTGAATAATTCATGGATTAAATCATCCCGGACTCACCTTTTGGATAGGCTGGTATGATTGGAATTTTGAATATACATTATACATATATAAAAGATTTTGCATGTAAAATGTCAATTTGGATCTGAAGGGCTGTCAAAAGCTGGGTGCTTCAAATGAAAAAAATTCTTATGATCCTGTGACAATAAGACTGCTAGGAATGCAGTCACAATCTATCACAAGGGAGCATTGGGTGAAATTATATTAGCATGGGTAATCCTAGTGGCATTTTTTTTATTTGTTTGTTTTCCTGAGCTGAGTTCAGATGCTGTAGAGTTTGTAATTGTTTCCATTGCTCCATTACATTACTGCTGTAAGATTAACTCTTTTATTTTCAATGTCTGGTGAACGCATTTTCTGAAGTAGTGTCTGCATCTTTAAACATACAGTCATACAGTGTAAATGGGACCACATTAGCCGAAGAACTGAAAGAGTTAAATAAAATAATCTTTAAAGATTGTGGCACCATAGTGTTGCTTGGCAGTCACTTAAACACTCAGTGCAGACTAGCGCTATTGATTTCCATTGTTCTCATGAAATCCCACCTATAAGCAAAGATGATGGCAACAGCAACTCTTCATGTACAAAATATTTCCCATATTCAGATCTTCTGGAATCTGTCAGAATCAGAGCACTGCTCATTTTCATATAATGGTTTGTTACTTAAAATATTCATTTGTAAAAGTACAGAATATCTACATCTTCCACACATCTGCTTGGAAAGCTGCGCGGGTGAGATTTATCTTCATAAAAACCCTAAACGTTATTATGACAAAATATAAAATTTGCTTACAAGAGAGTAGGATCAATCCTTTGCCCACAAACAGTAAGTAAATATCCCTAATGTAAAGTTGTTTTAATTCTTCTGTTTCCTCTGTTTAATTTAATGCATGTTAACTGAATTATTAAATTCAAAAAGGTCTCAACTTTGGTTGAAAGTAGTTAAAGAAGAATTTAGCATTTATCATTAGCATACTAAAATCAGATTCCAACTTACTATACTGCAGCTATTGTAAAACCAAACAGATTTATCTCAAAACTGTAATATATATCAACAAAATATTATGTTTCTAGATTCTTGTATAATTTGCTATTCTATATTAAGCAAAGCAAATCCAGTATGATACCAAACGGCATTTATACGTAATTACATTTTACATTTAAATGGTGTGGTTTTCCCTCAGTACTAAGGGCAAATCATTCTCTACTGCTTCACAAACATTGGTCCAATTCTGTATTAGCTGCGCAGTTTAAAATTTTTGGCACTCCAGCAAGGAAACACATTCAATGGTTCTTTCATATCAATCAGGGTTACTGGAGACATTGTAATAACAGTATAGTTTGACAATTTTAGCAAAATTAACTTTGAATTACTTTGTGTAGTTGGTGCTACCTTAAATTGATACAGAACAAAAAAGAAACTAAATGATGCTGTCTAAATGTGTTTTTAGTTTTGCATTACATTTTCACTGGTTAACTAAAGAAAAGCTAAACTGATTACATTTTCATGGGATATAGACTGTAACTCATTGTGTGTCTGGAGTCACATGTAGGCCAGACCAGGTAAATACACCAGATTTCTTTCCATAAAGGACATTAGTGAACTAGATTCATTTTTTATGACCATTAACAATGGCTGTATAGTTATTGTTATACCAGCTTTATTAATTCCAGATTTTTTGTTGAGTTCAAATTTCACAATCAGCTCTGATGGGTTTCAAATTCATGTTCTCCAAAGCATTAGTCTGGGATTATAGCACAGTGACATTGCCACGAGATCACTACTTCCCCTAAACTGATTCAGTACTTCAGTGAAAATGGATAACTTGGAAACCTTTTTATATCTAGCTTAGATTTTCAGATCTGGAGTTCTAAATACCAAATGGTATCCATAAATCCTGGTAGGCCAAAAGTTTGCACCCATGTCCAAAAGAGTGAAAATGTTGATTTATGCACCTTCTCCATACTTTGACCTGGGGGTCAAGACTGGATTTTATGGTACTATCATGTTTATCTTTGCCTTTGTGCTTCTATTAGGCCTGGTAGGAGTAATTTACATAGCATAATACAACACAAGAGATAGTCATTTAGTTCATTACACCTGCATCAGGTCTTGGAAGAGTCAGTCGCTTATTCCCATCCTTTTCCTTTTCTACATTCCATAATTATTTCTTTCCTTTTCAGGTATTTATCATTTTTTCTCTTGGTCAATTCGCAACAGTTCTCATTGATATAGCATCTTCAATTTAGAAAGTATCTCTAATCACTTCATATGGAAGCAATGATAGAAACGAACAGTGGACCAATATGAGAATGTTAAGAGAGATGACCAAATGCTGAACAGAATCAAAGAATTGTTATGATGCAGAGGAAGCCATTTGTCCCAAGTGACTGCCCTGGCTATCTGAGCATTTAGACTCAGTGCCAAACTCCTGCCTTTCCACTATCACCTTGGACATGTTTCTGTTTAACCATTTATCTAATAACTCTTGAATAACTCTGCCGTCACTCCAACTTCAGGTCATGCATTCCAAACCCAGATCATTCATTTGCTTCTTTTATCAAATACTTTAAAACTGTGCCCCCAATTCATGATCCATTTATGAGTAGAAACAGTTTCTCCCTATCTACTCTGCCCAGACCCCTCGTGATTTTGAAAACTTCTGTCAAATCTCTGTTCAGTTTCTTAGCTTCCTTCTCACCAAGGCAAACTGTCCCAACTTCTCCAAAAATCCTCATAAATGAAGTTTCTCATCCCCAAAAGCATTTCTGCAATTTCTCCAATGCATTGTCATCCTTCCTATAGTGTGGTACCTAGAACTGTACACAATATACAGCTAAGACCTAATAAGTGACTGATATAGATTCAGTATAAGCTGAATAAGCATAAGCTCTTGCACCCTATTTTTGAAGCCTAGAATATTGTATGCTTTATTAACAGCTCTCTCTACCTGTCTTGCCACCTTTAATGATATATGCACAAATACATCCAATTCTCTCTGCTCCTGCATATCCTTTAGAATAGTACCCTTTCATACTGTCTCCTCAAGTTCCCTGTAAAAAGGTGTTCACCTCATCCCTCAGTACTTTGAACTTCATTGGCCACCTATCTGCACACTCCAGCACCTTGACATATTGTTTTTGAAGTTCTGCATTGTCCTCCTCACTGTTTACAATTCATCCAAGTTCTGTAATGTTCACAAAGTTTGAAATTGTCCCCATATACAAGAACATCTAAATTATTTATATATCAAGAAAAGGAACCATTCAAATATTGATCTCTGGAGAACTCCAATACAAACCTTCCTCTAGCGCAATAAATACCTATTATCAATAAATATTCTCTGTTACCCATCACTCACCAACATTTTTTCCATCTTGTTATTGTCCCTCTTATTCCAAGATCTCTCACTTTACTTACAAGTCTGTTATGTGGCATCATATTGAAGGCCATTTGGAAGTCCATGTACACCACATCAAAAACCTTGCCATTACCAACCCTCTCTATTACCTCTTCAAAATCTCTGTCAAGTTAATTAGACTTCATTTTCCCTTAACAAATTCACGATGACTGTGTGAAATTAACCCACATTTTACTATGTGAATATTAATTCTATGGTGAATAATTGCCTCTAGAACATTCCCCATTATCAAAGTTAAACTGACTAATCTGTAATTGCTAGACTGATCTTTACAACCCTTTTTGAATGGGTCAGATTTTTGCAGTTCTCTACTTCATCAACACGACCTATGAATCCAGGGAAGATTGAAAGATTGTTGACAGTGCCTTGGCAATTTCCATTCTCACTTTCTTCAAAATCCTTGGATGCATCTCAACCAGTGCAGGTGTGTTATCAACTTTATGTACTAACAGCTTATCCTATACCTCCTTATTATCAACATTAAACACTTAAAGTCAAAGGGTCAATAGATCTACAGCATAGAAAAAGGCTATGCAGCCCATCATGTCTGCACTGGTCAAAAACAACCATCTAACAATTCTAATCCCATTTTCCAGCACTTGGTCCATAGCCTTGTCTGCCTTGGCATTGCAAGTGCACATTTAAATACTTCTTAAATATTATGAGGGCTTCTGCCTCTACTACCCTCATAGGCAGTGAGTTCCAGATTCCCTGCCATCAGAGTGGTAAAGATTTTCTTCCATCTCCTTGAAAATGGAGTTGCAGATGGACAGATTGGTGAGAAAAGCATTTTTCGTGCTTGCCTTCAATGGTCAGTATGTTGAGTATAGGAGTTGGGACATTATGATGCAGGACATTGGTGAAGCCACTTTCAGAATACTGCATACAATTCTGGTCCCATTTCTATAGGAAGAATGTTGTTAAACTTGAGAGGATGGAGTAAAGATTTACAAGGATGCTGCTGGGACTGGAAGGTTTGAGTTCTGGGGAGAGGTTGAATGGGCTAGGGCTTTGTTCCCTGGAGCTTCAGAGGCTGAGGGGTGACCATACAGAGGTTTACAAAATCATGAGGGGCATGGATAGGGTGAATAGCCAAGGTCTTTTTCTTAGAGTAGCAGTGTCCAAAACTAGAAGGCATCGGTTTAAGCTGAGAGGGGAAAGACATAAAAAGAACTTGAGGGGCAACGTTTTCACGCAGAGGGTTGTGTGTGCATGAAATGAGCTGCCAGATGAAATGGTGGAAGGTGGTACAATTACAATATTTAAAAGCATCTGGAATTGTATGTGTAAAAGAAAAGTTTAGAGGGATATGGGCCAAATGCTGGGAAATGGGACTAGGTCAGATTGGAATGTCTGTTTGGCATGGACGAGTTGGACTGAAGAATCTTCTTCTGTGCTGTATGACTCTTATCTCCTCTAAACTTGCTACCCCTTATCTAAATCTATGCTCCCTGTCATTGAGCTATCTATCAAGGGGAAAGGTTTCTTCCTGTCTACCCTATTTATGTTCCTCAGAATTTTATACATCTCAATCATGCCCTGTCTCAATCTCCCCTGCTCTAAGGAAAAGAACCTCAGTCTGTCCAATCTCTATAACTGAAATTCTGTAGCCCAGGCAACATCCTAGTAAACCTCATCTTCACTCATGCCACTCATATAATATCTCTGTGAATTAATTTTTGAGAAACTACTTATTAGTGAGCTATTTATGAGTTTTGAAGTTATTTCCTCTAAGTGTGTCAAATTCATCTTCATGTTCATTGAACATTGTCTTCAGTATGTGTTGCATTACAGTTGATTTCTGCTAAGAGGGGTTGGGTTCCTTACACACTACTCAAAGCTTTAATGCCCTGAGATTTCTTTTGTGCAGAATTTAAATTTTCTTTCTAAGTCCATAATCCTTATAGTGACCAAGCTTCCTACCCTGTCACCATTGCCTGGGCAGCATCTAACTTGTAGGTAAAAACAGATACAAAGTGTTCATCTGACATCTCAGCCATGCCTTTGGCCTCAGTATAAGTTCCCTTTTAGGACATTAATTGTCCTCCTTTTACCACCCTTTTACTACTGATGTGCTTACAGAATTTCCCTTTAGGTTAGCTGCCAGTCTTTTTTCAAAATTCTTCTTTGCGTCTCTTATTTGCTTTTCACCTTCCTTCTGAGCCTTCTGTATTTTACTTGGTTCTCAGTTCTTTTCATTTTCGTATGGAGTTGACTTTAAGCAATATCTATAAGGAGAAGATAAAGGGAGGGAATTCCAAAGTATGTGGTTTTGATGAATGAAGGCAAGACCAATGTTTTGGGTAGCAGGCTGGGCAGGGGTGTGGGGCAGGGTGATGGAGTGGTGTTGCACTATTGGTCACAGTTACTTGAAATGGATTTGATTTTCTCTGTCATCAATTTTGAACTCAGTCGAAGCAGATTCTGTGGCAAATAGAGATGAAATTTTAGGATATCACTGATCTCTGCTTGCCCAATATGAAGTACCAGAGACACTCTCAATATTTACTTCTCAGGCCAGAAATGTCTTGAAACTTTAAAATTATTCACTTTCAGTCAAGGTTAATGAGTTTTGGGACCACATCTTTGTTTAGCAAATAATCCCCAAAGACCTGTCTTCAGATAGAAAACTGAAGAATTAGTCAGGGAAAGCTCTTGTTGTAGTTAGATTACTATTTACTTCATTGGGTGATGACATAAATACATCAATCAATTGAAATATTCTAGTTTTCACTTAACTATACCTAAAGTGGTACAGTAATGGATCCCTACATATAAGTTAAAATCAAAATAGGTATTCCTCACATGCACATCTGGTATATATTCTCACAACATTCTGTGTAATATTAACATTTCTTTGAGGAAGTGTTCCAAACTACAAGCACACCCATCGTGTTTGTATTAGAGATTTCAGCTATTTAGTGCTTGCAGTTGTGTTTAACCAAAATGATGGACTAATGAATTCTAGCTTTGCTATCATTAATTGAACAAACCCTTTTTGCATTCATTGATCATTAGACATGTTGCTAATCTGCATTCCAGTAAAATCCATTGAAGCTGAATGATAGACCAAAAAGTTAGTTTTTCAGTAAACCTGTTCCTTTTAGTAGAACCCTCATACATCCTTGACACACATACACAAACACACAGACACATGGAAAAACACACACATATCCCTTCTCTGTCCATCCACCTGGGCTGAAGCAGGCATTTCTGTGTATTGGCATTTAAATTACAGGGAGAAACAATATTGCTTACTTCCACAATAACATCCATTTCTGCTGAGTGCCTTATCCATGCTTAATTTAAGCCTTCGTGAACCTATAAAATTAGCTATGATTGGCAATTTCTATGAATGCCACAAGTCCTGCTCCACAAGGATGCACTGCAAATGAATAGCAACAATGATCTAAGACAATTTGTGAGGATCTTGTACATTTGTCTCTGTAAATTCTAAAGTATTCAAAATCAAGAGTGTCCAAATCATATATTGCAGTAAGTACCATTTATGTATTGCTCCACTGACAGAAGGGCTTTCAGTCACATCAGTTTTATGCTACAGATATCTCTCTGAAACCATCTACAACATTTTTCCTTCGAAACAGAATGTTGTGGGTACCAGTGTCATGCCAAAAACTTAAGCAGAAAGTTGAGCTGAAACTCAAGTGCAATAGTAAGGAATTGATCCACTGTTGAAAGTACTGCTTCACCAATGATATGTTAAACGCTGCCTCTGGTTGTCTCGTCAACTAGATATAAAAGATCCTATCTGAAGAAAATCAGGTCAGTTCTCCCAAAGCAATCTAACATCACTAAAACAAATTACCTGTTTATTACCTCACTGCAGTTTGTGGAACCTCTCAGTTTGGCCATCACAATTCCTATATTACAAAACTAACTGCACAGCGAAAGTAATTCACTAGCTGCAGAACATTTTGGAGTGTCTTGAAAATTTGAAAAGTGTCAAATAAATGGAAGACATTTGTTTGAACCTGTGAAAATCTTTACTGTGAACCATCTGTGAACAAGCAGCATGATGGCTCAGTGGTTAGCACTGCTCCCTAATGGTGCCCAGGACCAATGTTTGATTCCACCCTCAAGCAACTGATGGTGTGGTGTTTGCACAATCTCCCTGTATCTGCACAGGTTTCCTCTGTGTGGTCCAGTTTCCTCCCACAGTTCAAAGATGCGCAGGTTAGATGGATTGGCTATGTGATATGCAAGGTTATAAAGATTAGGTAGTAGGCAGAGTCTGGGTAGAATACTCTTCGGAAGGACGATGTGGACTCGATTGGCCGAATGGCCTGCTTCCATACTGTAGCGATTCTATCTTCTGCCATGCTGTCAATTACTACTCCTAACTCTCACTTCAACATCTTTCAAAATTTCTTGAAGATATGAACATCATGGTTGCAATTTCCTGATTTTCTTTTAAAGTGTGGGGGGCAGGTGGAAAATCCTTGCCTTTGCCTTTGATTTCCTTCTCCTTGCAACCCTACCCTGTGATAAACATAAAAGGTTTCCAAAAAGACTTACCGGGATATGGGGAGACAGTGGGAGCGGGGGATGGGGGAAATGGGAGTGAGGCATATGAGTGAAGGGTGGTATTAAGCATAGGGTGCAAACGTGCAAATCTCTTACTATGAGAAAGCCCGTTTGATTGCACACCAATCATGTCATCAAGAGTCGACAGGCGGAACATAAGTGAGTTTTTGATCCATCACAGGCCTTGAACATTGGTGTCCCCTGGTGCCAGAATCTGCCAGATTATCAGAAAGCGAGAACTTCTGGGTCCTATGTACCGCGGTTGAGATGTATTCCTCAGGGGATATAGCAGTGAGAAGGTAGTGATATAAATTCAAGATTTCTGCACATAAAAGCAAAAGTAAAAAAAAACTGCTCTATTTTATTGATGAAGAAAAATACTCACTGTGTATAATTTCAAGTCATGACTGTATAAACAGCGCATGTTATCATAAAGTAGTTCGGAAACTGAATGTTCTGCTGTGCCAACTCTACCTTGTTACTAAGTAATGATGATTAAGGTTTTCTAAAATCGTACATTAATGTGTCATGCAATTATTTGTACTAAACAGACTGGAAAATCCAAGCTATTTCTATGCTTTTTCCTGCAAAGTAATCTTTCTCCCTTTTTATGGCCTATTATAGATGGGTCCAAAGCAAGAGAAAAACTGTGGTCTTATTGACACACAGTCTCTTTATTTATTGTAATTTCTGCATTCTCTGATCTTGTACTAGAATACAGCGGTGACAAAGCTCCTCCTTCGTTTCAGTTCATACTCCAGTTCTACACCACAACGTCACTCTCCTCCCTGCACTGATGCAAAACTGCAACTAAATTAAATGAACAACACAGGAACAGGCCACTTGACCCAACTGCTCCATGTTACACCACTGCTCTGTACAAATTTCATGTCACACCTCCTTATTGAACCCCATCACCTTAAACTTCTATTCCTTTCTCCCTCCATATGCTTAAAAATATTGATGCTACTCATCTCAATCATTCATTCTGATGGCAAGTTTCACATTTGAATCACTGTCCAGCTGAAGAGCTTTGTTTTATTAGTGAGACCTATATACTTATGGTGCCCAGTTTTAGTTTTCCCATCTTTCCATATTAAATAACCCATGGCTCCAGCCCCAGCTGAAAAACTCAGGAACCATGTTATTTCATTAAATTACTGAAATGAATGAAGTAAAAGCAAATTACTGTGGATGCTGGAGATCTGAAACAAAAACAAAGTTGTGGAGAAACTCAGCAGTTTGACAGTGTCTGTAAAGCGAGAAATGGCCCAGGTCCTGTCTTCCGCATCCCATTTGAAAGTTGGCTGTCAATCAGATGGTTGTACACTCTCCAATCCTAGCACTTGGATATCTGACTACTGCTGGAACGATAACCATTTCTCCATGAGGAGCAGCATGGAGGCTGGAGTGTAAGTTAAATAGAGTAGTTTCACTAGAGGCCAGTGAATCAGAGTTGGTGATGGGATGGGAGTGGGGTCACAACCAAAATGCTCATAGGAGGGGAAGAAGCAAGGGCACCTGATAACTGTGAGTGACTTCCACAGGGCACAGGGTGCCTCAACAGGATTTCTAATTCCCTCCAACCCAAGACGTAAGTCAGATTACCAGGGTTTACCTAATGGTTTCACCACAAGGCACAGCAGCTGCACCATCTGTAAAATATCAGCACTGACAGCTGGAGACTGTCCAAGAAGAGGCCATTAATTGACCACCTGATTTGATGCTACCACCTCTGAGTGAGAAGGATGTATGTTCAAGTCCCACTTGAGGTTCTGAAAGCAAAAATCTAAGCTTTCTTGGCCAATAATTATCCATCAATCAACATTTCAAATGAAAAGGTTGTCTGGGTTTTATTACTTTGCTGATTGTAGGATTCTGCTGTGTGCAAATTGGCTGCTTCATTTCTCATATTGCAACAGTGACCACCTGCTAAAATATTACTTTTGTTTGAAGGTACTTTGGACATCCAGTGTTTGTAAGTTGTGCTATAAAAATGCAAGACTTTCTCTTTACAATTTTAGAATCTTAGATTATCCTACTTGTATTTTCTATTTCATTTATGTTTGAAACAGAGAAAACTTGCTTTTGTACTACATATGCAACAACCCAAGGTCATCCCCAAGTACTTTAGAGCCAGTTAATGCACTTTCAAAGGGTCGTCACTGTAATGATGTCGGAAATGCTTTTTACACAACAATTTGAAGACTCCAATGGAGGCAGATTTTATTCCATAGGCAATGCCCTCTGAACTATAGCAAGAAGAAAATCATGCTTAGAGGAAGTGTGTGTTAGAGGAAATCAGAGCCAATCCCAGTGATGTCCCTGCAGAGTGTTTACTTCATAATTGGCACTGCTGCCTTGGAAGAGGAAGAGCACACAACCAAATGCTCAGGGTAGGATGTCATGACCAATAGTTTTAGGAACCCGTGGCTTAAGCAGTCAATTCAGCACACAGTACACAGAATAGCCTTGAGACATCAAGTAAGAAAGGCTTCAGAAAATACAGGTGCAGGTTGCACACAGTTTTCAGGCTGCATAGTGTATAACAACAGACTGTACCATTTATCTCAACAACTTGTAATAAGTAGCCCAATATTTTAATCACAGACTGCCTCATACTCATTGAGATAGTGTGCTGGAAATCAAGCCTCTCTTGTCCTGGAGCCATCATGAAAGTTAAAGATTTTATGTTTATATATTTTGAATTTTTATATTTTCTTAAACATTTCAATGCAAAATTCCTTAATTTACCTGAATCCTTTTGCACTCAGGTTAAGTGAAAGCAATGACCATCTCCAATAAGACACAATCTAATCATCGCCCTTTGACATTCGTTGGTGGTGTTACAATCACTAAATCCACATTATCACCATCCTTGGGGTTACCATGTTTTGAATGTGCTCTTGTGTCAGTTAACACATGAAATGTGTGGTACGGAACACACCCAAACTGTGTCGACCAACTCTGCCCTGTTTCTGCTGGCAGCTTTCCTTCTAGAGAACACCAGTGTTCATCCCTTGAAGAAAGTTTTCACAAACTCTGTTGGGACACTACAGACAATTACTTTAGTAACCCCAGAAAATCCATCAGGACCTGTGTTGATGTCATTACGTCCCTTGTTTTCACTTCCAATGTTTCAGCAAAGTGCCTTGACTGGCTCTGACCTGGAGTCTGTCAAATTCAGCTGGTTTGTTACATCTTTGACGGTCACAATTGCTTGTCTGACTTTTGGATTTTGGTGCTTTTCAATGTAAAAATGGTTTTATTATTCTGACAACTATTTCAGAAAGAGCATTAACCACCTCAATCTGAGTAAAAGGAAGCACCATTCACTTTCAATAGGAAGTGGAGGTGTTGCAAAGGCTTGACCACAGTGTGAAATGATTAAGGTGTATTGTGTATGTGTCACCAGCAGATATGATTTAAAGAAGTAGAAAGACCAATTGTTGAAACTCTAATGTGAATGTGAGCCTCAAAAATTAATGATCAATTGAAAAATGCTGCATAGATCTATGGCTAATTCACTTCATTCACATACAGTAGCTGCTGAGCAGCACAACTCTGAGTAAATCAGCTGGAGTGCCAAAGCACTGCAACATTGCTCTGCCACAACACAGCAATGCTAACCAATCCTCGACCACTCTCCCCATAACGGTACCCACCATAATACAATATTCCCCACTCCCCCCCACAACCCCACTGAACCACAGACAGTTTTTACCCAACCTCCTGAACAATAGATGCTACTGAACCCTTCCCATACCCACTGCCCTCTCTCACATACCAAATCCTTTGGTGTCTGACAGTCAGAATCTTTTTATTCACTTGTGAAACATGGGTGTTGCTAGCTGCTCTTGAGAAGGTGGTGGTGAGCTGCCTTCTTGAACTGTTGCAGTCCACCAGATATAGGGTGACCCACAATGCCATTAGGGTGGTCATTTCAGGATCTTGACCCAGTGACAGTCGAAGAACAGCTATATATCTCCAAATCAGTACGGTGAGTGGCTTGGAGGGAACTTGCAGGTGGTGGTCTTTCCATATGTCTGTTGCCCTTGTCTTTCCAGATGGAAGTGTTCATGGGTTTGGAAGGTACTTCTGAAGGAGATATAATGAATTTTTGTAGTGCATCTTGTAGATAGTACACACTACTGCGACTGAGTGTTGGTGGTGGAGTGGATATTTTTGGATTATGGTGCCAATCAAGTGGGCTGCTTTGTACTGGATGGTGTCAAGCTTGTGTGTTGTTGGAGATGCACTCATCCAGGCAAGTGGGGAGTTATTCCATAACACTCCTAACTTATGCCTTGTAGATGGTTTACAGGCTTTGGGGAGCCAGAAGGTGAGCTGCAGCATCCCTAGCCTCTCACCTGCTCTGTAGCCACTGTATTCAGATGGCAAGTCTAGCTGGGTTTGTGGTCAATGGTAGTTTCCAGGATGTTGATAAATAGGCAATCACTGATAGTGGAGATGGTCATTGCCTGGCATTTGTGTGGCACAAATGTTACTTGCCACTTATCAGCCCAAGCCTGGATATTGTCCAGATCTTGTTGCATTTGGACATGGACTGCTTCAGCATCAGACGAGTCATGAATGTTGCTGAATATTGTGCTATCATTGATGAACATTCCCACTTCTGGCCTTATGATGGAGGGAAGATCATTAATAAAGTATCTGAAGAAACAAGGTAGAGTATAAACTTGGCAACTCTCAGGGCAGTGCCCTGCACACCCTCCAACATTTCCAATTTCCACCCCTCAAATTTTGTCCCTCCCTTAAGGCCGTTCAAGCCTCAGTACCAACCTGTGCCAGAGTAGTAGTGCCCTCGGTCTGCGCTTGTCAGAAGAATCGTTAAGTGACCATGGAGGTTTTATTTGGAATGAATGAAGGAGGACAATGATGTTGGGGTTTGGGTTGGGATGAGGATCATGATTATATTTGAGGAAAGGACATTTATCAGTATTGTGATGAAGAGGGGGATCAATGTCAGGGGATTGGGAATGTAATCACTATCAGGGAAAAGGAGAATTAATCATTGTCAGGGGTTTGGGGCATTGACCCACTGTCAGTTTTAGGGAGGGTTATTTGAGCTTTTAGTGCTGATCATCTGATCATCATGCTGAGTTTCAAACCAAAAATAAATAAGCCCTCAGAAGCTTCTCCTGGTGTGACATTTTCTGTTCAAAACTTTAGATCTGTTGAAATCCGGAGTCCATCATCATATTTTCTCAATGTAACCTGCCAAAAAAACTATCTCGGGTAATCACTGACTATTCTTTTTTTGAAAACCAAATTTATTCAAACTCTGATATGCAATTGATCCCAAGGCTTTTGGGCAAAGGATACCCAACCTATACCTCTAAGATTATAAATTAGTCTGTATAATAATAAGTGGATGGTCTGATTAAGTTATCATGGTTAAACATTTATAGTTTATTGACTTGGAGTAATTTCCAAGCTTATACTTTGGAACATGCAAGTTGGAGAGAATATTCAGAGGAAATGTTACTGAGGTTAGTTGAACATCATGCTAACTAGAGGGATCCAGCTATGTCTTCTTTACTTATGTCTCATTAAGTACTACCAGATAATGAAACAGACTGTTGAAGTAATTCTAGCATTTGGTCATCTATCACTATCATGTCATTTTTCGGTTCATTTCATTTTGGATATGTTATTTATAAAATAATTAATTGTCACTTTTTAGCAGCAATGTTGGCTATGCACCTGACTAGCAGTTAAACAAACTTCTCTGGGAGCCGAAGCTATTATCCTGTTCCAAGAATGAATTATTGTCATTTGAAAACTCACTTGTAGAAAAAGCCATTGTGATTATTGTGAACATAATTCCTGGAGTAATATGTGATGGCAATATCTAAAGACTGCTATATTTGAATTACGGTATACTTCCAACTAGAGGACATAGGTTTAGGGTGAGAGGGGAAAGATATAAAAAAGATCTAAGGGGCAAGTGTTTTCACACAGAGTGGTACGTGTATGGAATGAGCTGCCAGAGGAAATGGTGGAGGCTGGTACAATTGCAACATTTAAATGGTATCTGGATGGGTATATGAATGGGAAGGGTTTGGAGGGATATGGGCTGGGTACTGGCAGGTGGGACAAGATTGGGTTGGAGTAGCAGGTCGACAGGGGTGAGTTGGACTGAAGGGTCGGTTTCCATGCTGTACATCTCTATGACTCTACTTAATTCTAATTACAAGATAACTTGAAATATGTGATTATTAGTTTTATTTTATTTGAATGATATGACTTTGTTCTGTTAGGAATAGAATAGATTCCAATTCTACTTTTTTGTTAATATCTAATTTATTAATATAGTTCACAATGTCAATTGAACACCAATAGTTATTGCTAAAGCCATGTCTCCTCTGATAAATGACAATCAAAATTGGAGGTTCATAAAATTATACAGTACAAAAGGTCATCTGACCCATTATGTCTGTGCTGGCTCTTTGAACGTGCTATCCCCTGAAATTTAAGTATATTTCCTTTTCAAGAATACGTCCAATATCCTTGTGAAAGTAATTGTTGTTGTGGGAATCTATGCCCACTGTTGTTTTAGGCAATGCATTCTACATCATGAGCAACTTGTAGCATAAAATTAATTCTCTCCATTTCCCCCCGCAACTAATCCAGGTTCTCCTGCTAGCTATCTTAATTCTACATTGTCCAATTATCAATCCTGCTGCCAGTAAGAAACAGTTTGTTCCTGTCAATCCTATCAAAACTCCTTCTGCATACCTCAATGAAAACTCCTCCTTTAGGTTATCTGTGTCAATGAAACAATTCCAGATTCTCCAATGTCTCCAAATAAGTTCTGCATTCCTGATACTGTTTTAGTTTATCGTTTCGCCAAGCTATGCAACTTTATATAGTATTCTCTATTTAGCCTCAAACAGGAATGGCAAAATTCACAAATACTCATTAAATTTATTGGTACTCCTTGCCTTTCAAAAACCAATGTTTATGTCTGGTGTGCTGCTGACTACATCCCTTGTTAATTCAGTGGCCAGTGTATCATCTGCAGTGAACTATGAGTCAAACATGCTGGGCTGAATCTTACGTTTTTTTGGCTGAGTCAGTTTTCAATTTCACACTTCATGGGTTTTTCTCCACATTGCCTCGTGAGTTTTGCTTCATTAACTACCTACCCTGCTCCTATGACACTGTTCTCATATCATTGTAGCTCAATTCTTTCACTCACCATTGCCAGAAGAACTCACTGCTCCTTAGATATCCTGGAATGGATCTACACCTCTGCCACCATAGCCATCTTTAAAAGCCATGGTGCATCTGGGCAACTGATGTCAAATCCGGAGCTGCCCTGCACAGTTTGTGATATTTGCCTTGGACCTGACAGATAAGTGGAATTTGGCACCTCACTTTATGGATGAAGACCTGAAGATACTGATAGACAAGATGGTACAGAGGAGGACTGTCCTCTTCCTCCAGGATCAGCAAAGGAGACCATGACACGACATTCTACTGACCTGGTCTGAGATTACCATCTGGCTCAGTGCCTTCTTGTCTTCTGGAGGATTGCCGAACAGTGTTGGAAGCCTGTCAATGATTTTCTGTGCTCCATTAACGTAAGTGCCATCGTCTTGTCTCTGCTACGTATCACTGTTACTGTGCCCATCTCCATGAAAGCTCATGCCTGACCACTCTCATTGTATTCAGCATCTTCCCTCACTCACTCTCACCTTTCCTCAGAAGCTTCCACATTACTAACCCTGCATGGCCTCTGTGCTGCCTATTCACTCATCACCTGCACCAGTGTTATCAATTGTGCATATTGCTTGATACCTCCCTTTCTCTCATTTCAAAAGAAAATAGTCCACAGTAGGGCAGGTAGAGCCCTTCAAGCAGAGTATCCTGAGTGCAAGAATAGGGATGCTATGCTTTACCTATACAGGCCATTAATGAGATCGTGTCTGAAGAACGATGTATAGTACTGTTCACCATACATTCAGAAGAATTTCAAAGAAGGTTTACTAGACTAATACCTGGAGTGAGTGGATTGTATTATAAGGAAAGATTAGACAAGGCTAGGCCTGTATCCTCTGGAGTTTAGAAGAGTTAGAGGTGACTGAATTGAAACATAAAAGATCCTGAGGGGTCTTGTCCAAGTGGACGTTTCCTGCTATGGGAGAATCTAAGAATAGGGATCATAGTTTAAAAATAAGGGAGTGCCCATTTGAAACCAAGATAATGAAACATTTTTTTCTCTCAAATAGTTGTAAATCTTTGGAATTCCCTGAAAAGGCAGAGGATGCAAAGTCTATAAATATTTTTGAGGCAGATAGATTCTCGATCACCAGGGAGATGAGAGATTATTGGAGATATGCAGGAATCTAGATTTGAAATTAAAATCAATCAGCCATAATCCTATTGTACGGTGGAGCAGGCTTGAAGGACCAAGAGGCCTACTCCAATTCCTTGTTCATATATACTCTTGACCGCCCCAAATTGCTGACCAACCTGACAAAGCCCCTGCGCCGAGTGCAGACACTGCCCCTACCATATATTGCTGAAATACCTGACTGAAGGGCATCTCCCTTCTCTTAACTGAGGACTGCTGATAACCATGCCAGGGTTCCTGGCTTTGGGCCTGGGTTGAACAGTGAGGCAAGATAGGAGTTCTTTGAGCCTGGTAGCTCTGGCTGAGGGAGCAAATTGCAAAAAGCAAGGTAAGGCAAAGATGTTGTGAGTATCCAGATAGATTCAAGGTGGGTGAGCACCTTGTTGCCAGTGCACCCTGTGGTGCAACATGGCTGTGAAGCAGTATGTTTCAAGCATGCAGAGATGGGACACATTGATGCAGAGAGGCTAGCAAATGTCTGATGTGGACAAAACTCTATCACTCTATCACACACTTCTACCGCCTTCTCACCCCCGAATGAAAGTCACAGCTCCAAAACCAGTTTCTGTGAAAGTGGGCAAACAAAGCAGGGAACTCTCACTACCTGCCTCAAAAATAAAAATTGAGCCCCTAGTGTTTTGTATTCTCTTTCACCTCCAGTAATAAGAGAATGCTGTGGCATCAGAAGTGCCATTGTCTAAACCAAGTCTTAAACTAAGGTCTGATCTCTTCCAAGGTAGAGGTAAAAAGTTCAATGGTTCAAAGTTCAAAAGTTCAATGGCATTTTTGCTTCAGAGACCAAAGTAAAAATGGCTGATGAGCAAGATAAGGAGATATTGAGAGAGATGATCAATAACTTTGGGCAAAGGTGTAGGTTTGAATTAGATCTTAAAGGATGAACTAGAGGCAGAGACTGAGAATTCTAATACGTATGGTTTGGGCTGCAAGTAAAGCTGTAATGGGTGTTTAAACATGAGTATGAACAAGAAGATGAAGAAAGGAATATAGGTTTCAACGGTGGTGTTGGGGTACATGTTGTTATACAAGAGATCACAGAAATAAAGGAAGGTAAGGGCACAGATGCATGGGTTTCTAAATTCAAGACATTTACAAACTAAATGCCAATGTAAATCACTGAGGGTAGTCATAATTTGGAGTGAGGGAAGTGAGATGGACAAGTGGGACTTCATGGAGAATAAGGATACAAGCAGCAAAACTTTACAAAGACTGGCATTTGGGAGGCCAGCAGCAAAGAGAGCACTGGAATAGATTGGTCTGGGGTGACAAAGGTTTGGATGGATATTTCAGCTGCAGATGAACGTGCTACATGACTCTATGATACTGAGAGAAGTGATATTACAGAGGGAGATGTCAACCAAATGAAAGACAAGATGGGTTAACTCAAAAAATGGCAATGAGCTTAACATCAGATTTTGTGGATTGTGAAAGGAAAGGAAGTCTTAAGTCAGAAAATAATTTCATTGTTTTTTTTAAATTGTAGGAAAAGTTCCAGGTAAGAAATAGTGCAATGAGTCAGTTTCCACAGAGTACATAAATATTTTAGTTAGCAGTGACCCAAACTATGATATTGATTAATGCAATCCAAGGCTACCAAGTTTGCTACTGCTGGCAAATATCTTGTTTGTAGTATGCTAAGACCAGTTTTGAATCTTTTCCCTTACCTTCATGTCCTGGAAATGACATTGTGCAATAGTAGCATGGAAAAGATGGAGTAAGTTATTTACCAACTTCATCAGAGTTGCAGGAAAAATGTTTCATGTGAGTAAGCTAAGCGTTCAGAGGTTTTTAACTGCTCATTAATTTCCAGATCTGACTCTATCGCTTGGGAAGTTGGGGAAAGGTCTCAGACTGAGCAAATATCTAAGTGTGATCTCATCAGTGTCTTGTAGTGCAACCTTACGACTATATGTCTGCATGATCTACTTAAAGACTTATCTTTTATTTGCCTTACTAACCATTGCCATATAATAAAAATGCCTATCATGTTTAATCATCTATTGCTGTCAGCCATCACACCATGTCAGCTTTCTGCTATGTGAGATTGTGATCTCAATTCTCTTGCTATGGACCATGATTTTAAAAATGTGTTACTGGAAAAGCGCAGCAGGTCAGGCAGCATCAAAGGAGAAGGAGAATCGACGTTTTGGGCATAAGCCCTTCTTCAGGAATATGGACCATGATTACACACTTTTATTAGAAAGGAGGAAAAACAACTACTTCTTTGAATCTATACGATCTATTTCAATTGCATTGAAGAATTTGCCATACAATTATAGCAATACAAACACTTTTTTTCAGATTTTGAGATATATTGATATGCACTCGGGTATACAGTACAGGGCGTAATTTCAGAGTAAGATGATACAAAACTCATCATTTAGTCAAAAGTGAGGAGTATTGTTGAGACTTTAGAACAGTAATGTACATCAGATAAAATGTACCACAGAGAAGTATGATCCATTTCGGTAAGAAGGGTGTGGAGAAGCAATATAAATTAAATATTACAACCTTAAAGAGGGCTAGTAGTCCAAGGACCTGGCAGTATACATACACAAGTTGTTGAAGATGCCAAGTTGATAAGGCAACACAAAAGACATTGAGATCCTTGGCTTTATAAATAAATGTATAAAGGCAAGGAAATTTTGCTAATCCTTGATAAAATATTGGTTAGAGTTATTGGGCTGAATTATAATTCAAAAGGCAAGTTTATATTGAGGCACTTAAAATTCTAACCTGTTGATTGACCCAAATCCACTTCAAAAATGGCCCAATTCTGACTTTAATTAGGCTGAAGTTTGGGCAAATTGCCAGCCAGACGTGGGTTGGAACTTTAAAACTTTCAGATTTTGAGGTTCATTGCCATGCCGGTTTTCAAATTTAGCTGCTGTATTGGGAAACCCAGCAATTTTATTGAGCTGGATCTGCAAAGTATTATTTTCATTCCTACCTCCTGCACCCAGGTATTTGCCTGAAAAGTCTTCAAGGTTTTCCAAGGACTCCGATGATCAACACAGACCATTGATTCCATCCCCTATCATAAGGTCTCTGACAAGCACCCCCAGGCTGCTGAAATGTCAGTCCACCACCTCCTCCCCTGTCCAATTGGCCCCTTTCTCATTCTGATTAATCACCCTCCCAAACAACCACTCCTTCACACCCTGGATTGACACCCTGGGTATGGCTGTGGACAATGATCAATGACATCTGTGACAACCAGGTGAAAGGAGTGATTGGCTCCTCTCTTTTTCCTCTTAACTAGCTCCAACAAAATTTTGATTTCATTTTTGGAAAGGAAGCTAATAGACTAATAATTGTCCATGTTTAATTGATCCAAAGTAAAGGAAAACCAATTCCAAGATTTTAAATGAAAGAGAATGGAGATTTATTACCTATTAAACCTAAGAAAATAAGAAAACTCAACATCAAACACATGCACAAAAACATAGGTATTAAAGCTTGCTAAGAAGAACAGGGGTGTGTGGAGGGAGGGGGGATTGTCTCGTTGAAACAGTAAGATAAAGGCAGTTGCAACTTGAAGATTTTAGATTCCTTAAGTTGCAAACATTGCGATGGAATACTCCCCATTTGTCTGTATAGGTGTAGCTTCAACAATGCTCAAGAAACTTGACATTATCCAAGTCAAAGCTGCCCGTTTGATTGGGACTACATCCACAAACATCCACCTCCTCCACCACTGACCCTTAGTAGCAGCTGCGTGTGCCATCTACAAGATGCGGTGCAGAAATTTGCCAAAGCTCCTTACACTGCATCTTCCAAACCCATAATCATTTCCATTTAGAAGGACAAAGGCAGCAATTACATGGGAATACCAACAACCTTTGCTCTATCCTGACTTTGAAATATATTGCCTTTCCTTCGGTGGCACTGGTTCAAAATCCTGGAACCCTATCCCAAATATAAATTAAATATTACAGCCTTAAAGAGGGCAAGTAGTCCAAGGACCTGGCAGTATACATACACAAGTTGTTGAAGATGCGAAGTTGAGAAGGCAACTGAGAGTCTAACTTCAGCACATGGACTGCAATGTTCAAGAAGGCTGCTCACAACCACCTTCTCAAGGGCAACTAGGGATATGCAATAAAATGCTGGCTCAACCAGTGTAGCACACACCTCAGAAACAATTTTTTTTTAAGTGTGAAATACGAGTCCTTCCCAGGCTGTTGTCCTGTCTTTCAACAGTGGCAAACCTTGCAGATCAACTTGGTTTGTTAGTAAATGGTGGTTTTTCAACTGCTGCTGATTTCTTAAACTGCAAGAGAGATGGACAGAAGAATTTTCAGTATCCTTGCTATCGTCAGTTCATGTTTTTTTCTCTTTCCTTTGCTACTCAAAACAAGCTACTACAATATGGTTATCTATATTCCTTTGCCTTTTTCAAATCAATATTCTGCGGTTAACTTCACATATTCGAGATGAAAAGTTGTCATTCAAGTGTAGCTGAAACAAGAAATGCAAACTTCTTAGCACCAACTAGGTTTCACTGCCTCTTAATTAAAATGCAACTGGTTTTGTATATTCCATGTGGTTTGCTTAGGCTTGTCAGGTGATCACACTTAAAATTTAAGACTAGTTGCGTTCTTTTTTGAAACAATTTTTAGTTCATGACAGTCTCATATAAAAGACAAATGGTGAAAGCTGCATATAGATAGTTCATTTTCACTACGACTGTAACAACAACAATCACATTCACAGTTTGCAGTGGAATCCCAAATTGCAAATCTCTCAGGACTTTCTGATTGACCCATTCCCTGCAGATCTGCTCAGGACAAAGTCTGCTCTTTTTTATTTCTGGACTTGGAACTTCAGGTAGAATGACAAGCTCTTGGGAAGGATACAAAGGAGATTTACTTGTGTGGTTCCAGCAGTGAAAACCTTAAGTTATATGCCACCTTAGGGCAGGAAAGGTTAATGGGAGATTTTCTAGAAGAGTTCAAAAACAATAAGGTTAACAATAGAATAAATATGGAGAAACAGATTCCAGTGGCAATAGGGTTGGCGGTTGAAGCACACAGACTTTATTGGCAAAAATAAGCAGAGCAGCATGAGGGAAAAACAATTCACAAAAGAGGTGTCAACAATTTAGAAAGCAATATTCGGAGAGCAGTGGAAGCAGATTTAATGAAAACTTTCAAAACAGAATTTGATAAATATTTTAAATAGAAAACATTGCAGCACTAAGAAAAGAGCAAGGAAGTAGCAAAAGAGTCAGCACAGGCACTGTAGCCCAAATGGCCTCCTTTTGTGCCGTATGATTCAATGACATGATAGCAGAATTGGAAAAGAATTCAAACACTGCTCCTCACTGGTGACAACTATGTTTTGTTTTAAATGATCAAATAAAGCTGACTAGATAATCAGTACATCACAGTCAATAAATAGGAACAATGATTTAGAAAGTTACAGTAGTTTGGCAGATGCTTTGCTCAAGTCCCTTTTTTTATTATAACCAGGTTTCTTTTACGCTTCCTGCTCTGAGACCATGAGGTTTGTTTAACCCAAGAATGAATAGATTTGATCTCTGACCCTCATCCAAATATCTGACTTCACCACCTTCTTTAATTTGCCTCCCAGTTCGCAGAATACCCAAACATGCCTGCTCCAATATAATATCCTAAACCTCCACAATGTATAATTCCCCTCACTTACCTGGCATCTGCTCCTCAGCTACTGTCCCATTAAATAGGCAGTCATACTGTTTGGCTGTCTGTCAGTTGGAAACCTACTGAACAATTTGATGCCCTGCCATTTAATTTTTTGGGATGTACAGGAACCTACGCTTCCAGGTTTTCCAACAAGAAATTTTAACCTCCTCAACAACACTTTCTCTTCACACACCCAAATAAGTACTGGGGACAAACTGTTTCAAGGTGATTTGTCTTCCATGAGGGCAGCACAATGGCTCAGTGCACTTCTGCCTCACAATGCCAGGGACCCTGGTTCAATTCCACCCTCAGGCACCTGTCCGTGTGGAGTTTGTACATTCTCTCCGTGTTTGTGTGGGTTTCCTCCAGGTGCTCCAGTTCCTTCCCAGAGTCCAAATGTGTGCAGGTTAGGTGGATTGGCCATGATAAATTGCCATAGTGTCCAGGGATGTACAGGTCAGGTAGAGTAGCCATGGGAAAAACAGGATCGCAAGAAAAGGAGAGGGGGATGGGTCTGGGTAGGATGCTCTTCCGAAGGTTGCTGTGGACTAGATGAACTAAAGGGCCTGCTTCCACACTACTGATTCTGTGTGGCAGATTCAAGTCCCTGTTTTTGCATATTTAAGGTTTTATCTCACAGTGAAATCTCAGGTGGGTGATTAACCTGGGATTTTCCTAATGTTAGCAGTAGAGTTGTTGTCCCCTAAGCAGCACTTCATGAATTTATATCAGAGGATATCTCTAGGGAATGAATTCCTTTCACATTTCATGGGCTACTAAGTATCTGCCAATTGCAGCAGTTTCAAATCTGCTTTTGTGTTCTTTCACTGAGTTGTATAGAACGTATATGCTTGCTGAGGTCCGAATTTGATAGCAGTGTACCACTATTCAAGGCAGCTGAGGCAGCCCTGACCAACATGTCAAAGGAGTCAGTTTACCACATGATTACTTCCACTTGTTCTTTTTAAAAGTTCTCTCTTTTTGGAAATCCCATATTCTCTGGCTGATTCAGTCTCCTACCCTTCTCCTATAGCTTCTCCATGTTTCACCCCATGAGAACTGCAATTCTCTTGGAAAAAAGAGTATAGAGGCCGAATCAATACCAAAGCAGAAAACATTTAAAAAGTGAGCAAAGAGAGCACAAGTGGCATTGTTGGAGGTAATTTAAGACAGGAAATAACAGCAGTGAAGGAGAAATGCCACAAGCACAGTTAGAAGAGAACTGAAGGCTGATATTCTTTCGGTGTATCTCATCAACTTATTTCAGAATATCAAATCAAATAGTTTCGTCAGTTTGAATGAAGTCACTTGTACAATGCATGCATGAAGGCATACTTGATGTTCTTACTGTGTTTTTTGTTGTTGTGTGCTTTTGTGATGCAAGTCAGAAGAGCTGGTTCATTATAAATTATATGCTATGACACATATTACATCAATGTTTCTGGTTTACAGCGTCTACAGTTCTTTCAGTTTTTATTTAGTAAATCTGTGGAATTCTTCACTGCAAAACACTGTTGAACCAGGTCATTGAGTATATCCAAGTCTGAGACAGACAGATAATTAATCATTAAGGGAATTCAGGATGTGGTGAAAAGGCAGGGAAATGGAATTGAGGATTATCAGATCAGTCATGATCTCATTGAGTGACGTAGCAGCCTGAATGGGCCAAATGGCCTACCCCGTTCATATTTCGTTTGGTGAAGTTTGAGTGAAGCTTTAAGCTTTGTGTGTTGATGGTATCATACATTGTCAGAGATTGTAACAGGACAATGTATTACACTGATATAGTGATTGAAGGGTTATTTTAAAAATATTTTAAAATCTCAACTTATAAACGCTTTTTACACCAAGAAGAATGTGACTCATATGCTACAATAATGTAATTCCTCATTACAACTCGGCAAAATGAAGAAGACTATTTAAGCTTGCTAATTTGGCATCCACATGCCACCATTAAATTCAGCTGCTGATGCATTAGCTTGGAGATGGAACAGCCATGGGTGTAGGTTTAATTGAAAACACAACAAAATACAATGTTGTGACATTGGTGTTTTACAATCTTGTTTGTGCTAACATTTAGTATAGAAAATAAGCTGCAACTTACAGCATTCATCTTAAAGTGCATCATCTTCACAAAGTGTTTTTGTTCTGACATGGGAAGAGCTCAGAGTAGCAAGTGTCATTTACAATATTATTTATATTTTTTGTCAAAACAATAATTTTTCTCAATAGCTTTTCAAAATGATGGTACCTCCTTAATGAGCACCTTGCTCAGAGTATACAAATTTCATTTAAAATTGTTTTTGAGTACGTTGAATTACTTTGAATGTCTTTGGATTCATATGCACTTTACACACGCACAGTTTATATGATGCTATGACTATAAGACCAAACGAAATATGAACGGGGTAGGCCATTTGGCCCATTCAGGCTGCTACGTCACTCAATGAGATCATGACTAATCTGATAATCCTCAATTCCATTTCCCTGCCTTTTCACCACATCCTGAATTCCCTTAATGATTAATTATCTGTCTGTCTCAGACTTGGATATACTCAATGACCTGGTTCAACAGTGTTTTGCAGTGAAGAATTCCACAGATTTACTAAATAAAAACTGAAAGAACTGTAGACGCTGTAAACCAGAAACAAAAGCAGAAATTGCTGAAAAAGCTCAGCAAGTTTGGCAACATCTGTGAAGAGAAAACAGAGTTAATGTTTCGGGTCTGGTGACCCTTCCTCAGACCTGCTAAGCTTTTCCAGCAATTTCTATTTTTATCCACTGAATTACTACTGTCCAAGAGAAGAAATTCCTCCACATCTGTCATAAGTGTGACCTTAATTTGAGATGATGCCCTCTAATCATATACTCTTCCACAATAGGAAACAATCTTTCCACATCCACCCTGGCAAGTCCCCTAAAATCCTGTTTGTTTCACTATGGTCACCTCTCATTCATTTATATTCCAACAAGTACAGGCTCAATCTACTCAACCTGCCCTCATAAGACAGTTCCTCCATACCTGGTATCAGCCTAGTGCACCTTCTCTGGACTGCCTCTATATCTCTCCTTAGATAGGAGGCACAAAATGATACACATTATTCTGGATGTGTTCAGACTTGTTTAGTTTCAGCAAAATCTCTCTAGTTTCATAATCCATTCCCTTTGAAATAAAGGCCAACACCATTTGTCTTTCATATTACCCATTGAACCTGAATGTGAGCATTTTGCGATTAATGAACAATGATTCCCAAATCCCTTTATTCTGTAACTTTCTGCAGTTTTTCTCCATTTAAATAATATTCGGCTCCTCTATTCTTTCTACCAAAGGGCATAATCTCACAATACTCCACATTCTATTATGATATGCTTCGAAACTTTAAAAGTTTTCTGGTTTTGAAGAGCTCAAATCAAGAAGCATGCTGAAAAGGTGTAAGGTATTCCCACCTGTGGACAATGGCAAGAACATCTGTGTTGTCATGGGAAGACTGTTTGTCCCCAGCTGAAAGAAACTGTTATGATTGGCGTATTTTATAGTTATAATTGTTGTTTAATTCCAATGCTGATTGGAGTTAGGAGTGTAGAGAATAGCTCTTGGATACTTGGATAAAAGACCCATGAGTTTCACATTGCAATAGATATAGGTTATTAGGAGGGGAAACATTTATTAAAAGCTATTGTAGTATCTGGCTACTGGTTTCCCATGATATTCCTGAAACTTACAATTACACATGATTCTGTGAGAATCTAGCAGAGACCGAGCAGAATGTAGAGATCCTGCATCTGAAACAGAGAAGGTTCTGATCCTATTGTTCACCATGCAGAATGTGTGTGCAAATTCATGTTCATATTGGTGATACCACATTAGTAAAGATTCAATGTAGGCTGGAAGATCCACCTACCTTGTGCCAGAGAGAAAGAATTTCCATGTAACTCTCAATGTAAATGTTAGGTCCAGGATTAGACTTTACCAAGCTAGAAAGTGAAAAAAAACAACTGGCTATGAAGGGCAGCCTTCTGGATAAATGCCTTGTCTATTTAAGGGATAATGTAAAGTACAACTGTAATGGGAGATCTTTGAATATGCTAAAGGCTAAATGGGGGAGTTTCCATTCTAAAATCTAGAATATATATTGCTGAAAAAGATGTCTGGTTAATGTTGCATTTATTTTATTTTTTTACAGCAAAAGTCTTGATACTTGAAATCTTGTTCTGTGATCTTTTCAGCTAGTCCCTAGCATTGGATTTCCAATATGTTTTTTAAAGTTACTGGACTCTAGGGGACTGCTATACCATCAATGGCATTTCACACAATGACTCAATGCGTTTTGGAGCTGACTACATTTCCACATTACTGCATTTTATGAAACATCTTACCAGAAAAGAGTTGATGCAGTCAATAAAAATGCAATCCTTCCATGTGGTATGTAAAAATTAATAAGAATTTTTTTGCTTTTCTTCCATTTCATTTCTCTCCCCCACAATACCTTCCCTAACTGGTTGGACCTTCAACAAAGAAAACAAGAATTTTCATTTATACACTGCCACCCATGATGATAGAACATCCCAAAGTCGCTTTCTAACCAAAGTAATACTTCTGCTGTAAAACCAATGATGTAATGTTGGAAAAGTGACAGCTAATTTGTAAAGTGCCACAAACAATGATTATTGAAATATGGCAGCATTTGTCAAGAGAGACACAGAGTCAAAGTTTTGAATCCAGTATGACCCATCTTCAGTCAAACTTTACATGTTCACTGTTTCTCAAAAAAGTAAGATATATTTTGATTTTCTTTGCTGGCCCTGCATTTTGGATGACAATTTTATAGGAAGGTTCTAAATTTACCCATCCCATGATCTACTTGAATCATTATTCCAGGATGAGAGGAGAATAGAATTTTAGAATAAGCAGTGAATACATCTCCAGGTATAATATTTGTTCTAGAAGGAACAATGACTAGGTAATTATGAGTGAGTGCATTTAATCCACACCTACTTGTATCAAATCCAACATTGCAACCAAAATGCTCACAATTTCCATTATTCATTGTTATTTCTAGAATCAACTTTCAAAATAATATCACTAACATGGGAGATTGGATTTGTGTGTGATGGTGAGGCAAAGTGACTTGAAGGATCTATTATGATCGATCAGATTATTTCATTTGCTCTCGCAGTCGTTTGCCCACCAGAAGGGTCAATAGTGGCAGCAAAATCATAAACTATACAGCCAAAAAGCTATGCAGATTGAAAACGTAACTAAAACTATATAATAATTGAAACCATTATCCTGTGTTTGAAAAAGAATGAATAGATGCAGCATGTTTGAAGAATCAATATCTCACTGGTAAATAGCGATTTAGGTTTATGGATTTATGAGATTATGTCACCAATTTCAGAATTTTTATAGAATTCAATCTAATTGCATTTAGTGTGTAATCTAGTCAAATGCAATATACAATACAATACAGATAAGAAACAGGCAAAGACTGCACTGATTCCTGACTCTTATTTTGACCCCCGATTTATTGCCCGTATGTAGTTTCTGTCTCTTGTTCACCTCCCATTCATGTGTCTATCAAGATACACCTTAAATGTTGCTAATGTTCCTGCTTCCACCACCTCCACTGGCATTCCAGGCACAAATATCTTGAGATAATGCTATCCTAATATATTATTAATCTATCAGCTCTTCTGGAATGTCTAGATTACCACCTAAACTGCAAGCAAATTGGTAACATGTCAACAAGATTGAAGAAGTAAACGTGCGGCTCAAAGAATGGTGTTGGAAAACAGTACTGGGGAGGGAGAGAACTGTTCCGATGGCATGGGCTCTGCCTGACTCATGCTGGGACCACAGTCTTGGCACATCACAAAACTAGTGAGTGTGAGTGTATGTGGAGGAGTTCAGTTGCATGGAAAGCTGAAGGGGGAGGGATTTAGCAGAGATTCCAGAATATGTAACAGGATGGAGAGTGTGGAAAGGATCAGGAATCCAACTTCAGGCACAGCAGATAAGCAGACGGTTATGGGGCGGGAGGGGGGGAAGTGGTGGAGGGAAGTGAGCTGGTAACGCAAGACTGAGGAAGTTGTACTTAAATGCACACAGTGTATGAAATAAGGTAAGCGAGCTTGAAGTGCAAATTGAATTCGGTGGTTATGATGTTGTGGATATCAAAGAAACATGGCTACACGGGATCAGTACTAGGAACTAGATATCCAAGGATACATATCCTGTCCAAAGAATGGATGATGGGCAGATGAGCAGGGTTACCTTGTTAGAAAGAAATGAGATTAAATCAATAGCAGGAAGTGATATTGAGTCAAAAGGCATAGAATCTGTGTGGTCGAGTTGAGGATCCACAAAGGAAAAATGACCCTGATAGAAATGGTGTACAGGCCTCTGAGGCAGTTGTCAGGATGTGGAGAAGATCATAAATAAGGAGATTAAAAAGACATGTAAGAACGGTACTATTACAATAATCGTGGGAGACTTCAATATGCAGTTGCACTGGGAAAATCATACTGGAAGTGGATCTCAAGGAAAGGAATTTGTGGAATGTCTGTGAGATGGTTTTTATTTGGAGCGGCTTGTGATACAGCCGAACAGGGAACAGACAATTCTGGATTTGGAGATGTGTAATGTGGCGGACTTGATTACAGAGCTTAGATTAAGGGACCTGTGCGGGGCAATGACCATAATATGATAGAACTCATCCTGCAGTTTGAGAGGGAGAAGCTGGAATCAGATGCAACGATATTATAATTGAATAAAGCTAACTCCAAAGACATGAGGAAGGAACTGGCCAGAGTTGATTGGAAGGTAAGCCGAGCAGGGAAGATGATGCAGCAGCAATGGCAAGAGTTTCTGGGGATAATTTGGGAGGCACAGCAGAAATTCATCCCAAGAGGGGACGATGAGACAACCATGGCTGAGAAGGGAAGTAAGGGACAGCATAAAAGCAAAAGAAAAACATACAGTGTGGTGAAGATTAGTGGGAAGCCAGAGGATGATGAACCGTTTAAAAACTTACAGAAGAAAAAAGCAGTAAGGGAAGAGAAAATGAAATATGAGAGTAAACTAGATAGTAAAGTAAAGGAAGATTGCAAGAGCTTTCTTTTAGATATTTAAAGGTATGATAGGCAAAAGTGAACAATGGACCACAGGAAAATGAGGCTGGAGAAATAGTAATGGGGAAAAAGGAATGGCAGATGAACCAACCAGGTATTGCATTGGTTTTCTCAGTGGAAGACCTGAGCAGCATGCCAGAACTTGAAGAGGGTCAAGGCAGAGGTAAGGGCAGTGGCCATCTCAAAAGAGAAGGTGCTCTGGAAGCTGAAAGGGCTGAAGATGGATAAATCACCCAGACCAGATGGACTGCACCGCAAAGTTCTGAAGGAGATAGCTGAGCAGATTGTGGAGCCATTGGTGGTGATCTTTTAACAATCCCTGGATTTAGGGAGAGTCCCTGAGGACAAGAAAATGGCTAATGTAACATCCCTCTTTTAGAAGGGAGGGAGGCTGAAGCCAGGAAACTGTAGGCCAGTTAGCCTGGCCTCGGTCATTGGCAAGATTTTAGAGTCCAATATTAAGGATGAGATTGCGGAGTACGTGGAATAGTAAAGTAGGGTTGAGTCAGCATGGTTTTGTTAAGGGGACGTCATGCCTGACAAATCTGTTAGAATTCTTTTACAAAATAACAAGAAATTTTTAAAAAGGAGCACGAGTGGATATGATCTATTTGGATTTCCAGAAGACGTTTGACAAGGTGTCACACGGGAGAATGCTCAATAAGGTAAGACCCCATGTTGTTAGGAGCAAAGAACTGGGTATGGATAGAGGAATGGCTGACTGACAGAAGACAGAGTAGGGATAAACATTGTAATTGTACCCGTGTCTACCACTTCCTCAGGAAGTCCATTCCACACAATGACCACCTTTGTATAAAAAAATTGCCTCTTATGTCTTTTTTAAATCTCTCCTCTCACCTTAAAATTATGCCCTCTCGACTTGAAATTTCCCATTTAGGAAAAAGACAACTACCATTAACTCTATCTATACCTCTCATTATTTTATAAACTTCTATCAAGTCACCTCTTAACCTCGATACTGCAGTGAAAAAAGTGCCAGCCTATCCAACCTTTCTTTATAACTCAAACCTTCCATACCTGGCAACGTCCTGGTAAATCTCTTTCAAACGCTCCCCAGTTTGGAGAGTGGCAAGGAAGTGCCAAATGGAGTACAATGTAGGAAAGTGAGTGCTAATGCATTTTGGTTGGAAGAATAGAGACAAAGACTATTTCTAAATGATAACGGCTTCGAAAATCTGAAGCACAAAGAGATTTGTGAGTCCCAGTCCAGGAGTATCTTAACATTGACATGCAAGTTCAACTGGCAGTTAAGAAAGTTAATGCTATGTTAACATTCATTTCAAGAGGGCTAGAATGCATAAGTAGAGGTTTACTGCTACGACTGTATAAGGCTCTGGTCAGACTGCATTTGGAATATTGTGACCGGGTTTGGGCCCCTAATTTAAGGATGTGCTGGCACTGGAGGGGGTGGACAAGAATAATCCTGGGGATGAAGGGTTTATCACATGGGAGCAGTTGAGGTTTCTGGGTCTGTACCCAATGGAGTGTGGAAGGATAAGGGTGGATGTGATCGCAACTTACAGAATACTGAGAAGCCTGGATAGAGTGGATGTGAAGATGATGTTTCCACTGGTGGTAGAGACGAGGACCCAACAGCACAGCCTCAGCCTGAAGGGATGGTCTTTTAGAACTGAGATAAGGAGGAATTTCTTCAATCAAAAAGCGGTTAATCTGTGCAGCTCAATGTTATGGAGGCCAGATCATTGAGTGTCTTTAAGACAGAGATAGAAGGTTCTTGATTGGTTAAGGAAGCAGGCAGAAGAATAAGGTTGAGAAAATATCAGCTATGACCAAATGGCGGAGTAGACTTGATAGGGTGAATGGCCTCCTTCAGTTCCCATATCCTATGGTCTTATAGGCTTTAACCCAGTTCACTCTCAAGGCCTAAATTAATGTCAAGGCTATTGAAAAGTAACTCCATTAATTCCTTTGCCCCCACTCTCTATAGTTTATGCAGTTATGAGAAGAATATGAATTACTGCCTTTTAATTAAATATACGATTGAAAATATTTTGCTGTGCTTTTCTGAAGGCGAAAAGTTAACATTGTAAATCATACTCTAAGAGGATGCCGATGCTGGCTCAAATCCTAGAGGGCTGTAACTCCTTCCTAAGTCATAACAACTGCCTCTACCACTTAAACTGTGGAGCCATGGTAAGTAGTTTGTATTGAGATACTGGCAGTTAAAGACAAGTTACCAATGCCTCAGAAGACCAGTGTTTAGTTAATTATGGTCAGCACAGGTTACCAGATGAAATTACAATCCCTATTTCAGGGAAAAAGCAGATCACCACAGTGCTGGTCATGAACACAACCTGGATTACAGATACATTAAACTGAATGGTTTTGTTAGAAAATTTAATTTAGGTGTAGCAATGCATTAAATTTACCAACCTAACTGCTAATGAGACAAGTTACTGCCCCCAATCGTATTGTTTAATATCTCATACCTGATTATACTGAAACAGTTTTGTTCATCCAGGATCTTATTTTGCTGCTATTAAATCTGTAACACAAAAAGACATGGACCTGTTCGATCCCAGCAGTTAAATTCTTAACAAGTATTGTCAGATGAATCCTCATCACTCATCATGTCATGTGAGATATTTGGTAGATTTGCTGTCACTATCCTTTTTTTGAGAAGGGAACTGTAGAGTCTGCTTGGATTTGTGTGATAGAGAAAAGTCAGTTTAATCTAGTGACATTAAACAAGATGTAGATTATTGTATGACAGCAACTATGTACAAGTTACACTAATGTGATAAACATTTTAACAGAGACTGTGACAAAGACCCAGACAGTACATCTTCCTCCTTCAAGATCCTAAATTGTTCTCTCAATAAGCCTTTATTACATTATCATAGTGAATGGTGCTTAAGGTACTCTAAAGCATCAAGGTTTTAAGACCCTTACAGAAGAACAAGCTTATCTAAGAATCTTCACTCCTTTAATTGGTAAAATAAATGCATATGCCTTTAGTCTACTGGCATCTAAATTACTAGTTGACAAGTGAAGTCCCATTTCTTTTCTACCTTGCTTATGGAATTAAGATGCAGTCCCACAGATATTGTGACTGTCCTACACAGGATACTTCAAGGAGAATCCAATATTGTTCTTGACCAACTTAAACACGTGCTGACTTTCCAGCAGATAGCGAAGGGCCTCAAACATGAATGAAGCTGATTTCTAGGTCAAAATCAGCTAACTCAGCATCAACAAGAATTATGTTTGAAACATTCTAAAATTTGTATAGTTGGTTTTGTGAACACTGACATGTAATAGTTCATTGAAAATAAGTTATCATGTAGCACCACTCCAAGCAATCCAAGCTAAGAAAATGTTCTGCATTGGCAAGTTAGGCTCTGAAAGTGGCTAAGATTGTCTTGTCAGACATCTGTGTTATGTATCACTAACATTCAATCTGGATGAATCCTTTATGCTAAACCATCTGTAAACCTAATGAAACATCTGTTGTCAAATTCATATTCCTTGGTACCCTTGACAGCATAGCACAACACAAATTTCTTTCTATTAACCCTTGGAGGTCTTTAAATCATTGCATAGTAAAAGTATGACAACCTTCTTACAACTTGTCATTATTCACACCATCATTCTTACACAACAATAAGAACTAGGTACCAATGAGGTCATCTTATCTTGATTACAAATCAAACACTTCCTGACATCTGAAGACAGCCTGAACAAACTGTTCACAATGGAACAGGATTTTCTGTCCTTATTCATAGATATGAAAAAAAACACTTGTTGACTCATAAGCAACATGAAAAAGAAAGGTTGAAAGAATTCTGTCTGATGACAAGTGCCCACAAACTTGAATTGGCAAAAACTGAAAGAGGATTGCACAATCTATTGCAGTCCCACCCATTTGCACAAACAGAGCTCTTAGGTCCTCAGACAAATCCAGCAAGTGAAAAAGTAGAATGCTTTGTACATGCATAACCAGCTATTCACTCATGCTAGCAAAGTACATTCAACGGAATGAATGTAATTGCCCAAATTTCCACCAAGCATTATGATTCCTTCTCATAATGATGAAACATTCTAACTTAACAAACACTTGGTACATTTTCTCAGCACTGAAATCCATGAATGTGGCCTTCATGGCAGAAGGCAGACTTTCAATGCCACTTTCCTCCACCAACCAACCCAACAAATGTGACTTAAGGCATTGTGGCAATGATCCAAACCTAATCGAATGCATTGAGGCTGAAACAGTATGTAATTAATTCTTGGCTTAATGTCAACATTGGAATATCACATCATCATTAAAGTTCACATAAGCACAAGCAGTAAGGCTCCAAGTACTAATTTGAAATTAAGTCATGAGGGCATAACCAAAGTAACTAAGCAGTCCAAACTAGGGTCTTTTCTTTATTTGAACCCAACTCCAACTCAAACATCTCACCTCAGAAGAAACAATAAATCCTCATGCTAGTTATCTGCCAACCAGTAAAATGTGTATGTGAGAGATCATCCCGAAATGAACTCTACCATCTATAACTTTATCAACAATGTTGGGTGTGGCTTCCTGTAATAGTCTGATCAATAAAGACATCAGTACTACTAAACCTGATGTAGTCACAGATGCTAGGTTTACTTCCTGTGCTGTTTAGCCAAGCTCAGGCAGCACAATACATGGATGGTGACAATGAACCTCAATATTTTTGGACTATGGGGTATAATAAATTAGTTACATGTTTCAATCTAATTGGAAAATTCCAAGTATAGATGCTGTATGTGGACATGATCCAGCCTGCCAGTGGTTCTGTCCCTGTAAAAAAAACATCAAGCAATGGACTATGCTCCATTTCAGTGCAACTCCAAACACTCAAGAAATGTTACAGCGTACGGTACAAAATAGCACACGTGCTTGCCTCCTTATCCAGCACTTCCAATATTCACTCAACCACTGATTTTAATGGCATCTAAGAGAGGTACTGCACCAACTCACCAAGGGTCCTTCGATTGCACCTTCCAACCCTGTAATCTAACTAGGACAAATACAGCAGATACATGGGAACACCACAATATGCAAGTTTGCCTCCAAACCTCACACCATCCTAACATGGAACTATATCACCATTCTTTCATTGTTGCTAGGAAAAGCCCTGGAACTCATTCCCTAATAGCATTGTGTATGCACCTACATTACACGGACTGCAGCCATTCAAGGAGGTCGTCCACCACCACATTCTCAAGAACAGATAGGGATGGACAATAAATGCCAGACTAGCCAACAATGTGCACATCCCATTAATGATTTTAAAAAAAACTGATTCAACATTTGGTCTAACAAAAAGGAATTGCTACCTGATATTGCTTGAAAAGACTGTCCATGGAATCATATCCCAATTGGATCTGATAACATCAGGAAAGGAAATAACAGGTTCATGAATATGCCACAGATAAAAACAATGAAAGTTATAACAAGTAATTAACTCAGACAGAGAAACATGCTGCCACTACAAACTTATAATAGGACATAGCTAAAGTCATTAACTTCATATCAGTGGGCATGCAATTTAGAATAAATTAATTAATTCTGAATATTTCCACCATTTTCTGCTTTTATTTCATATAAACAGCATCTGTAGTATTTTAATGTAAATTCACCACAGCTAATCTTTCTTCCAGTTAAGATAGAGTTATAGTTGATTGCCACAAAGGTTTATCACAAAGTACCCATGTTGAAACTCTCCCAATCCATCCAGTTTTGCTGAAAGAATACCACAGTATTATTGATTTTTGGTATTGCAAATGTCCTTGTAGAATAAACATGACTGGCTGAACTTGGATTGGGAAGCAGTACACCTCTACTTACGTATTCTAGCTCTCTTAAAATGAATGTTTACATAGCATTAATTTACATTGCTGAGCAAGATTATATAACCTTTCCAGACATCAATAAGGAACCCATTTCTATATTTTTCATACAACTTTAGAGTCCCTACAGTGTGAAAGCAAGCACTGCGGCCCTTCAAATCCACACCAATACTCTGAAAAACATCCCTCCTATCCTATCCCTGTAATAGGGATAGACACACCTCCTATACTATCCCTGTAATCCTGTAATCCTCATGGCTAATCCACACAATCTGCACATTTTTAGACTAGGAGGAAACTGGAGCACCTGGAGGAAACCTCCACAGACACAGGGAGAATGTGCAAACTCCACACAGACAGTCGCTCGAGGGTAGAATCAAATCTGAATCCCTGGCGCTGAGGTAGCAGTACTAACCATTGAGCCACTGTGCTGTTTTGTTAAAAGAAAGCTAATTATTCTTGCAAACTACCTGACAGCAGCCTGTTATGAGAGATTTGTGCTAATCTAGTCCTATTGAATTAGTAGAAAGCCTTTCTTTCAACTTTGTTCTTTAGTTCATCAACCTTGTTGCAGGCAAGTTCAAACAGGGCCATCACAGCAAAGCGCTGCAACTGGGAATTGATGTGGTAATTTACATTTCTTGACTTCTTCAGCTTATCAGTCTAACATTGTTTTTTATACCTTAGGGAAAACATTCTTTCACTTCATAATTACAGCTGATTGCTTTGTATATCTGTCAAGCCTAGCACTAGTCTCAAAGACACTCTTTTATTAGAAAGGGGACAATGCAGAAGGTTTCTCTTGTGGCTTTTCACAAAATACCTGGAGGGAGGTTGTGTACTGAGAGGGACAGCTTGAAAGCGTGTGGCTGGCGAATGACTAACATGTGAGACCAACAGATGGTGGAGTATGGTAAACTAATCCATTAAAGGATTACTTGCAGAATTCTTTTTTCCCTGCTAAAAACATTGCCAAGGTTGGAATTTTAAATTTTGTTCAGGTTTTCTCCTCACTATTTTGTCATTTCATTCAATTTTGTCATGAAAATTATTCTAGCAGAGTTCCAAAAGAATTGTCGTGTTTTCCTATAATTGATGTGAGAGCAAAACAAGTTCCACTGCAGTATCAATTTCAATCCATCCATGCAGCAATATCAGTTTAATTGCACATACAGTATAGTATTCAAAATCAACTAACCAATCACCTATTTTTCTCTCTTTCACTACAATTGGGTTAATTGAGAATGAGAAGTATATGTAAATAGCATATGAGCGTTCCACAAAGGTTAAACAAACAACTCAGTGGCAACACCCATTTTCAAGGTTCTGGGTTCAAGTACCACTGCAAGTATTTGAACCCAAAGTCTAGGCCAGGGCTTTCTAAACTGGGGCAAAATTCCAGCTAAAATCTTGGAATCAAGAGCTTTGAGGGCAGTCATAGATCTACAGCTGAGGTGGAAGAGCCATGTTCCTGCTTTAACAAGTTCTCACTCTCACAGATCCTGCCACCTCCCGCTGCTCTTACAGTTCTCACTAACCAAGGGGGTCATGACAATTTTCAAGACTTGAAATAAGGTCACAATGGGATAATGCTTGGCTAACCCAACATTCCAGTGCACTGCAGGAGGTGCTGTCATTTAGATGAGATAGCATAATGGAAAGAAGAGATGAAGAATTTTCTCTAATATTTATACTGCAACCAGCATCAGTAAAACAAAAACAAATGATCTGGTCATCTTTTTTGTGGGGTCATGCTGTGTTTAAATTGACTGCTGCTTTTAATAGATAAGTGACTACAGTTCAACAATAATTTGTTATAAAATGTTTTGAAGATATGAAAGGTGCTGTGCAAATGCAATGACACCTGTTTTTCCCTGCGAGGAAGAAATGTTGGTCTTTGTTTGATAACACCGAACAAGCTAAAAATAGATTTTCAGCTCATCATGATAGTCATCCATTTCAAAGCATAAAAAACGAACACCAAGTTGTAAGTATGACAAACACTGATTTGTTACTTTCTCTTTCCAGACTGCCACAGAGGATGGTTCAAAAAGATCCTAGCATTAAGGAAATCACCACAGGAAGTGACTACAAATTAAGTATTTTGATAATTATTTATGAATCCTTCCATAACCTCGTCCAGAACTCCATAGTTTCAAGAATTCCATATTTCAACTAATTTGTGTCTGTTATGCACCCTCACTTTTTTTATTCTGTTCACCATCGGCTGCTATGCCTCAAATTTCCTATGCTCTTAGTTCTGGAATTCCCTGTATAAACCTTTCTGTCTGTCTCTCCTCATTAAGATGCTCGTTGACTCTTTGACTAAGCTTTTACACACCTGTGCTTATATTTCCTCATGTGGCTCAGTGTCAAATTTTGCTTGATAATTAGACCAATACAGCAGTCAGTTCAATATGTTAAAGTTGCTATGTAATTGCAAGCTCTTGTTGCTCTTTTTCCATTGTGTGTATGCCCCAGAAATTGTATCTTGCTATCATTACTCCCACCACTCTGCACATGCCATTTCACAGCAGCAAATAGTTGTGAAGAGAATCGGCCACTAGCAGTCTCACTGCTGTGTGAATGAATCATGTTGGAAATATGCTTCAACATTATGTAATTTACACAGTTGAGATTCTCCCTTGTGTGACTGGATTTTGTTTCAAACAGTCACTGGATGACATCTGGAGGTTTACAGCTTCTTATTCCAACAGACAAGAGGTGACATGAAGTTTTCAAGTCCCTCTACTGTTTTTATTTGAAGCGTGAATGCTGTAAAACTAAAAGGTTCAGGAATGGTGGTAACACTGCAACTTCATCAGTGTTATTGCTTTATTGCCAACAGCCAGCATATTACATGTGACCTCTGACCTTTTAGGAAGGGAGCTCAGATTACACCAGATTACCTGCAACAAACAGAAAGCTCCAACTCATATTTTAAAGTAGTAAGGGAATGGATGAAAATTTCAAACCATGATGGAATACCTTCAACTCAAAAAAAAATGCTTTTTGTCAACATTTAATTGCACAATTTCCTTAAGAAAATCTCTTCAAATCAAGTTTGCATTTTTAAAGAAATCATGATATGCTCAGTAGATTTAAAGAACAAATGGACAGAGGCACATTGATAGTATGAAAGGCCTCAGGTTTCATGCACACCTGGTCAAAGCTGGCCTTGCAAGTAGGTCAAGTGGCGTAATCAGTGACCACCATGGAATCGCCCAATCCAAGAGGTGGCAAACATGAGGACTAGAAACTATTGTAGATAGTGTGGTGGCATCCCAGACACCACCTTTCTTCCAGCCTCTATCTAAACTAAGTTCTAGGTGGGAAAGCCCAGGCTCAAAATACCTGTTTCATTGCCACCTGAGGTCTCTAAGTAGTCAATTAATGACGATTTAAGGACCAATTAACCTACCTGTGTTGTAATTATTTCATCCCGTGTGTCAAAAAGTCTGCCCATCTGAGTGGTAGATTAGTGTAGGCAGCCTATCAATTGAGTGGAGGGGACCTTCGATATGCACTAATTTGTGCACAAATGAAGGATTAAATATAGGGCAGAGGATGGCTACTAAGAGATAACTTCTAGTCCTTACTTCCAGCTCCACTGACCACCCAATCCCAGAAAACTATCCCATCCTGAAAAAGTAGTTGCTTGACACCTTGGTCATCTAATGTCGGTTATCTGCCTTCTGTAGCCTTCTTAAAAGCACTGACGAATGTGACAATTGACAGTCTCTGATCAGCCCACAGCATTTACTGAGCAGAACATTTGCAGCCCCTCCCCCAAGCTTTGTTTTCAAGAGTCAACTTGGGTGACTTGGCGAGCCTTTCAGCAAGTGACTGAGCCCTCTAATGAAAATTGAAACTTTCACTCCTGAGCTAGAAACAGGAAATGATAAGTCAGTGCTTTTGTTCATTTTCTTGATCATTATCCATAACTTCTGCTGGACGAGTGCATGTTGGTCTAGAGTGAGTCACAGAATCAGAAAATGGAATCAGAATTCCAGACATGACTGCAATGCCTGGTACTTGTGTGGCCTGCTCAAACATGAATAATGATTATTTGCATTATGATGGAGCAGACAACTGATGCCCATGTAAATGGACCAGAAACAGACATTCGTACTTGGGTAGAAATTGGGCCAGTGACCCACTTTAAAATCAGTGCAACAGGGATCAATTCCTGAGTCCTGAATCATGAGTATCAGAAAGAAAAACTGAAATTGCTGGGAAAAGTCAGTGGGTCTGGCAGGATCTGTGGAGACAAAGCAGGGTTAACATTTCGGGTCCAGTGACCCTTCTACAGAACTGCCAGAAACCTGCCCTGAATTTGGCTTGGCTATTTTTCAGATGCAGTGGAACAACTACCTGAAACAGGTATCAGTCCTTGAACATAACACTGACATGGCTACGGCCCACTTTAAAATTCTTCTGGTTCAGTAATGAACAGACCAGACACCGCACCTGCTCTCCTCAGATTTGGCTTCAAAGAACAAGAAACTGCCACCAAAAAGGTAATTTTTGATTTTACACAGGTTTGACATGGACTCAGAAAGAGCAGGGCAGCTGCTGCTGTCCACAACCGCCCCGCCGCTCTGCGCCCCCGCCGCCTGGATAGTTGGCTTATAAAGTAATGTGATGCCAACAGCATCAGACAGTTTGGGTACTGAACTGAGATTACCATGAAGGACTCTCCCCAATCTTTTTCCCCTCACTTGAGGTATGGTGGCCCTCAGGTTAAATCACCACTACTTGTCTCTCTCTCGAATGAGAGAGCAACTCTATGGTCTAATCAGACTATGGCAACATACTGATATTTTCATTTTCTTTGAAGTTTTTTCTTAATGATTTAGAATTGCATCCTCTCAAATCAGTTAATCTTAAATTGTACTGAGATAATGCAGGGCTGGTTGTGGAAAATCTGTCCCATATGGCACTTACAGCTCCTATAGGGTTAACTTCTATTGCATTTTCTTGGATCATTGAGACACTGCCTTTGTGAGATAGCTAGGTTTACATGGAGTGCATGTTGTACATTTTACCTGTTTCTGAAGGTTTAATTACATTGGGAAAATCTTAGTCCATTCAAAAGCAGCAAACTCAAATGGGTCCAAGTGCAGAATGAGAAAGCAAAATTTATTGCAAATGTTGGAAATCCTGAAACATAAGCAGAAACACACAACAGATTATGTCAGCATCTGTTAAAAAAAAGGACCCAGAAAAGTCAGCATTTCAAAACAGAAAACTTGTTTATTAATATGTTTAGAAAATGAGAAAGTAATATTGTAAAACAAAGAGAAAACCATACACGAATAAGAGGAATTATGTAACTTCAGTCCAATGATGTACAGAAATCTTAACTCAGTAATGACTCAAAAGGAGTGTAAATAATCAAGGATTTGGGAGGCCTCAGGAAAAAAAAAGACTGCTGGAAAACAGGCAAATTTGGGAATAGTGTATGAAAGTAAAACCAGCTTGAAAAAGAGGATGGAATCATTGATCAGCAAATTGGGTGTAAGGTGTTTTGGAAAAGAAAGTATTAAATATTGGGCTCAAGTTTAGCTAAGTTTGAGTTGTGCAAATATTTTGCAAGTATTTTTGCTGCAAGACCTAGCACATTCTCTCATTATGTCTTACTAAACTCGCCACTTTAATTATCTATCACACCCCTGTGGCATCGCTCGCATCCGGTTTCTGCCTTTAACACCTACCATTCACAGAATGACATGCCACTCAGCAGATATCTGCCAAAAGACCAGCATTTAATGCACCTGCACCATTTTTGAAAGCCTGTGATGCACCCAAACAAACACTGACAGTCGGAACTGCTGTGTACAGTTCCTGACGTTTCTCCAGAATGGTGACATTGGCACCTTGTGATGTGAGAAGGGTCTTTGAGGTTCTACTGGGTGGGGTGGTAGAACTTACTACTCCCTCAGGACTAGAAGTAGAGATCACGGCACCAGACAATGTTACTCTGCTCTGAGGTTGCCACCTTGGTTAGAACAAACTCAGCTGCCTGGAAGAATGCACAGCACTGTAGAAAGCAGTTCAATGACCTTCTCCATTCTCTTAGGCTAAGTGCCACCAATTCCTCTCTGATACCTCACACTATCTTTGCTACTCACTGCCTATTTAGGTTCATAATCCACTACTTTCACTATCACATGCAACATCTTTGCTCAATCATTGTCACCCAACCTATCCCCTGACACCACTAACCCTTTGTGTGCCCACTCTGTCTACATCACTCACTTACTCAGGACACTTCCCATTCACACTAACATTAATGACTATTCCACTCACTTTCAATCGCCATAAGACCTGTCTCTCTTATTCCAGGAGGAAAACTGACCATTCTCAGATGGGAAGAGTCAGGGTGGGTAGTGGGCTGCCCAATATTCAGCTCCTCATCCCTCATAAGGAGATAATTATGGTCTTGACCATGCATGCAGCCTTTATTAGGAGATTGCCTTGGGTTTCCTGTGCCAGACACCCCTAAGCAAAGGCTATCCCCCTTGATTTGAATACTGACAACCATGACAAGCCTCCTGTCTTTGTGTCTATGTTAAACTGCAAGGCAAGACCGCAGTAATGTGAGCTGTAGGGGCAAAGGCAAAGCAATGCAATACAGAGATGCCGTGAGCATCCAGGTGAGATCAGAGTAAGAAGGAGATATGACAGTGAGTGAAGAGCTGGAGCTGGCCCCTGCTCCACTCGATGAGCTGGGTGTGTGTTCCTGAGTGCACAGCCTCCTTCTTTCAACATTACAGCCATAGTTGCAAGTGCAGCGTTGAAGTGCAGAAACCTCCTGTAAGTGAATTGGAGTTGTGCCATGATGGCATGTATCAGATGCCAATGCATGTGGATGTGGATGCGTGTGGCCGGTTCATATGGAGCATGCCTGAAATGTTAGTACCCAGTTTCCAACATGAAGATTGTTCGAGCAAGTGGTGAGCTGAATCCACCAAGTACTTGCTCTGGTTTCTTATTGAGATTTCTGACATTGAGCTCATAGTAAGGTTCACTAATATCCTTTACGGAAGGAAACTGCCATTCTTACCTGATCTGGCCTATATGTGACTCCAGATCCACCATAATGTGGTTGACTCTTAACTGCCCTCTGAGCAATTGGGGATGGGCAATAAATGCTGGCCTGGCCAGCAACACCCTCAACCTGGGAATGAATTAAAAAAAGGGAGGCCAAATATTAATGAGGTGTCTTGGCCATTAACAAAGCATTTAATTAGCAAAGCTCACTGTCAATTGGCAACTTGCCACTGCCTGTTGAGAAATTCACCGTACGCTTGTGAACAGCATAAAAGAATGGCACAGATTGCTCCTGATGTCAAAATGGACTTTGCTGAATTATCACCCAATTCTGTCAAACAATTTTCCATAGCCCACATCAATCAGATCCTTATACGATCCTGCCAATTGTTCTTAAAACATGTGTTACAGTTTATTGGAACTATTGTATAAGCCATTGACAGACAGCTCAAAGATGGAATGGGAGGAGGAGACAAAGTTCTGAGGGACAGGAAACGTCTGTCTTTCTCATTTCCTGTTATTTTCCAGCCATGCAGATCAGTTTGGTTCAGTAATAGCAGTCTCATGTTTGAGTTAGGACATTGTGGTTTCTATCCTTATTATAGACTTCTGCATGTAATCCAAGCTGGTTCCTCACTGTTGTTGATGTGTTTTCTGGGATCATTATTAAACTTTTTGCCAGCTCAGATGAAAATAAAACTCTCATGGAATTATCTAAAGAAGAACAAGGAGCTTTCTTGATGTTTTAAGTTTTCTTCAGAACAATAGAAAGTCATATCAGACTGGAAATGTTTCTCTTCCGGCATAGGCTGCCAGCCCTACTGAGTTTCTCCAGCACTTTTTGTTTTTATTAATGTACCTTAAAGGTTCCAATTATGCCATTACCTTCAATTGCAATTTATTGTTTCTTCAAATTTAAATAATGTTTCCCATTATTGTTGTGCTGTATGAAAGGCCAGTCTCTCTTATATCACCTTAAACATTTTCCGAAAATAGAGCCCTTTAATTTGAAATCTGGTTTATTAACAGCATTGTAATGGATGTAATGGAACTTCCCTATTTCCTTAAATTCCTCAATTGGTGTGTTATTGAACAAGTACTGAGATATCTCAATGTGCGGCAATTGACTTCAGTAGTTGGCCAGCACTGAAAAGGGAGAATATTGTTACACAGAGACTAATAGACTTTTACAGGTTTGGGGAACGAGGTGGTGAGATACTCATCACAGTATTCCTAGCTTCTGACCTGCTCTTGTAGCCACTGCATTTTTCTGGTGAGTCCAGCTGTGTTTCTGCTCAATGGTAATTCCCAGGATGGTATATTTCCTTCCCTAAAGGCCATTAGTAAACCACATGGGTTTTCACAAAACTTGACAGTGGTCACCATTAACCAGCTTTTAATTCCAGATTTTCATTGATCCAAATTTCACCTTCTGCCATGGCGCTACTGGAACCCATGTCCCCACAGCATTAGCTTCAGTCTCTGGATTACTGTATTTGATGTCAATACCATTATGCCATAGCCTCCCTGTATTACTGAGCAGGACAGTTGAAGGAAATGGGTAATATAATTAAACCTTCGAGAATATCTCCAACTAGAATTGGCATTGCTGTCAATAAGGTGCCAAGAAGCGAATGTCAGAGTGTACACACATTTTTGAACATTTTATTCAGGATCCCAGAATTTGATGCTGTTAGGAAAAGGAACCAGTCAACTACTCATAAATCCCATTATACAACAGAAGCATGGTGAGTAAGAGACCCCCAAATAATGTGCAACAAGACACTGACTGGCATAATTCCCAAATTGGGGTGGGTGGAATCGGGTTGCCAACTCCCACTGGGGCAGATAGCTAGGATCATATCACCTGACTTCCTCTTCCAAACCCACAATCATGTTGTTGTTGATCCAACATGTTCAAGCTCACACAGCGCTCCTTAGACCTTATTCTCAGTGAATCAGCCTTTTCACGTATCTCCAATGCTTTTTGCAACTAGTAAACAAAAGTATTCAAAGATTCTTTAAAGAAAACACATTTGCTTTTATTGTCCCAATGCTTTGTTCTCTGTGTTGCTCATAGCAATTTCTGTAGATGGATCTCTATTTCCCAGAGAATCTGGGGAGAAGGCTGTCACATACATGTTAATGTAGGTAGGACTGAATACAGAATCAAGGCAAGGAAGGGAGAGTTCAGAGACAGGCAAAAATTCTGTCCCACCCTGCTTTTCCAATCTCATTCAAGGAAGGGTTAAAGTGAGGGAATGGAAAGCTTAGGTCAGAATATTCCACATCAAAAAGGAATCACAAATTATTAAGAGTTTATAAAGCATGTCAAAGTCAGTTTTCAAGACAAGTTTTGATAATACTTTTAAAATTCCAAAAGGCATGGGGCTGATGTTTATAAGGTGGACTTTTTGAACTGTTTGCAATAAAGAGATAATGATCAAAGTAACTCCAGCTATTTGCAGAGTGGGAGGAGAAAAATAGAAAGTTGCATGCAGACAAAACAGCAAGAAGATAAAAGGGAAGATATAGTTCAAGAAAATCTTGTGGATGACATTTGTGATGACAAGTTGTCGAAACAAGTCAGACAAACATTATTATTACAACCATTCTGGGTGTTAACTGTGGCCTGGTCTTTCGGAATTGCACATACGATACAGGAGCAAAAGTAATGTTACTCAGCCCCTCTCTTTCACCTGAATGAGAATGTCATGTGAAAATTCAAGTAACAGGTATTCCCTTAACATTTAATAACCTGTTTGAAGATTCAGAGTTGATGACTGCTATTTAATTTGTAAGCAGCAGCTCAAGATGAGACATTGTGACAATTCTGTCATCCATACCTGATCTTGCCTACATTTGACTCCAAACCCACAGGGCCCTTTACTGCCCTCTGCACAATTAGACATAAACAATTAATTCTGGTTTAACTAGTGATGGTCAGATCTTGTGAATGAATAAAAATAGCTCTCAGTGGTAAAATAGCAAAGGAAGAAGAAATATTGAATTACCTTCTCCACGTTATTTAACTTGAATGTGTGCACGATCTGGAATCAAGCTCAAAACTCTCAGCATTTGTATTGATCCCCGTTTTAAGCTTTACTAGCAGACTGGATGTCTATTACTTGTCCATTTTATTGTTATTTCTTTCATGCTTTGGATGCAGACTTGTATGTTCTTTGGCCAAAACCATTTTAATCATTAAGGCCACTAACTTGGGACAACAGTGAAGTGTTCATTTGAAAGTCCAGTAATAATGAGATGCAGGTATTTTGAGACTTTGTTTTAATTGGCTGAAAACTCTTTCTTCCAATGATAGTTAACAGCCTATCACCAGCATTGTTTTTGCCTTGGATTTTTAAAAAATCCATTACTAAGTTTCCCAAGAGCAGTAAAAGCAGGAAAGCTAGTTCACAAGGATTCATAGATGTTAGGTGCCAACAAGATTATGTATTTAAAAAAACTGAAAGAACTGCAGATGCTGGAAATCTGAAACAAAAGCAGAAATTGCTCAAAAATCCCAGCAGGTCTGGCAGCATCTGTGGAGAGAAATGAGAGTTAACGTCCAGTGGCCCTTCAGGTCAAGATTATGGATGCGTTTAGGTACATGTAAAAACCAAATCAAAATACCAAGATTGCCAATGTTGATTTTAGTTTTCAAATTTCCCATAGTGACTGAGGTATATTGGTACATGTACAAAATTGCTTTGCTGACCTGTACAGATACCTTGGTCATTCAACTGGAGTGACAAGAAACATAACGATCACCTTCTTTTCCAACAGCATTTCCACTCCTGTTAATATTGCTTTTTGGGGTCATGGGTTCACTCTGTGTTATTGGTTCAAGACCTGCTCTACAAGTAGAATGTAGCACAGACTCCAATACAGTACTGAAGATATCTCTTGGAAGACACATTAAGCTTAAAGTCCATTTGTCCTCCAAGGGACAGTGACACTACTCACAGAAATTCAGGACAATATTTGCAAGTCTTCTCACTGTTCTCTGACTAGACCTCAGGTGAGCTTCTCCAACATTTTATGGTTGCAGCTGGGATACATCAAGACACTAAGCTCCCAGGTGAGGAGGGATGAACTGACTCCTTGATTATTCACCCACTTCTTTGGTTAGTCATATAAAGGTTAATTCAAAAAGAATCCTTTCCTTGTAGATACATTCCCTTAGACCTAATGAACTTATGTTTTTAAAGAAGCCATTTAAACCAGGCTTTCTTGAAGCACAAAAAAGTATAAGTTTATTAATTATTACATGTAAGAAATAGTGTCAACACACAAATGCACAGAGTAGAAATTAGATCTGAATACAAAAAGATGAAAGACAAAGAAGAGAGTTTTTGAATTATTAGTGATAAGAAAAACATTGCAGCTGTTCCTGGATGCCTTGATTTTGGTTGTTGAGCAATTGATTATGACATTCGTGGTTTTGTCGGCTGAAATTCCAATTGTACTGGCTGCAACACTCAGAGTGAGCGACAGTTGTTCTTCATTTTACCTGCTTTGCAGGTGTATTTAAATGACTGTTCTCAAAGCAGTAGCCCTCGCAGTGCTCTAGTTCACACACTAAAACGTCCAGACAACACACGGCCTAGTATTACAATGAGTTTTCAACACTTATGTATATTTCTAGAGGGTAGAACAAACATTTTGGCAAGCACTGTCTTTTTGCTGGGAACAGGGGTATACTTAGTCTCCATATTATCATAACCACCTGATGAAGGAGCAGTGCTCCGAAAGCTAGTGCTTTCAATAAACCTGTTAGACTATATAACCTGGTGTTGTGTGATTTTTAACTACATAGTATTTCTCCTTGTTAAATCACTCCCTGTTTAAATTTCCCCAACTCTGTACAGGTGTGATATTCCAATGGCCTAAGCCACACTGTAACTAAATTTACACGGGCAATTTTTCTTTATCTGTAGCACTTTTTTTGAAAAGACATATTTTAGAATTAAAAGCTATAACATGTTTAAAAAACCTTCCTGGTTTTGATTCATCATTGTGACTATTTATCCCTCAAACAACATCAAACAGTTTACATGACTATCATTTATTTGTAATTTGTGAGGTCTTGCAGTGTTTTCTGCATTAGATCAGTGAGTGAAATAGCTTGTTGGCTATAAAGGGAACACCCAGAAGTCATGATAGGCATTAAAGAAACGTAAGACTTTCTTTTTCACTACATGTTGGTAGTTTCTGTGTCTGTTTGAGACACTTCATGCTCTGATTTATTCATTTTACGTGACCACCAACATTACACTGTCCCAGATACCAACACGGTAAATATTCTAATTGAATTAGATTCAGCCTTACAAAATCTGCTGCTACATTGCTGCCTGAAGGCTTTACTGTCACCAGTCTCAGATGGGAAAGGCCCCAGAGCAGCACTTTGCACACTTTTCAGTCAACTGTAATCAAGCCAAAACTTCAGTTATAGCTTCAACTAATCAAACTTGCTTTGATGGTTAAGCACTGAAACATTAATAGAAGAGTTGGTGAAATGGCAACAGGTGTTTCTGTTCAAATATTGGCATGACATCAAGAAATGCAAATGCAGTACTGCTCAAATTTTCAGAGGTACTTTATTAACATGAAAGGAAAATTTCAGATCTGTTTTTTCCCCTCGTCCAACCTGAAGTTGGTCAGAGCAGGGCATTCCAACCACGGCCCAATTTGGCCATGATTCCAACCCATTTTTTCTGGCTCAGGTTCAATATATACCCTAGTCATTGAATATGGAACTTGCCGGTACAAAGAGAGAACAGCCTGATATGTTGCACTTCACAGGCTATTAAAGAGGGCAGAGCCTCTTCCAGGATAAAGGATAAATCTAAATTCATCTGAATCAGCCTTTCTTATTTGCAGTTGACGACATTGAAGAGAGAGTGGAAAAGGAAGAAAAAGCAGCTTACTGATCAGTACTTCATCTATTACCTTCATCATCATGGCAGCAGTGCATAGCAAGAACAAGATACATTGCTGGAATTCATCCAGGTTCCTTCAGTGGCACCTACTATTTCTGTGACCTCCACCACTTAGGGCAGCAAGCAAATCGAATCACAACCACCTGCACGTTTGCTTAAGGTCACACAATGTTTGATTTTGGGGATTATATTGCTATTTCTTCACTGTTACTTAGTCAAAATCCTGGCACTCACTCTTCAAAAGCAGTGTAGATGGCACATCACCTGGACTGCAACAATTCATCAAGATGGCTCATCACCACATTCTCATGAGCATTTAGGCAGTTGACAAGTGCTGGCCTTGCCAGTGATATTTCCATCCATGAAGAGAAAGTCCACCAAGTTATGATTGCATGACCCCTGTATCCAATGAACAGTGTGATTTGTGATAATCACACACAGCAATCTTTCAAATAAGATCACAAAGTTTTTATTCTCTCTGCATTATATTGAATGGACATGGCTTAATCATGCACTGTGATCTGTGGACCTGTTTCAGGGTCTATTTAATTCAACACTTTTGTTGGTTAGAGCTTGCCCTTTCAATCAAGCACCTGACCAAAGATTTATTCCATGAACATTAACCTAGTAGGGGGAGGAACAAGTCATAACTCTTCATCGATTAAAAAAAAAAGACACCGAGTTTTAATAAATTTCATAAGGCAAATAACATTTTAGTGTTTCACCAGCACACTTGCAATTGGTCAGTGGGATGAGGAACTGTCCAATCATTACACATCTGGGTATCCTAACCTAAGTATTGTACATACTAGAATCTGAAATTTAAAAAAACTAGAATATTGCACACCAGAAAGCATCAGTGGCAAGTAACAGAGTTAATATTCCAATTCAGTGAAAACCTTTCATCCTGTTCTTGGTGAAGAATCATTGACCTGAAACATTGACTTTATTTCTCTCCACAGATATTATGTGATACACGAAGTGATTTGACCATTTTCTATTGTTACTTTTCCGAGTTCCTAAGTTGGATTCTAGTTGTGCAGTGATTTAGATACCTTGGTAACACAAGGGCAATAAACAATCTCAATACCCATTAGCCAAAAGGGGAAAGATCAAGATTCTCACTGTCAAATGATTAAAAATATGCACACGCCTCTTGAGTTTTGTTATTTATATAATATGGAAGAAGGTTGCTAGAAACTGTCACATTAGAATTGTTGCATATCGCATTAACATTTACAATAAAAAATTAATATTTAATCTGTTTAGTGTTGGCTTACAGATGAAAGGACCTGGATTTATGGCTCCCTGTCACCACATTCACAGGCAGCAGAACTCCTCTGGAGCAGAAGTGACCTGTACAAAAGGGACGGGTTGCACCCGAACTGGATGGGACCAATATCCTGTTAACGAGATTTACTAGAACAACCTGGGAGGGTTTAAATTAGTCTGGCAGGGGGGTAGGACCATAAACAGTCATGAGGCAAGACAGAAGTTTGAGGTACAGCAGTTAAAGAGAGCAAGTTAAATAGACAAGGAAGGCAAGAGCACAGTTGGGAATGAGGGAAGGCTGATGAATTAAACTGCATTTATTTCAATGAAAAACCTTGAATAGGTAAGGCAGATGAACTCAGGGTGTAGGTGGGAACATGGGCCTGGGATATCATAACTATTACAAAAACATGGCTAATGGAGGGCCAGAACTGGCTGTTCAATGCCAGGAGTACAGATACTAGTAGGAAGGAAAGAAGGTGAAGCAAGAGAGGAGGGGTTTTTGATGAGGAAAAACATTATGGCAGTACTTAGAGGATATTCCTGAGGGATCACGCAGTGAAGCTCTACAGGTAGAACTGAGAAGCAAAAAGTGGGTGATCGTTTTGATAAGATGATACTATAGGTCCCCAACAGTCAATAAAAAATTGAGGAGCAAATATGTATGGAGATCACAGATAGTCATGAGAATAATAGGGTTGTAATATACAGAATTTTAACTTTCCAAACTGCTACATTGTTAAAGGGTTTGGTGGGGAGGAATTTGTTAAGTGTGTTCAGAGAAACTCTCTTTATCAATATGTAGATGGACCTACTAGAGATGGGGCAAAACTCAACCTCTTCTTGGGAAATAAGGCAGGGTAAGTGACTGAGGTGTTAGTCACGGGGAAGCAGTTTTAAAATAGTTATGAAAAAGGATAGGCCTGGTCCCCAAGTTAATTTTCTAAATTGTGGCAAGGCTAAGTTTGATGTATTAGCTAGGGACTTTCAAAAGTTGACTGGGGGAGGCTGTTCACAGGTAAAGGGACATCTGACAAGTGGGAGGCTTTTAAAAGTGACATAACGAGAGTTCAATGCCAACATGTTCCTGTTAGTGTGGCAAGAGTAGGGAACACTGGGTGACTAGAAATATCAAGGTTTCTGGTCAAGAAAATGAAGAAAGCATATGTCAGATATAGACAGCTGGGATCGTGAAACCCTTGATGAGTATGGGGGGGCGAGGAGTAAACCTAAGAGGGAAATCAGAGGGCAAAAAGACATGAAATAGCTTGGCAGTTCAGGTAAAGGAGAATGTTGTGCCGCTTTTTAAGAAAGGCGGCAAGGAAAAGCCAGGGATCAAAGAGCCTGGTGAGCCTAATGTTAGTAGTGAGTAAGTTATTGGAAGGAATTCTGAGAGACACGATCAACATACATTTGGAAAGGCAAGGACTGATTAGGGATAGTCAGCATACAATCAACATTACAATATCCTTTTATTGTCACAGGTACTTCATTGTTGGACTACAATGAAGAGCTTTTACAATGTCTGCCTTCTTATGGTGACTTCTTAGGTACAAGTATCTATGTTCTTGGATAAAACAGAGGAATAAAAGTAGTTGCATTACGTAGAGTTGAAAAATATGTTAAAAATAGGAGAACATTAAAGGGTTGACATTACTGTTAGGATGTTTCAAATACACATTACAGTGTTGCAGCTCAGCACAAGGCCTCTGCACATGGTCTGACCGCCCACGGCAGACCCCAGTTTAACAACCGTTCCCCCTCCGCTCCAAATCCCAGTCCGCTCCATACCGGCACTCAGTTACTCCAAGGTAAGTGGCAGGACGGCTTCCATCACACCAGTCTCCTCCCAGGACCCACTGCCTGTGCAATGCTTCAGGGCTCGCAACCCATGCTCTGTAACAGGGCTCGTTGCTCACTGTGTTCCGGGGCACGTAGGGAAAAGATTTAAGAAGGGACCTGAGGGCAACTTTTTCACACAAATAGTGGGGAAAGACATAAAGAGATATAAAAAGGGTGAATATTAAGGTGTGAAAGGGAGAGAATGAGTCCTTGCTATTAAATGCAAAGTCAACAAGATAAAATATGACTTCACTCTGGGGGAAGAATGGGAGGATTGAGACCTTGAGGTTGTACAGTTCCTTAAGGAGAGGATGAGGTGTTGTTCCTCCATCTTGCATTATATTTCATTGGAACACTGCAGCAGGCCCAGGACAGTAATATTTGCATGACAGCAATATGGTTTACTAAAATGGCAAACAACTGCAAGGTCAGGTTCTGCCTGAAGAAGGGCTTATGCTCCTGCTCCTTGGATGTTGCCTGACCTGCTGCGCTTTTCCAGCAACACATTTTTCAGCTGCGAAATAATCACCCAAGCTGTGTTTGCTGTTGTCAGTGTAAAGGAGGTTGTACTGTGAGGAGCAGGTGCAGTAAAAAGAGATTGAAAGAAGTGAAAGGAAAATGCTGCTTCTACTAGAAAGTGTGTTTGGAGCCTTAGTGAAGAGGAAGGAGGTGAATAGGCAAGTGTTTCACCTTATGCAATTGCATGGGAAGATGCGATGGGGAGTGAGGAAGCATGACGAGTGATGAAGGATTGAATGAGAGTGCTATGTAGGGACAATCCTTGCAGAATGCTGACAGTGGGTAGACGGAAAGATGTATTTGGTGGCATCATCCTGCAAGAAGTGGTAGAGGATGGTCCTTCTTTGTGGAGACTAGTGGAGTAGGTGCACAGTAAGGACAAGTGGAACCCCATCATTGTTCTAGGAGGCAGGGGAAAGAATGAGGGCAGGAGTGCCGGAGATGGGTCAGACATGGCTTGAAGACCCTGTTACCAAGATGGGGGAGGCCATGGTTGAAGAAAACAGTGGTCATGTCAGAGGGCTCGTTGGAAAGGAACATCATCAGAACAGATGCAATAGAGAAGAAACTGGTAGGATGGAATGGAATCCTTGAAGTAGGTAGAGTATGAGGAAGTGAAGTCATGATAACTGTGGAAGTTGGTGGATTTGTAATAGATATTGGGGAACAGCATATCTTCAGAAATGGAAATGGTGAAGTCAGGAAGGGAAAGAGTCAGAGGGACCAGATGAAGGTGAGACAGGGTGAAATGAAAGGTGGTGAGACTCCAGTCAGAAATCAGAAACCAAAAATAAAACATTTAACATACTCTTTGAAAAATATCATCCTTATTATTTTATTATAAAGTTGCCAATCTAACATAGGCAATGAAAGCCCCACTGATAAAACCTTTAACCTAATTCAGACTTCAATCTTTTTTGAAATAAACACAGGCATTGAAGAACCACTTCAAACACAGATCAAGCTATTACAAGGTAATAAAGCTGTCAATCACATATAACTAGTAATCCCTTTTGCAACTGTATAAAACATGCTTTTGCTGGGTTGAGTCTATTAGTTATTCTTGGAGGTTTGCCAAGCACTCATAAAAAGGCTTCTGAAGAGGGTCACTGGACCTGAAACGTTAATTCTGATTTCTCTTCACAGATGCTGCCAGACCTGCTGAGATTTTCTATCCAGTTTTGTTTCATAAAAAGGTTCCCTGGCAAAACAGATTTCTTGCCATCTAGTCAGTCTCCTATTGTGATAGAATTGCTGAATTTTATTACAGAACTTTATAATAGATATGCAGTGAGTGGGTTGGGAGAGCAAGGACCAGAGGGCTGCTGGGAAGGTGAGTGAAACCGTTTTATTTCAGTAGCGGCTGAACCGGAGACACTACACTTTGATCAAGTAAGATTTTTCTATTTCTTTTTTTATTATTGTTTTGTCGAGTGATTTGGTGAAAACTTTCCTTTTTTGTTTACCTAAAGTAAGACTAAAGTTAAATTTAAGGTTAAAAATGACAGGAGATCCTAGACCTGTGTAATACTCCTCTTGCTCAATGTGTGAGCTCAGGGACGTGGCTGATGTTCCTGGCTCCTTCACGTGCAGGAAGTGTGTCCAGCTGCAGCTCTTGTTAGACCGCAAGATGGCTCTGGAGCTGTGGATGAACTCATTTTGGAGCATACACGATGCTGAGGGGACCATGGATAGCACGTTTAGTGAATTGGTCACACCGCAGATTAGGATTGCTGAGGGAGAAAGGGAATGGGTAACCAAAAGGCAGAGAAGAGCAGGAAGGCAGTGCAGGTGTCCCCTGCAGTCACCTCCCTCCAAAAACAGGTAGACATTTTGGATACTGTTGGGGGACATGACTCACCAGGGGTAGGCAGTAGTAGCTAGGTTCATGGCACTGTGGCTGGCTCTGATGTTCAGAACAGCAGGAAAAAAAGAGTGGATGGGCCATAGTCATCAGGGATTCAATTGTAAGGGGAGTAGATAGGCAGTTCTGTGGTCGAAGATGAGACTCCCAGGTGCACAGGTCAGACATGTCCTGGATTGGCTGCAAGACATTAAGAAGGGGGTGGATGAACAGCCAGTTGTCATGATGCATATTGGCACAAACTATATGGGTAAAAAATGGGATGAGGTCCTATAAGCAGAATTTAATGAGTTAGGAGCCATTTTAAAAATTAGGACCTAAGAGGTAGTAATCTCAGGGTTGCTCCCAGTGCCTGCGCTAGTCAGAGTGTGATTGATAGAATGAGCAGGATGAATGCGTAGCTTGAGAGATAGTGCAGGAGGGAGGGGTTCAGAGTTTTGGGACATTGGGACCAGTTCTGGGGGAAGTGGGACTATTACAAATTGGATGGTCTCCACCTGGGCCAGACTGGAACCGATGTCCTTGAAAGCGCTTTTGCTATCGCTGTTGGGAAGTATATAAACTAATGTTGCAGGGGGTTGAGAACCAAATGAGGTTAGAGGACAGTAAGGAGGGAGTAACTAAAGCCTGTAAGGAACTAGATAATGAAGTCAGCATGACTAAGGGGAAGAGGAAGCAGAGAGCAGATGATGAATGCAAAGGGACAGGTGGTCTGAGGTGCATTTGTTTTAATGCAAGAAGTGTAGTAGGTAAGGCAAATGAACTTAGGGTTTGGATTAGTACCTGGGAGCATGATGTTATTGCTATTAATGAGACTTGGTTGAGGGAAGGTCATGATTGGCAGCCAACCATCCCAGGATATTGATGCTTCAGGTGGGATAGAGAGCGAGGTAAAACAGGTGGAGGAGTTGCATTACTGGTCAGAGAGAATATCACAGCTGGGCTGAAGGAGAGCACTCTGGAAGACTTGAGTAGTGAGGTAATATGGACAGAGCTCAGAAATAGGAAGGATGCGATAACAATGTTGGGGCTGTACTACAGGCCTCCCAACACTGAACATGAGATAGAGATGTAAATATGTAAACAGATCATGGAAAGATGTAGGATCAATAGGGCAGTGGTGATAGGAGATTTTAATTTTCCCAACATTGACTGGGATTCACTTAGTGTTAGAGGTCTAGATAGAACAGAATTTGTAAGGTGCATCCAGGAGGCTTTTTGAGGGCAGTATGTAAATAATCCAACTCGGGAAGGGGCCAAACTGGACTGATGCTGGGAAATGAGCCCAGCCAAGGGTTGAAGTGTTAGTAGGGGATTACTTTGGGAATAGTGATCACAATATCATAAGTTTTAGAATACTCATGAACAAAGATGAGAGTGGTCCTAAAGGAAGAGCGCTAAACTGGGGGAAGGCCAACTATACCAACATTTGGCAGGAGCTGGGGAATGTGGATTGGGAGCAGCTGTTTCAAGGTAAATCCACATTCAATATGTGGGAGACTTTCAAAGAGAGGTTGATAAGAGTTCAGGGTGGTATGTTTCTGTAAAAATGAGGGGTCGAAATGGCAAGGTTAGAGAACAATGGATGACAGGTGAAATTATGAGACTAGCTAAGAGGAAAAGGAATGCGTACATAAAGTCTAGGCTACTGAAGACAGACAAAGCTTTGGAAGAATATTGGGAATATAGGACCAATCTGAAATAAGGAATTAAGAGGACTAAAAAGGGTCATGAGATATCTTTAGCAAACAAGGTTAAAGAAAATCCCAAAGCCTTTTTTTCATACATAAGGAGCAAGGGGAAACTAGAGAAAGGGTTGGTCCACTCAGGGACAAAGGAGGAAAGTTATCTGTGGAGTCAGAGAAAAATGGGGGAGATTCCTAATGAGTACTTTACATTGCTATTCACGGAGAAGGACATGACGGATGTTAAGGTTAGGGATAGATCTTTGAGTACTGTAGGTCAAGTCAGTATAAGGAGGGAGGAGGTTTTGAGTATTCTAAAAGAGAGTAATATAGACAAGTCCCCAGGTCCAGATGGGATCTATCCCAGGTCACTGCAGGAAGTGAGAGAAGCAATAGCTGGGGCTTTAACAGATATCTTTGCAGCATCCTTGAACACAGGTGAGGTCCTTGAGGACTAGAGAATTGTTAATGTTGTCCCCTTGTTTAAGAAGGGTGGCAGGGATAATCCAGGTAATTATAGACCGGTAAGCCTGATGTCAGCGGTAGGGAAGCTGTGGAGAAGATACTGAGAGATAAGATCTATTCCCATTTGGAAGAAAATGAGCTTATCAGTAATGGGCAGCATGGTTTTGTGCGGGGGAAGGTCATGTCTTACAAAGCTAATAGATTTATTTGAGGAGGTGACAAAGGGGGAAGGGCTGTAGATGTCATATACATGGACTTTAGTAAGGTGTTTGATAAAGTTCCCTATGGTAGGCTGATGGAGCAGGTGAAGTTGCATGGGGTCCAGGGTGTACTAGCTAGATGAATAGAGAACTGGATTGGCAAAAAGATACAGAGTAGTAGTGAAGGGGAGTTTCTCAAAATGGACAGCTGTGACCAGTGGTGTTCCACAGGGATCCATGCTGGGACCACTGTTGTTTGTGATATTTATAAATGATTTGGAGGAAGATATTGGTTGCCTGATTAGCAAGTTTGTAGATGACACCAAGATTGGTGGAGTAGCATATAATGAAGGAGACTGTCAGAGAATACAGCAGAATATAGATAGATTGGAGAAATGGCAGATGGAGTTCAATCCAGGCAAAAGCGAGGTGATGCATTTTGGAAGATCCATTTCAAGAGCAAACTACACAGTAAATGGAAAGGTCCTGGGGAAAATTGACATACAGAGAAATCTGGGTGTTCAGGTCCAGTGTTCCCTGAAGGTGGGAATGCAGGTCAGTAAAGTGGTCAAGAAGGCATACAGCATGCTTTCCTTCATCGTACAGGGTACTGAGTACAAGAGTTGGCAGGTCATGTTACAGTTGTATGGGACTTTGGTTTGGCCACATTTGGAATACTGAACACAGTTCTAGTCGCTACATTACCAGCAGAATGTGGATGCTTTGGAGACGGTGCAGAGGAGGTTCACCAGGATGTTCCCTGGTATGGAGGGCTCTAGCTATGAAGAGAGGTTGAATAGATTAGGATTATTTTCATTAGAAAGATGGGAGGTTGAGGGGGGACCTGATTGAGGTCTACAAAATCATGAGAGGTGTAGACAGGGTGGATAGCAAGACACTTTTTCCCAGAGTGCGGAACTCAATTACGAGGAGTTACAAGTTTAAGGTGAGAGGGGAAAGGCTTGGGGGAGATATGTGTGAAAAGTTCTTTACGTACAGGATGGTGGGGGCCTGGAATGCGTTGCCAGAGGTGATAGGAAAGATAGCATCATTTAAGATGTATCTGGACAGGTACATGAATGGGCAGGGACCAAAGGGATACAGATCTTTAGAAAATAGGCAGCAGGTTTAGATAGAGGATCTGGCTCAGTGCAGGCTTGGAGGGCCAAAAGTCCTGTTGCTGTGCTGTAATTTTCTTTGTTCTAGTATGAAGATGAGAGGGATTTGGAGGTTGAGGGTGAAGTGAAGGAGGTATGGGATTAGGTGTTCATGGAGGTTTAAGAGATGATTTTGGCATGAGGGTGAGGGTGTGTAAGGAAGTGTTTGAATGAGGATTAGGAATACCTCACGCTTATCTCTAGAACTGATCCAATGTCTCAGTGAAAGGAGACGGGCCTTTTATCTGGACAGCCTCAATGTAAGCTGACCTGAGTTTCTGCTCCTGGCATGTGTTTGGAGATGGCATGACTGACACCATGCAGCTCCTGCCTCTGTGGATGCAAACAGCTTCTGCAGACCCTGCCAAATAGGAGGCAGGACTGCAAGTTTGGGAAATCTCACAGCAATCTATTCCTACTCAAGGATGAAAATCCAACCTTTTGTCTCAATTTAAGATATATCTTAAAGCTGATTATGTACAGTCATTTACAGAAACATGGTGCATTACATCTTCTGAGGTGAAGGAGAGATAGGCAAAAGGTTAATGTAAGCAATTTCTTTTTCTTGCGAGAGCCTTGTATTGAATACTTCTGATCATTATACTGTGTGATATAAAAAACTTTCAGGCTAAAATATTGACCTGACCAAACAAGCTAGCTCCTCGTAACTGCTTCCTCTCTAGTGTAGCACAGTAAAATCAAAGTTGAAATGGGGAAAGGACAGTAAGTCAGAGCTCAGGGAATTTGAGTTCAGGAACAAAGATGCCCTTGCTGCAGCTGCACAGGGTCTTGGTGAGTGATGTGTGCTGTTTTGTTTTTTTTCTCCAAGAGGCTATAGAGGGAGTTTAACAGAGTTCACCAAGCTGATCCTTGAAGTGGCAGGTTTGTCATATGAGGAGAGATTTGATTGACTAGGCCTGAATCCACTGGAGTTCAGAAAATAAAGAGGGAACCACACTAAAACATAAACTGTTGATAGGGCTGGACAAACAGGATACAGGGATGCTGTTCTCCTGAGCCAAGGGACCCCAAACATTTAGGATTAAGAGAAGCAGTCATTTCTTACTCAGCAGGTGGTGACCCAGTGGAATTCTCTACCATGGAAGACTGAAGTCACTGAATATATTTATGAAAGAATTGGATAGATTTTTAGATTAGAGTTTCTGGACAGCCTCAAAGATATCAAAGCATATTGGGAGTATAGTACGGAGACAGAGGATCAGCCCTGATCATACTCAAAAGCAGAGCAGACATGGGGATACTCTTGCTGCTATGTTCTGTTTCAATGTTTCATGTTTTGAGTATATTCAAGTTTTGTGCAGCTCTTGATCTTGAGGGAGGAAGATGTATTTTGCAGGAAGGAGAAAAAACTGAGGTTTTTGGAAGTACGTAATGCCAATAGAGGTGATATTAAAATTCAATTCAGACCAAATAAAATGGTGAGAATGGAAATAGGAAATACTTGATATATGAGAAAGTAAGAGTCGAGTGTGCGGTACTGGAAAAGCAACATCTGAGGAGCAGGAGAATCGATGTTTCAGGCAAGAGCCCTTCACCAGGAAAGTAAGGATTGAATCATAAAAGGTGGACTGAGACAATTAAAAATAAACTGTTATTAATTAGGTTTTTACATCACATACTTTATTATTCAAACATCACATAACACTTTCTTAAACAAGCATTCTTGCTTCCAAACTCATATGCTTCTTTATTTACTCAATATCTAGATAAATGTTGTAAAGTTCAAGGGACAAACAGAAAATAGCTGTCACTGAATATATCATGTGCTCCAACATGGGGTTTCTTTGACTCTGGAAAGTAATAGAATAAACATAACACTTTCATAAACAAGCATTCTTGCTTCCAAACTCATATGCTTTTTTATTTACCCAATATCTAGATAAATGTTGTAAAGTTCAAGAGACAAACAGAAAATAGCTGTCACTGAATATATCATGTGCTCCAACATGGGGTTTCTTTGACTCTGGAAAGTAATAGAATAAACATACCCCAGACTGTGGCTTAGATTATAAACTTACAGAAAGATTTATTCAACAATAAACATAAAATGAATAATTATAGCTGTAACTATTGCTACTCCTATTACAGAAAACGTTCACTGTAAAACAAAAGCACAAACAATGCCCCTTATGACCTTGGGAAGTATTTCACTGCTGTTCTATAACAGTATCTTTGACCTTCATCTATTACTGTTTGCTTCAAAATGATGGTAAAATCAACCCAGCATAACTTCAGCAAACCATTACTTACAGTTTGATTATTTTCCTGAAAATCACAACTTTAAGTAAAATTAAATGAACCGTAAAAGTTCCCAAAGGAATCAATGTTAAAGCCAGATTTAGGTTTCTTTGAACATTGCTCATTCACAAAAGATAGTTTGGAAGTAGAAATACTGTACCATGAAGGTGCAGCAGAATGCATTCTTAACTCAAATAGCTTGCAAACAAAAATATATTAGATTATGAGAAGTCAAATTCAGTTGATCCAAAACTCTGGTTTTGACAAAACTGTGAGCTATTCCTCTTGGCAGAACAGAAAATCCAATGGAAGGGTACCTGTGGTAGGCTGAAGTGCTGCAATGGTGTCTCCAGATTAGTACAACACTGCCAACCAATTAGAACAGAGTTAAGTCAAATTATAATGCGAATCACAAGTAAAACTACAGCAATAGCTGCAAAACTGTCATGTCCTTGTCCTGAACAAGTTTGCACCAAGACACAAATGTTTTTAAACACAGATGAAACTGGACTGTTTTACAATCTTTCATCAGATCACTCTTCAATGTATTAGGATGAAATGTTTAACAATGGAAAGCAAAGCAAGGAACATGTCACTGCTATGGTCTGTGCCAACGAGGTTGGTATCTAAAAGCAGTCATTTCTTAAATAGGGAAGTCCAAGAAGCCACGTTGTTTTGCATGTCACTTCACTACCCATGCAGTTTGAGGCTAATAAACCTACCTGAATAACTGCCAATAGTTGTGAGGTGTGAATCAGAAAAGTGGACAAAATATTTCAAAAGGAAGGAAGGAAGGAAAGATCATCATCCTGATGGCCCTGGAAGGTCCAATAACTACCCACCCATTACCCTGGTAAAACATGTTGACTCCATATGGCTGCTTTCCCTGGAGTATCAGAGGCTGAGGGGTGACCTTCTAGAGGTTTATAAAATCATGAGGGGCATGGATAGGGTAAATAGACAAGTCCTTTTCCCTGGGGTGGGTGAGTCCAGAACTAGAGGGCATAGTTTTAGGATGAGAGGGGAAAGATATAAAAGATATAAAAGGGGGCAACTCTTTCACGTGGTGCATATATGGAATGACCTGCTAGAGGAAGTGGTGGGAGGTTGGTTGGTACAATCACAGCATTTAAAAGGCATCTGGATGGGTAAATGAATAGAAAGAGTTTAGAGGGATATGGGCCAAGTGCTGGCAAATGGGAGGAGATTGGGTTCAGATATCTGGTTGGCATGGACAAGTTGGACTAAAGGGTCTGTTTCTGTGCTGGACATCTCCATGATTCTATAACTCACCTGAAGGTTGTACACTAAACGGAAATAAATTAGAGATTTTCCAGAGATAACTCCAAATGTTTTCAATGTTTTTACTATACACGGTCAGATCATTGTCAGGTGTGAACAGCTTGTAAAGATACTTTTCACATATTTACCATGTCACTGCAGTTTCATTTCTCTATTACACAGATTACATTTGTAACCAAATCAGGTTAAATAGGTGCCTCTCCAAATATCTCAACAAACTGCTTTGCACAAATTTGTGGGTTGCCCCTTTCATGATTTGATTGACTGCAATTTTACTGCACATCATGAAATATTAAAGGAAAAACATTGCAATTTGTTGTTTGGTTTTAAAATGCACATCTCAGTGGGCAGCGCACAGTGGTTAGCACTGCTGCCTCTCAGCGCCAGAGACCCGGGTTCAATTCCCGCCTCAGGTGACTGACTGTGTGGAGTTTGCACATTCTCCCCGTGTCTGCGTGGGTTTCCTCTGGGTGCTCCGGTTTCCTCTCACAGTCCAAAAATGTGCAGGTTAGGTGAATTGGCCATGCTAAATTGCCAGTAGTTGTAAATGTAGGGGAATGGGTCTGGGTGGGTGGCAGGTCGGTGTGGACTTGTTGGGCCAAACTAATCTAATCTAATCTAATCTAACAGGACAAAGGACCCTATACACCCAACATATAGGACCAACGTGGTATACAAAATCCATTGCAATAAGCACTACATCAGACAAACAGGAAGTCTGCATGGGTTTCCTCCAGGTGCTCCGGTTTCCTCTCACAGTCCAAAAATGTGCAGGTTAGGTAAATTGGCCATGCTAAATTGCCCGTAGTGTTATATAAGGGGTAAATGTAGGGGTATGGGTGGGTTGCGCTTCGGCAGGGTGGTGTGGACTTGTTGGGCTGAAGGGCCTGTTTCCACAGTGTAAGTAATCTAATCTAATCTAATCATTTCTACCAAGGCAATAATACTGAAATGCAAAGTATGTGGCATTTATTGCAACATAATTGGAAATCACAGCCCAACAAACACCATAATACCAACAAATTAGGGAGTCGGTGAGCTCGCGAGCTGCTGGGTTACCACGTAGGTGTTTCCTTACCACGCTGGGTAGCATCATCCAGCTTCCATGAAGTGCTGTTGTTCTGTCTTGCTTAGTTTTCACATGGACTGGACAGTTGGGGTGAGTGACACTTCGCGGTCTTCTCTGAAGCGGTTTGTACACGAGGTTTATCTCTGTGTGTTTGTTAATGGTCTTTTTGGTAGAAGACCATGCTTCCCAAGATTGGTTACTTTGTCATAGTTAAATTGATGGCCCTCTTGGTCTGTGTGTACAGAGACGAGGGAGAGTTGATCCTGTCGTTTAGTTGCCAGAAGTCGGATGGCTAGTTTTCTTCCTGTTTGTCTGATGTAGTGCTTGTTGCAATGGATTTTGTATACAATGTTGGTCCTATATGTTGGGGGTATAGGGTACTTTGTCCTGTTAAGTAGTTGGCGTAGTATGGCTATCGGTTGGTGTACCACCATAATACTTAGTGGTTGTAACAGCCCGGTCGTTAATTCTAATATGTTCTTCACATAGGGAAAGGTGGCTGATATGTTGGTAGGTACAACGTCTTCTTTTTGTTGGAGAGGCATTGGTAGTTGAAGCTGATGGGGTCGCTGTTGTTAGCAAAGACTTTGTGTAATTGTTCTTCCTCTTTCCTTGCACAGTTCTGGTGTGTTGCAGTGTGCCTCAGCTCTTTTGAATAGTGTCCTGACACACCTATGTTTGTGGACGTTGGGATGACTGCTATTCACCTCCATTGACATACGACTAGCCAAGGAAACAATCGCTACACTACTAGAGGATCCAGTAACAATGACTCCTAGCAACACCATCAGCACAGACAACATGCCCACTTTATCTTCAACGGCTAGATATAACAACAAGTCAACAAGCACATCGATAGGCTCTTCCATCTCAGGACTAATAGCAGAAGCAGTCATGCAGAGATTTGAAAACACAGCCCTTCCCCTAATACAACCAAAATTACAGATATAATATGGGGACTGTATTATCATCAAATGTACAAGACTAGAGGAAACACACCACCTCATTAACAGTATACTCACCGGTATCAAATTTACCAGGGAGGAAGAGAACAACCAACAACTCCGACACCGACGCCTAGATGTCATGGTAGAACAGATGGCCAATGGGGGATTTACAACTAAAGTATACAGGAAACCCACCCACACAGACCAGATCCTCAACTACAATAGCAACCATCCCAACATCCACAAAATAGGTATGTCAGGACATGATTCAAAGAGCCAGGACACATTGAACTGCACAAGAAAGAAGAAGATCACTTACACAAAGTCTTTGCTAACAACAGCTACCCCATCTGTTTTGTCTGCCAATGCTTATCCAACAGACAATGCCAAGAAGATACATTACCTACCAACATACCAGCCACCTTTCCCTACATGAAGAAAGTATCAGAATTAATGACCAGGCTTTTAAAACTACAAGGTATTATGGTGGCACACCAACCAACAGCCAGACTATGTCAACTACTTAACAGGACAAAAGGGCCACACACCCACAACATACAAAATCCATTGCAACAAGCACTACATCAGACAATTGGGAAGAAAACTAGCCACCCGACTTCTGCCAACTAAATGACAGGATCCACTGTCCCTTATCTTTGTACACAAAGACCACAAGGGCCATTAATTTGACTATGACAAAGTAACCAGTCTAAGACAAGCCAACCAAAGACAGGCAAGAGTGTTCTTGGAAGCCTGGTTTTCCACCAAAAAGGCCATCAACAAACACACAAGTGTACAAACTGCTGCAGAGAAGACCCCAAAGTGTCACTTACCCAAACAGACTGGGCCATGTAAAAGCTGAAAATGTGTTGCTGGAAAAGCGCAGCAGGTCAGGCAGCATCCAAGGAACAGGAGAATCGACGTTTCGGGCATAGCCCTTCTTCAGAAATCCTGAAGAAGGGCTGATGTCCAAAACGTCGATTCTCCTGTTCCTTGGATGCTGCCTGACCTGCTGCGCTTTTCCAGCAACACATTTTCAACTCTGATCTCCAGCATCTGCAGTCCTCACTTTCTCCTGGGCCATGTAAAAACCAAGTGAGACAGAACAACAGCACTTCACAGAAGTTGCACTGATAACCAGTATGGTAACGAAATGTTAACACAGTAACCCAGCAGCTCAGCAAACTACCTCATCCACAGCCCGAGCTACAGATCTTTGTGAAAACCTGAAATATCAACAAATAATGTGAGAGCTCTGCTTCAACTGTAAAATGGAAGAGCTACGTGTGAAGGAAGGTGTAACTTTTGGGTGAATTGATGGCACTGGGCAACTTTTGGTTTTTCTCTTGGGGGGTTGGGGGGGTTCTGCTTCACTTTGTCTTTGTTGGTTACTAGAAACCTGGGAATGGGAAAACAAGGAGTGTCCGGGTTTCACCAGTGACAGTCCATACTGTAATGTAATGTAATTTAATCTAATCAGTCACTGCCTCCCTTAGATTGCAAATCTTTCTAAAAAAAAGAGACAACGATCATATTTAATCCCAGATCAACTGGAGTTTTGATTGTCATTATCTATAGCACTAGACTACAATATGTGAAGTGCATGTTGCAACAGCAACTTTGACTGTAACACATAATAAAAATAAGCAAACTGAATGACCCAACTTATTTTTACAAGTCATTAATCTAAATAAACATGTACTAATGTGGCCTGGAGAGGGTTTTGTCAACTAAAGGAAACTCCTGCCTAATAAGAATTATTCTGTGAACTTTAAGTAACAATGAGACTTTGAAAGCTAAGTACATAAGCAGCAGATGAAACCAACTCACAACAGAAGATATTACAGTCTGGAAACCTCCTTGTGATTACTAGACAAACAATCTGTATTCTCCTTTACCATATAGCAAATCGGGAGGGCCATTTTAAACTATCTTTTTAACCCTAGAATTATTCAATCCCTACCGTGTGGAAGTAGGCCATTCAGCCCATCAAATCCACACCAAACCTCTGAATAGCAGCCCACTCAATCCACGAAGCCGGCACATCCATGGGCATTATGGGTAATTTAGCATGGCCATTCCACCTAACCTGCACATCTTTGGACTGTGGGAGCAAACCAAGCAGACATGAGAACAATATGCAAATTCCACACAGTCACTCGAGGGTAGAATCGAACCTGAATCCCCTGTTGCAGTGAGGCAGTAGTGCTAACCACTGAGCCACCATGCCACCTACATGTAACTATGAAAAAAGAAAAAATATATATAACATTCCATACACTAATATCCTTTTTTTTGAACACAGGGCCTGATTTTGATGAGTTCATTTTCAATTGGATATGTTTCTGTGCTTCATTTTTGTCATAAATGCACCTTTGCAAAATTGAAAGGACCAAGATTTTCACCTTCCCATAGTGCCAGTCCAATGAAATTATTTAATTCCCAAAGCCAGATGAATGACAACATTTATGTGCAGTAATAAGTTGTACTCTTTGCCCAGAGGGCAACTGAATTAGAAGAAAAGTAACTTATTCAGAATCCCTACTGGACAGTAGAGAAGTGCAAAACGTATTGAGTATGTTTCCCTGAAAAATGTTCCTTGTTGAATTTGGAATAGATGCAGTATGTTCACACTCCTTTAGCATATTGACATAATATTAACTGCCCTTTTTAGGTGAATTATGGTCACAATAGGGCGGCACGGTGGCGGTGGTTAGCACTGCTGCCTCACAGCGCCAGGGACCCAGGTTCGATTCCAGCCTCAGGTGACTATCTGTGTGGAGTTTCCACAAGCTCCCCGTGTCTGCGTGGGTTTCCTCCAGGCGCTCCAGTTTCCTCCCACAGTCCAAAGATGTGCAGGTTAGGTGAATTGGTCATGCTAAATTGCCCAAAGAGTTAGGTGCATTAGTTAGGGGGAATGGGTCTGGGTGGCTTACTCTTCAGATGGTCGGTGTGGACTAGTTGGGCCAAAGGGCCTGTTTTCACACTGCAGGGAATCTAATCTAATCTAATCAATTGCACATGATCTTTCCTACGAGAAACGTCATCATTCACATTCCTATCCTACTAAAGACACTTCACTTGTTTTCTCAAGACAACAGGACTTTCAGAATTTACTGGAACAGTAATTTGGAGTAAATGTGATCAATATTTAAAACTAACATCAAAATAATAATTGCACAGAATTGAAAATATGCTTTTCATTCACAGGGTATTATACCTTTGCCACAGCTCATTATAAAGATGAGTTTTTGGAAAATGTGGGCTTTTGAAGCTATCAAATTTCAGGGAACTCTGAAAAATTAATATTTCCATCCAGTCAAGCAAAGCACCAAGCAACCTGGTAAGAAATTGCTTTAACAGTAATTGTGGAACATTGCTCCTGGCTAAGCATCCTAGCCTCCAGGAGCAAGAAGAGAGAAGGAGATACAGAAAGTGGAATGAATATTGGAAGAAAAAAGAAGTGAATAACATAAGCCTAATGATCCTTCTGGAACTAAAACAGGATAATAAACCAGCAGCAATGAATTAAAGGTAGTTTTAAAAGGTTTTAAAATGGTGAAAGCTGGGATCAAGCACTTATGATACTTAATACAACTTTTACCCCGAACTTTAGAGATGAACACGTTTTCAAGCTTTTATTCAAAATACAAGTATTGGGATGTTTACATTGTCATCTCATTATCTTCCCCCAGACATTCCTGTATCCTGAAAAAAAAGAGAAAATATTGTGTTTTTTAAGCATTTGCATGATTTATCCAAATTATCTAAAGTTATGTGTTAATGCAGCACAAGTAGTCCATGGACAATGTCAAATCATTTAAGACAAAAACTGAAAATGACGTAGACATTTTAGCAGATTTACATGAGGGCTTTTGTTGTACACAGAAATGAATTCAGATCTGGAATAACTATATCAAAAACATAAAGAACAACATCACTTCCAATAAAATATGTCAAAGCAACACAGGTTTAACTCAGTAAGAGACAAAATCAAGTCCAAAGTTGGCAAGTTTTCATATAATTTTCATACATGTGGAATGAAAGCTTGCTGAGAGCAGTGGAGGTGAAAAGTTATGAATCCTTGTTTTAGTTACACTTTGCTTAAAATCACAATGCACTGGCCAAGCCCTCTAGTTAACTTTTGATGATGTCAGCTCTTTAAGAGAAAATACAAAGTTGTACCCAGTACCGCACTACACGTGTCCCAACTCTATGCTTGCTGTGCATAAATGAATTAAAATGGTTAAATCACTTCACGTATATCTTGTGATCAAACCAATTCTACCCATGTCAATTGCTCCCAAGCAGAGCAATGTTGACTTTGAGTACTACAAAATACTAGAAATAAATACAGAAGACCATGTTGCCATTCAATTAGCTTATATTAAATCTAGAGCCCTGCAAATCACAATCCAAAGTTCCAAGCTCTTGCATGAATGTGGTCTTATGTTAAAGAACACATGCAGTGCATCTGCCTGAAGGAAGATATTAAATCGGCACGCTGGACATGTTCTGCATTTTAACAAGAAATGAAAGGGTGGGCTGTAATCTCAACACCCTTTCCACTGGTTTTGATAAATATTTTAACTGTTATCCCCATTTGTGACCACTACATATTAAATAGATTTGTTCATACCCTTTTGGCACATGAGCTTCATCCATTTGTGATGTCACTCTAAAATGGGAATCATGTCAAAACATGCTTTCATTATGCTAAAACACGTGCTTTTGCATAATAACTACCTTTCTTCTTTTTGGGCTTTGACTGACACAATTATTTGTATTGCTAAATTATTTCTTAAACCAAATGAAGCATTTTGCATAAAAGCAAAAAATGCTGGACCACTGGAACTGAGGATAAAGGAATAAAAGAATCAATCATTCAGGTATAACCCACCATTAGAACTATGGTTTCTGCTCATTTTTTGACATGGATACATTCATGCAACAACTGATATCAGTGCCCAACAGCTGGGGCCAAAACAAAGCTACACTAGAAATGCTCAAACCAATGCATCTTTGCAGCATCTTAGTAGAAACTGGAGTGAGGACAAGCTTCCTCACCACAAACTAGGAAAAGCCCAGTTTCAGTTCTTAGTTTCAGTTCTTAGTAAATGCCAAGCTTCCTAACCTTAAACAGAGAAGCAACAGTGTATTTCAATGGACTGCAATCAGAATAATTGATGGGGAACTGATCATTAGACACTAATGAGAAACTTACGCATGGGTATTGGATGAATGTAAGATCATTCCAGGCCTCTGCTCCTTCCCCACCTACCCTAAGTGACTGCCTTGTTATATACATGACTGATGCATGTCTGCAGAGGTATGGCATTAATAGAGATTGGTAAAGTAGATCAGCTATGTGTATGACTACTGTGACAGTCAAGAGATTGGGCAAGAACTGTAACTAGAACAACTCCTCTGAAAAAAGTATAAAACCCATCAAACTTCTATGCTGCGTTAAAGTTTGCCAAACTACAGCAACTAAATTTCAAGAGTTGTAGTTTCTGAGTGGATCTGAATTATTTGACCAAGTACAAAGAGTTCATCTGCTCTGAATTTTGGGCCAATTTACCACAATTCACATGCTTGTACGTGTTAAAATTAGGTGGGCAGCATCTAAAATTCATGTACCTACCTAAATTTCTCCAAAATCAGCACAGCCCTAAGCAGTTACCATACAGTGGTGCTGGAAAAGCACAGCAGGTCAGACAGCATCCGAGGAGCAGGAGAATCAACGTTTCGGCATGATTCCTGATGAAGAGCTTATGCCCAAAACATTGATTCTCCTCCTCCTCAGATGCTGCCTGACCTGCTGTGCTTTTCAAGCACCACACTCTTGACTCTGATCTCTGCAGTCCTCAGTTTCTCCCAGTTACTACACAGCCCTTATCTTTACTCTGCTGCTGATTTCCTCAATGCACTGCAGGAGACTGAGGAGCATTGTGAAGAAACCATCTGGTGGCCAGGAAAGAAGCCATTTGGCAGTGAGGCACAAAGCCCTCAAGACTCATCCTCAGAAGGGAATAGGAGCAACTGGCAAGAATGTTCAATGCCCAGAGTTCTGGTTCCCAGAATGTTGCAGATGTGCCAGAAAAACATCAATAACCTCATTCAGATGCTCAAGGAGAGTCAATACATCTGCACATTACATCTCTTGGCCAACAAATTACACAATTCTCACATTGCTAAATGCACCAGACCTCTACTACTCAGCCAACAGCACACCCTGACACTCCGGTCTTACCTCTGATGTCCTCACCTACACACACCTTACAATAATACCAGCCACAAAGGTAAGTTTCCATGTTTCTAAAAGCTTACAACTATTCACTTATGGAAGCTACGTTACCCACTGCCACTTGTACATTGGGCAGGTTTTGTCAAGAAGAAAGGTATCTGAAGTTAGGAAAGTTCCTGACCCCTCAAAACTATCCCCATTAAAAGGAGACCACCGCTCAATCTATTTTCATCTCGGGGAGGGAGGCAGGGACAGAAGGGGGTGCGACCCAACTGTTCCTGGAAGCAGACGAATGACAAGACCAACATGTTCAGACCTTCCTCAATTCAATGAGATATTGACCCAATTGTAATCATAATTACTTGGCTCTTCTTTGCACCCCACCAGACAGCCATTACCCAACTCCCATAATCCCATCATCCTATTACATCACTGCACTCTCTGTGCATCCTTACACCTTCCGTGTTCCAAATTACAACCCATGCCCACCATATCTCTTCAATATCAATAGAAGCAAACATGTATTTTCTGGATGACATAATTACGGATGATTGGCTAAGTACCAAGCATGACTAATATGCTGAGCTCAGCAGGTAATACACGGTTGGAAAGGGAGTGCAATATTTGGTTAACGGACATCTCTATTAAGTTACTCTCTTTTTGATGCAGTTTTTCAATGGTTGTATGTAGGATTAAGCATTCTAGAGCGATAGCAGACTTGTGAAATTGCTGTAATGAATGGCTGTGTTTGACTGACAGTTTTCTAAGAAGGAAAGAGGGCCAATATATTTCAATAGGAATGCTGAATTTTGTCTTCTTGTATTTTTGTCTTTGGCTCAGGTCCAGGTTCCTTTTGTGATGCACAACTTCTCTAAGACGCCAGAGAGAAGTCTAATTCCACAAAATTGGTGAGGGATTTGAAAATGTCCACTGCCCCAAGGAGTTGGCAAGTGTCGGCATGTTGCACAGCGGCTATTTGCTGTGATCTTTCACAGTGCTGGCAACACTTGTCGGACACCAGAAGGGGCAGAAATCCTGGAAGTGGATCCTGTTTACAAATCCCTCTGCCCGACTCAACACAAATCTATGCCACAGCCCCTAATGGTTAGAAAGGCAGCTGTCAACTTTTATACAGCAAGCTCCCACAAACAGCAAAATTATAAAGATCAGTATTGAGTTGTTATGATGTCTCAGGATAAACGTTAGGCAGGCTGTAAGTGAAAACTCTTGCTTTTTTTCCAAAATAGTGCCATGAGATCTTTTCCGGCCACACAAGAGGGATGAACAAGCCTTGGTTTAACATCCAATCCAAATGCCTCTGTCAGAGCAGTATCCCCTCAATACTACACAGGAGTGTTTCCCTTGATTTTTGTGCTTGGGTTCTTGAGTGGGACTGCAACCCAAAAACTTCTGACTCAAAAGGAAAGATTGGTACTGGTTGAACCACAGCTGATTAATACATATGCACGGCGAAACAATGGGCTACAAATAGGGACAACTTGTGTGCAAACTCTCCGAGGACAAGGTCACAGGCAATGTACTTCTTAATGGGCCAGCATACAGGTGAACGATACATAGCAAAGTGCTTCGTTTATTGACAGGCCTGCCTGACTGCCTTCCGCAAATATCCAGGAGGAGTTCTGCTACATGTCGTGGAAGTAGTGACCACCTCCATGACAACACAACATGCTGGTGTGTCACCAGCACTGGTGTGTCTGTTGATCACTGTCTCAACTTCTATTCCAGAAACAAGACCCCTCAATATATCAGTGCTTGCAGTGGGATCTCAGCCAAAGATCATGAGACCCTTCCTTGCTAGTAGGCAGGCAGGCTCAGACTGTTTCTACGCAGTCTGTCTGCAGACACCCAGGTAGCAGTGATCGTTGATGTGAACCTAAGTTCTTGATGGACCTGCTGACTCTCATAGCAGTTGGTGCTCCAGCAGGTTACAGGGTTTGCTGAAATTGGGAAGCAGCACCATGTATACCTCCAGAGTGGTAGCAGGCAGTCTATGGCTTAGTGGTTAGCACTGCTGCCTCACAGTACCAGGGACCCAAGTTTGACTCCAGCCTTGGACGACTGAGTTTGCACATTTTCCCCATGCTCTGGGTGCTCCAGTTTCCTCCCATAGTCCAAAGATGTGCAGATTAGGTGGACTGGGAGAAAGTAAGGACTGCAGGTGGAGATCAGAGTCGAGAGTGTAGTGCTGGAAAAGCACAGCCGGTCAGGCAGCATCTGAGCAGCAGGAGAATTGATGTTTCTGGCATATGCCCTTCATCAGATTGGGTGGATTGGCCATGGTGTCCAGGGACTTGCAGGCTTGGTGGATTAGTCACTGGAAATGCCGGGTTACAGGGATAGGATGGGATGCTCTTTGAAAGAACAGTGTGGACTTGATGGGCTAAAGACCTGCTTCCACACTGTAGAGAGTCTATACATGAGGTCAGAGTGTCTTCAAGTCACGAGCACTATTTTGTCCCTACTCCCTTTGTGAACTGCTGCCTCCTGAGGACTGACCCTGATTCATTGTTGTGTAGGGGTGGTGTTACTGGGTGACCCATTGTGGGACCTCTTCCTCTTTGCAGAGATTCCCCTTTGCTTCCTCCACTAAATGGCCCTCAGCACAGCAATTTCAGATGCACACAGGGCAGTGGTCAAAGTGAGTTACACCAGCAATTTGGAGATAGAGAGGACTACAGATGCTGAAAAGTCAGAATTGATGAAATATGGGGACTGGACAAAAGCACAGCAGGTGAAGCAGCATCAGAGGAGCAGGAGAGTCGATGTTTCTGGCAGGAGCCTTCATCAGGACTGGTGGAAATGATGTCATCCTCTGTGGTGGTGGGGACGGCTGGAGCAGCCGTGTGGTTAATGGTGTCTGGTGGATTCAGGAGGTGGTCAGGGATAGGATCTGGAGTAGTCGAGGTCACCTGGTTCTGGTGGTAAATACAAGAGAATTTGGTGTACTTACTCTCTTTGGTATCCGATAGGGTGGAGAAAAAGTGTTAGTTGAGAGTGTGGATCCTGCTGAGGATGAACAACTGTGGAGTCCTTTACAGGTTGAGAAAGCAAGGCTCTGAGCTGGGGCTGAGAGACGATGGTGGTGAGTGTGGAGCTGAGGATCCATAGGGAGAACCATTTCTGGAGGCTTTGGACGTGCTGTAGGTAGCAGTTGTCAAGGTTTGGTCCAAATTCAGATGGTCTGAATGTTTTCTGGAGTCCATGGGGGATATACTGGCTACATAGGCATGTGCTGAGGAAGGAGATGTGGCAGGAGGAGCGCGATTGTTTGAGGATGTGGTCAAAGAGCTTCAGGGTGGAGATGACAACCAGGGGGTTGCCGTGGGAGAGGGGAGGAAATCTCCTTCAAGGTGGGCATCCTTGGGCAGAGACTTCACCGTATGGTTTTCAGCAACTTGGAGATAGTGAGGACCGCAGATGCTGGAAAGTCAGAGTCTATGGAATGTGGAGCTGGAAAAAGCACAGCAGATCAAGCAGCATCAGAGGAGCAGGAGAGTTGGCCAGGACCCTTCAGAACTCAGCAGGCAGAGCAAGAAACAGACATCATTCTGGTACGTCATTCATAGCTACACTGAAAACATGCTGTGTGAAGAAATTTTGTACAAAATTTATGACATGTAATTGATTAAATATCCAGCAAGAGCCTTTTTGTCGAGATAGAAGATCAATTTTACCTCAAAATTATTATTAAATACGATAATACATTAAGAATAGTACAAGCATCCTTCAATGGGATTTCTGTTTTTCTAAAAAATGCTTTCTTGGACGTTTCCTTAAAGCCATATAACGGATTGCCTGTTCTAAACAGGGGAAATGAGGTTAAATAGGATCAGGACACAACAGTGCACGGAATGTGTGTGGATTAGCTTGCTTCCCGAAAATCCGCCCTTCGCTATTGTGCAAACGAATTCAAACTATTCTCAACGGTGTTTTAATCCCGTGGTTCGAAGATTGTATAACCTTTTCACGCCCCTTTTTTTTCAAAGGTATGGTCCCGGTTAACTAACCATTCGAAGCGGGACAACGCCTGACTGTCCCCAGGGGAGACTCTGAAGAAAATATTCGGTCATCACGAGATAGAGAGCGTGATGAGGGCGGTCTCTCGCCTGTACTTACTTGACCCAGAGTAGTAAAACATTCACCCAGTCAGACTCACTGCACTATTAAGACATTGATTGGACGGATGATTAAATAAATAATTCCAACCGTGTCTTTAAATCGTTGCCTGGTTGACTGCAGCTCGAAATAACAACAGAAACTAAACATCCTGTTACATTATGTCAAACTCAACTAAGGATTCTTTCAGGATGTGAGCTATTATTTGTAAATTATCTTGTATTCTAACTAATTAGCGTGGCTCCTATGGTCAGACATGGTCATGTCTAACTTTGAGGACACGAAATCGCTGTAATTTCTGATTTAGATTCGCTTTTAAAAACTTAAACCACACTTCGGCGGCTCTGAATCCTGCTGGTACAGGACTGAAAATGGAACCCGCACAGTCACACCCAGCTAAATATTGCAGGTTCAGTACCCGGACATGGATCTGTTCGTATCCAGTTGTAATAACAAATTCATTTATAGAGAGAAAATAAACATTTTGCACTTAAACTACATTATTTTGTGACCTAAGACTGACCCCAAAGCGCCTTACAACCGATAGAAGTCACTTCAGATGTCCGTCGTGGCTCGGTATAGTAGTATCCGTTGTCGTTTAGAGTTTTAATTTGCTCAGTGGAGCATTCTCCCCACTGGGCTGACAGGGATGTGGCAGCAATGGGGTGATGTGAGTACACGTGGAGCCTACGACCAAGAGGTAGGTGAAGACAGGATCGGGCAGGGTAAGGGGCGGCTGTTCATACTGGGAGAGGGAGCTAGAAGCGACTTAAATGGAAATAGGCAAAGTCAGAAGTCGCAGGGCACCACGTTATCGTCCAACAGGTTGATCTGAAATCATAAGCTTTCGGAACGCTGCTCCTTTGTTACTTCACCTGACGAAGGGGCAGCGCTTTGAAAGCGTGTGATTTCAAATCAACCTATTGGACGATAACGTGGTGGCGTGTGACTTCTGACTTTGTTCACCTCAGTCCAGCATAGACACCGCCACAAAATGGAGGTAAGGAATTCAGGAATGGGTGTGGGTGGAGGAAGAGGGGATTGGTGTTGTCTGGAAAGAGAGAGGAATGGAAGTGGAGTAAAGGTGGAATGATTGGGGGGGGGGGGAATTGGAGTAGTAAATGGTGGAAGAGTGAGAGGAAATGGAGGTTAGAGAGGGAGAATGGTGATAGAGAGACTGGGGAAATGGGCTGGAAAAAGGGAATGAATCTGATGGGGGAATGGAGTTGGAAGATTCAGGTGGTTAGGGGCTATAATTTGTGACGGGGTAGTGGAAGTTGGATTTGCTGGGTAGGGGTAAACAGGTATTATGGAAGTCAGAAAAGATGGGAGGTTATGCAGTGGAGACACTGTATAACTTCGTAAGGTAAATGGTTTTTAGATTGCTTACAGTGTGGAAACAGGCCTTTCGGCCCAACAAGTCACACTGACCCGCGGAAGTGCAACCCACTCGGACCCATTCCCCTACATTTACCCCTCACCTAACACTACAGGCAATTTAGCATAGCCAATTCACCTAACTTGCACATTTTTGGATTGTGGGAGGAAACCAGAGCACCCAGAGGAAACCCACACAGACATGGGGAGAATGTGCAAACTCCACACAGGGAGTCGCCTGAGGCAGGAATTGAACCCGGGTCTCTGGCACTGTGAGTCAGCAGTGCTAACCACTGTGCCTCTGTGGGAGCTTGCTCTGTTAAAGTTGGCCATCATATTTCTTACGTTACAACAAAGACTCCACTCAAAATATGAATTTGAAGGTAAAGTGTTTTGGGGTGGTTAAGGGGGATGTGTAAAGGCAGGTCTTTCTTTAATAGTGTAATCATAGTTGAAACGACAGGAAAACAGCATTTTTAAATTGTTTTATGTGGGTAGTTTCAATTTCAGTTGCTTCTGCTATAACGCAGTACTGCCGTTCTCGTGCAACCCTGTGTTATAAGAAAATCGCATAATAGCAGCATCATTTAAACCAATGGGGCTAGAGTCACATTACAAGCAATACATGCTTTAAAAGTTCATGCTCTCAAAAGTGTCCCCAGTTCATCAATCGTGTTGTTGCAAATTTGCAACAACGAAACATACATTACAGCAGAATGCCATGTACATAAAGATGTAAGGACCTGAAAGTGTGAAATTTCAGGAGTACCTAAAGCACCATCCACTATGGTGATGTCACAAGAGTATGGTGGGAATACAGCTCGGTACCTTGAAGGAGTCTCTGTAACAATTTAATTACATCTTAATTGCTAACATGCAATAAACTATACCTTGTTTAAGACAGCAATCTTCTCATTAGACCAGCAATGGTTTTCCACCACCAAACCAAACCAAGCAGGCCCTGTGGATCCCTGCCCTAAAGAGGATGATTTTAGAAAATTTACCACGTGATGCAGATCAGATCATGCAACAAGGTGGTCAGCAGTGAGGATTGCTCCTTACAACAAGGCAGGATCTACAGTCAATGGTAAAAGCATTTAGAGTCATAGAGATGTACACCATGGAAACAGACGCTTCGGTCCAACCCGTCCATGCTGACCAGATATCCCAACCCAATCTAGTCCCACCTGCCATGCACCTGGCACAAATCCCTCCAAACCCTTCCTATTCATATACCCATCCAAATGCCTCTTAAATGTTGCAATTGTACCAGTCTCCACCACTTCCTCTGGCAGCTCATTCCATGCACGTACCACTCTCTGCATGAAAATGTTGCCCCATAGGTCTCTTTTATGTCTTTCCGCTCTCACCCTAAACCTATGCCCTCTAGTTCTGGACTCCGCCCCCCAGGGAAAAGACTTTGCCTATTTACCCTATCCATGCCCCTCATAATTTTGTGAATCTCTATAAAGTCACCCCTTAGCCTCCGACGCTCCAGGGAAAACATCCCCAACCTGTTCAGCCTCTCCCTATAGCTCAAATCCTCCAACCCTGGCAACATCCTTGTAAATCTTTTCTGAACCCTTTCAAGTTTCACAACATTTTTCTGATAGGAAGGAGACCAGAATTGCACACAATATTCCAACAGTGGTGTAACCAATGTCCTGAACAGCTACAATATGACCTCCCAACTCCTGTACCCAATACTCTGACCAATAAAGGAAAGCATACCAAACACCTTCTTCACTATCCTATCTACCTGTGACTCCACTTTCAAGGAGCTATGAACCTGCACTCCAAGGTCTCTTTGTTCAGCAACACACCCTAGGACCTTACCATTAAGTGTATAAGTCATGCTAAGATTTGCTTTCCCAAAATGCAGCACCTCGCATTTGTCTGAATTTAACTCCATCTGCCACTTCTCAGCCCATTGGCCCATCTGGTCAAGATCGTATTGTAATCTGAGGTAACCCTCTTCGCAGTCCACTACACATCCAATTTTGGTGTCATCCGCAAACTTACTAACTGTATCTCTTATGCTCTCATCCAAATCATTTACGTAAATGACAAAAAGTAGAGGACCCAGCACCGATCCTTGTGGCACTCCACTGGTCACAGGCCTCCAGTCTGAAAAACAACCCTCCCCCACCACCCTCTGTCTTCTACCTTTGAGCCAGTTCTGGATCCAAATGGCTAGTTCTCCCTGTATTCCATGAGATCTAACCTTGCTAATCAGTCTCCCATGGGGAACCTTGTCGAACACCTTACTGAAGTCCATATAGATCACATCTACCGCTCTGCCCTCATCAATCCTCTTTGTTACTTCTTCAAAAAGCTCAATCAAGTTTATGAGACAGGATTTGCCACGCACAAAGCCATGTTGACTATCCCTAACCAGTCCTTGCCTTTCCAAATACATGTACATCTTGTCCCTTAGGATTCCCTCCAACAACTTGCCCACCACCGAGGTCAGGCTCACCAGTCTATAGTTCCCTGGCTTGTCCTTACCACCCTTCTTAAACAGTGGCACCATGGTTGCCAACCTCCAGTCTTCCGGAACTTCACCTGTGACTATCGATGATACAAATATCTCAGCAAGAGGCCCAGCAATCACTTCTCTAGCTTCCCACAGAGTTCTCGGGTACACCTGATCAGGTCCTGGGGATTTATCCACCTTTACCCATTTCAAGATATCCAGCACTTCCTCCTCTGTAATCTGTACATTTTGCAAGATGTCACCATCTCTTTCCCTACAGTCTATATCTTCCATACCCTTTTCCCACAGTAAATACTGATGCAAAATATTCATTTAGTATCTCCCCCATTTTTTGCAGATCCACACAACGGCCGCCTTGCTGATCTTTGAGGGATCCTAGTTACCCTAGGACCTCATTTTTAAATTCCAGCCTAACCCTTCAGAATCTCAACCTTTCCCTTCCTATATCGTTGGTTCCAATGTGGACAATGACCTCTTGCTGGCCCCTCTCCCCTGTGAGAACATTCTGTACCCTCTCTGAGACATCTTTGATCCTGGCACCAGGGAAGCAACACACCATTCTGCTTTTTCGCTGCTGGCCACAGAAATGTCTGTCTCTACCTCTGACTACAGAATTCCCTAATACAATTGATCTCTTCGAAGCCGACGTACCCTCATTGCATTAGAACCAGTCTCCATACCAGAAACTTGGCTGTTCGTGCTGCGTTCCCCTGAGAATCCATTACCTCCTACGTTTTCCAAAACAGCATACCTGTTTGAAATGGGTATATCCACAAAAGACTCCTGCACTAGCTGCCTACCTCTCTTACCTTTCCTGGAGTTAACCCATATATGTGACTGTATCTGAGACTTTCCCCCATTCCTATAACTGCCATCCATCACTTACTGTTGCAAATTCCTCACTGCTTCTAACTGTCTCTCCAACCGATCCATTCGATCTGATAAGATTCACATCCAACAGCATTTATGGCAGATATAATCCGCAGTAACCCTTAAACTCTCTTTCAATTCCCACAACTGACAAGAAGTACATACCACTGTACTAAAGACCAGTTTTGCTCCTTCACAATCTACAGACCCAGAAAATAACACCATTTTATTCCTCTACAAATACTGCCCCAGGTTAAATTAATAGTGATGGCTTATATTTTAAATTTAATCAAGCGACATATCTCCAAAAACATATAATCAAGAAAGAACCCACTCTACTCACTACTGAAGCCTTTCTTTTGGACACACTTAAAACAATGATTAACTTATCTGATTCTGTTCAGACCCAGAAAAATGATTCATTGTAGGTGGAGATGTAGAAATTCCGTGGGGCTAGATTTTAGTCACTCAAAGTCAATTATAGATTGCATTTAGCACCAGAGATTTGTTGGGCAAGTCTTTAGTTAGAGTTCACTTAAAAAAAATCACATTGGAGGCTCTCTGGGTGAAGTTAAAATCCATGTTGAGCAAGGGAAACCTTAAAAGAAGGTGGTGTAGAGTTACAGGCTGGGAAAGCTAGATTTACAAAAAAATGCTTATAGTTCAGATCCACTTGCCTCCACAGTGAGTGGGTACCATGGGACACAGCCTACAGTAAGGGAAATCAAGGGCAACAGAAGCAATTCAAACCGAAGTCACAGTCCCAGGGACATTACAAAGTCAGAATTACACCCCAGCAGATTCCAAGCCTAAACACACAAGTTTAATTGAAGAAAAACACTAGGAGGCTTTCTTAAAGCCACACATCAGAATAGACATCACCAGGAAAGATGTTTGACATTTGGGCTAAAGGCAACAAATCAGGGACTGAACAGGAGAAATATGATTACTTAAGAAGCATCAGTCTAATTATGTTAATTAACTATATCAATTTTACAGTAAGAGTAATTTAAAGGAACTGCAGGAAGCGCAACCCATTGGTAATGCTGAGAGATTCCTTAAGCACTGCTTGCTATGATAACCTATTTGGAGAACAGCTTAGAACACTGATGGAGCTACCAGCTCAGTCTTCTTTTTAAGTCTCTGTTATAATGTCTATCATACAAGTGTAACTTGTACTTAGTTGCTCATATTGAATAATCAACATCTTGTTTAAGGCAAGAGCCTCCTCTTATTTGACTAGGAAGTGGTTTTCCTTTACCACACCAGACAAAGTGAGCCCAGTATAACCCTACCTTAAAATAGGATGGTGGCAGCAAATCTACCTCATGGTAAACAAAAGTGAAGACTGCCTCATGCAACAAGTTGGTGAGCAGTGAGGTTTGTTTGCATAACAGTTTCTACACTTTCCACACCCCAACCACAACCAGTCAGACCATTAATTCCACACTGCAAACTTTTCTCAGTCTGGCCTACACTTCCTCAACAACAGATTTTTCTGAAAACCTTTATCAGGCTGTGTTACTCCTCACCTTTAAAATCATTCTTAAACTATGGCTCAAAATTAACTCAAAAATATCAGTTATTAATAGTCTTCATTATTTATACACAAATGACATAACGTCTTTAGGCAAATGTGAATGCAACGTTAAACTGGAAAGACCAAATGTTGGTGTCTGAGTGGCACTGTTCCATCATTATTGTTGCAACAAAGCTATCTTGCTCTCTAGGTCACCAATTAAATGCAATAAACAAATTGAAATTACTGTACTTGCTTGGTAGATATGAAATAAATCTGCAACCAAAAGTTAAATCTTATCTGAGGTGTCACAGGGGAACATTGTGGAACCGTTTAAAGTCAATGTGTATTTTCAGCAAGCCTGCCAACATCTGTGGAGAGTAAAATAGAATTGTTGAGGTAGATTTTCAAAGCTGGGTCAGGTGCACAGCACTAGGATGAATGTTGTGTCATGAACTTGTGACCTAGTTGCATCATTCATGTGAAGTTATCTTTAACTGTAAAGATGCTAACTGGGTAGGATGCAAACTCAGCAACCAATCAGTGGTGTCATGTGTATCCAGGAAAGTTGATCTTCCTGCCTATTACCAGCTGCAAAGGCAAATGGCAGCCATGATGGGGCCTGCTACCTAGCCTAATAGAATAGCAGCTCCACAAATAACCAGCATGGACACAGATTTAAGTGGTAATGCAGACAAAACAAAGGTACAATGCTTGACCAATGCAAGATGCCTCAAGAAGTCATACTTTTGAACAATTGAAAATTAATTTTCAAATGTCCATGCAATGAAACTGACAACTGGGCACTAGATGCACCAGACTGTTCCGGTTCACAAATTTACCCTTCCCTTACCCTGTTCTTACTTACACTTAGCTCTTAATTAGTTCCTAAAGACACTTATTGTGTTAATTAAAGGGTTCCCTATTCCACGATCCCTGATACCACAGCACATTAGAAGTTGCACACTGTCCTTATAGATCTCATGATTCAGAGATCATCTGTAGGACTGCTGTATTTAAATTGTGCCTGCACCTTATCCTGACCCTGCTAAAATTTGAGAATTCTGACTAATATTTCTCAGATTATTAATCTATAATGTTAAGTCTTGTTTCCTTCCACAGCTGCTGCCTATGTTGCCAAGTGTTGTTTATGTCAGATTTTTAGCATCTGTAATATTATGCTTTTGCATATTTATAAAGCTTGGATTAGAGTTCAGTGGCGTTTCAAGTGATTGTTAATTACTACCATTGAACCAACCTAGCAGCAAAAATTAATTGCAATTACACATGTAGAAATTCATTCCTCAAGGTTTTAATTCATGTAGACATTTCAAAAGACTTGAAGTTTAAAACATTTAAAATTCTTTTTGTTTTTTTTCCCTCGTTAATTCAATCGATCTTACCCTCTCATTAATTCTGTACCTGACTTAATGCTAACTTACACTTCAGTTTTTCATTCTTTATTCTATAATCCTTAAGTCTTAGTTAAGGAGATAAAGAACTTAGTTCCCAGATGTCCAAGTTGCCTCACTGTGACAATATAAGTTCACAGTTCCAGCAATTACAAACATACATTGATATTAAATAGGCAAGAGTATGGCAGCTGCAATAGTTTCATTCCTACAAGCACATATGATGCATTGGGAGAGAAATTGTCTAACCATGAAAATAGGCATGAGGAATATGACAATTAATCCCCTCTCATTCATTGTATCGCATGTACCATGTTAAATTGATGATACCTTCTCTCTTCAAGGATTGTTATATGTAGTCACGTTTGTCACACTGTTGCTGACTGCATGTATGTCAGGGGGCCTCAATATTACAAAGGAGTAGTGTTCCATAAAAAATAACCATCACCTCTTAAAGCGAATGCATAATATAGTTGCAAGGAATTTTTCCAGAGGTAATTCTTGGCTGTAAGGCTTTGATCAATAAATTTGCGAGGAGAATGTGCATCAAGGTATTGTGATAGTGTACTGAGGTCTTGGTGGAACAAATGGAATGAAAGTGAGACAACCCATCCAACCAGGAGAACAGGAGGACTTCCAGACAAATTCTTAGCAGAGAGTGTGAACAAATAACTGCAGTGATCACTGCAAAGAGTACTGCTCTAAGAATGTGGATGTAGTGCAGGAAGACGTTTAATGATCTGACACAAGAGGAGTGTGTTCATTTTCAAATGACAGAGCTCATCATACATGACTAGCTCAAACCACCACTCAATTCACTGCACAACCCATCACTCACCAATTTCTATCTGTACTAAATGTTGCACCATATGTTTTCTGCCACCCACATATACTTATCACTGATTCAAGCCTTCCACTAACAGCTCATAATTTGCACATACAGGCTATTATTCAAGCACGATATGCAAAGTAACACACAAACATATCGAAGAACACTCACCAATATTTCACTCTTTGAGGGAAAGTATTGCATAGCAGCAGGAACAGAAAAGAACTGGAGGAGAAGTATGCATGTATCATTTAGTGCAATGGAGGGGACAGTGCTGTCATAGTGTGAAGTGACATCACTACGGCTGCAGCTAGTAGTGGACAACTATATAACAACCTTCTATTTCTCAATCTCAGTCCCCAGTCTCTTCTGGCCTACAAGCCACAAGTAATGTAAGCAGCATCTCTTACTTTCTCCTGTCCCATCATCGTAACACAACTCTTGATCTTTCTCTTACACAAAAACTAGAACCGTTCCAGTCAATAGAGCTGACATTTAATACTATACTCAATCTGACATAGCCACTAAAATTTACATAATGTCAAAGAGGCAGGAATTTGGTGATCTCACACACAATTGCTTTGACGTCCCAATGGAGTGAAGGGATGGCACTGGTGCCAGCTTTCTTGAGGGTGAGGCTGCACATTCAATCTGCTTCAGAGGAGTCACGTAAGAACTACTATGAGCCACAACTTCGTATGATTTGCAGTAAGGAAACAGACCATTCAGGTCAAACAGTCCTTGTTGGTGTTTTTGCTCCACTTAAGCCTCCTTCCATGTTTCCTCATGCGAGTCTATCAACTTAATCTTACACTCTTTATTGACATGGAGAGTTTCCCCTTAACTGTATCTATCATATCTGTTTCACTTGCTAAAGGACCACAATCTACATTCTTACCACTCCTTGGGGTAAAGAGGTTTCCTTTGGATTTCTTAGTAATTATATCAAAGGCCTCTAGTTATGCTCTTTCCCACACCAGGAAACAGTCTTGCTGTATTTACTGTATTAAACCTTTCATAATTTAAAATACTTCTACTAGATCACTCCTCAGTTTTCTTCCCAACCCCTCCCCCCCCAAGAAAAGTGGTGCAAACTTCTCCGAGTGTTCGGGTTTCCTCCCACGGTCCAAAGATGTACGGGTTAAGTGAATTGGCCATGCTAAATTGCCCATAGTGTACCAGAATGTGCAGGCTAAATGGATTAGCCATGGAAAATGCTGGGTTACAAGAATAGAGTGGATCTGCGTGAGAAAGATGCTCTTTGAAAGATCAATGGGCTGAATGGCCTGCTTCCGCACTGTAGGGATTCTATGATTCATCCCTTTCTGATGCACAATTGTTAGTGATGATGTATTTGAACTATCATTTATTTATACATGATTAATTTCAATTGCAATTATTCACCCATTCTGTAAATTTATTGCTGACCTCGTGCAAATTGTTGGAATCCTCATCAGCATTGACTATCCCTTCCACCCCCTGTTGTCACCCTTAACAAATACAGGAATTATATTTCAGTTCCAAAATACAGATTTTCTTTTAATCAACCTGTTGAGACATGTTATGACACAACTCTGAAGTAAGTGAGACTGGAATTTCATCCTTTTGACCCAGAAGTTGTGACGTTACTACTGTACCACAAGAGCTCTGATAGTGATTGATTCTACCAGTTACAAAGATGAGCGATGCATCCATGCCTAAATACTGATGCCTGAGTTTTGACAATTCATTAATGTAAATTATTAACAGCTGTTGCTATTTTTGATCCTTCCCACCTTTTGTCACTGTAAATAATTACTCTTTATTCCCAGAGCCTATTTTCTATATTGAAGCCAGCTAGCAATGCATCCCATCCCTTGTCTGTTGATTCCACATTCTCTGATGTAATTCACTAATCTATTTTGGTTTTCTATACATTTGACTTGAAAATGCAAATTAATTATACCTATTACAAAACTCCTGTCCAACATTTTAGTTGCAACCTCAAAGAGATTCCCTGAGATGGATTGTGCAAGTTGCGCACTTTTGAAATCCATACTGACAATTCATATTTTTCACTTCGAGATGTTCTCCTATTCTCTCCTTAAGTAGGTATTCCAATTTTTTTCAAACTCTGGTACTAAGCTGACTGGTCAATAATTCCTTGGTCATGTACTGACCCCTTTATTAATTATAGAGATTTTCTTTCATACTCCACTTTTTCTAACCAATCATTAAATTTATGTATTAATGCCCCTACTACTTCCTTGACAGTTTCTTTTAAGATATTTGGATGTAATTGGCTTTATCCTGTTTACATTTGATTAGTTTATTCAATATGTCCTTTTTAAAAAAATTAAATGCACTTAACTCTTTGCACTTAACGTTATACAGAAAAGTGCTGATAATGTAGTGGAGTGAATGCTTGGTTCACTGGAATGCCTACCAGATAGCTTGCACTCAGTGTACAAGGAGCATCTAAGAGACCACACCAACATGGCACAGATATTTAAGCTTAGAAGCCATCTTTTCTGACGTGTGGTAACTTTTTATCAATGCACTCTCAGAACTTTCCATAATGTACTGTCTGATGGCTTCCCTTCTGTCACAGCCCAAATAGACCTTTGATAAAACCTGAGTGCTGGATTGAAATAAACGGCTATCTTGTGAACTCAGTCTGCTGCTATCATGGCTCCAGATACCATTAATCAATGGTGCTTCCTGGGCACTGTAGTACTCCATCAAACTGTTGTCCAATACATTAAGGATTTCTGAACTGCTGCCACACACATTGCACCATGATACAATGACCCATTGATCTCTCTCAGGAGGACTTGCACTGGAGAGGATGCTGAGGAGATTCACCAAGATGAAAAGTCCCAGTTACGAGAAAACACTGTGTGGGCTGGGTTTGTTTTACTTGGAGCAGAAGGAGGCTGAGGAGGGGTACACAAAATGATGAGAAGCATAGACAGAATAGATAATGAGAATCTCTTCTCCATGGCAGATGTGTCTAAGACCAGTGGCCATACATTTAGAGGAGATCAGCGAAAAAATTTTAAGAGTCTCTGACAACACCTCCAATATTTTTCCAGGGGCCTTGCTGTTTCCCGTCACACTGAGATGGTACAGTCTGAACTGCTAAGGCTGTTCTTCAAGGCCAGCTGTAGTTTCCTTGGAGAACCAATAGAGGAAAAGGAACATGCACCATGGGAAAGGACAATGAGCAATTTGTTTACTTTTTCTGCTTTGTGTCACAATGCATTTATAAAGTTGGATTTGTATGTTTTTTTTTATTTTGGTCTTGTCAGAAGGAAGATAATAACAGTCAATGATAGAGGGAAGGCGAATCATGTGGGACTGCTTTCAATTTAAGTTATGATACTGATAAGTCAATTCTCACAAATTATTTAATCATATTGAGGGGTAGAAGTAGGCTGCGCACATTATTTCCTCTCTTCCTCGAATTTCTCCTGAACATCATCCTCTTCCACTTTCATTGCTTCCTCATCCTCTTTCTCTCCTGATTGGAAATGGCAAGACCTAATCTTCCACTTACACAAGGAAATGCAGCATTTAGCTGAGTACTTCAAATCTTGACAGCTACTCAGGCTAAGTAATTTAGAGCTCCTCCAGAACTATCAAGGTAGTGGAAACAGGTAGGTGAGGTGCTTCATCACACTCTTGTGGTAACATGGTTCTCATTGTAGGCCTACTGTGCAAGGACCATACACTATCAAATGTGGATTCTGTCAGAGGTCACTCTGTAAACACATGTTATCCTGTTTACCAGGTTGATTTATGGCTCATCTTCTGTTAGAACTGAGGCCATGTGAATCTGAACTTATTTTCCAATGATAGGAGGCCTATATGTTATTTTAAAAAACACAGATGCTAAAGAACCCAACTTCTGGCCGAATATTTAGTTCCCTGTCCAAATTGTTAGGCCCTCCTGTTAGGGCCTAACCTGACCTATTTGTGGTATATATAAATTCAGACTTGAATATAGGAGGGTTGATCAGCAAGTTTGCAGATGATACAAAAACTGGTGCCATGGTAAATAGTGAGGAAGATAGCCTTAGGTACAAGATGATGTAGGTGAGCTGGGCATGAGCTGAGGGGTGGCAAGTAGAATTCAATCCAGATAAATGTAAGGTGAAGCACACAAAGCAAGGGAATACACAATGAACAGTAAGACTGTTGTATGCACAATGACCAGACAGACATTAGTGTGCATGTCCACTGATCCCTTAAAGGTAGTGGGACAACAGATAAAGTGGTTAAGACATATGGAATACATGCCTCCATTCGCCAAGTCGCAGAATTTAAACATATTGTCTAGCTATCACTCATTATTAACAGCACACCTGAGAATGCAACTTTTAAAAAAAAAGGTTTTGTGATTTACACATGAAAGAAGTGAAGCTGTCATGGTATTCTAACAGATGAAAGACTCAACAGACAATCAATTTTTCCATGTATAATTTCAGTTACATCACACTGTAAATTTTTGCTATAAATTGTGTGTTAGGATTGAGCCCTCCACTATCACCTGATGAAGGAGCGACATGCACACTAATGTCTGTCTGGTCATTGTGCATACAACAGTCTTACTGTTCATTGTGTATTCCCTTGCTTTGTGTGCTTCACCTTACATTTATCTGGATTGAATTCTACTTGCCACCCCTCAGCTCATGCCCAGCTCACCTACATCATCTTGTACCTAAGGCTATCTTCCTCACTATTTACCATGGCACCAGTTTTTGTATCATCTGCAAACTTGCTGATCAACCCTCCTATATTCAAGTCTGAATTTATATATACCACAAATAGGTCAGGTTAGGCCCTAACAGGAGGGCCTAACAATTTAGACAGGGAACTAAATATTCGGCCAGAAGTTGGGTTCTTTAGCATCTGTGTTTTTTAAAATAACATATAGGCCTCCTATCATTGGAAAATAAGTTCAGATTCACATGGAATGCTAGTGTGCTTCCAATTAAACCTGTTGGACTATAACCTGGTGTTGTGTGATTTTTAACAGAATTTAAGTGTGGGGACATTAGGCTGTACCAGTATAAAATGTTGCTTAGCCCACAGCTAAGTACTGTGTGCAGTTCTAGAATCCACATTATCGGCAGGATCTGATTGCACTGGAGAGGATGTAGAGGAGACTCACCAGGATGTTACCTGGGTTAAGGGTTTCAGTTACGATAAAAGACTGAACAGACCCAAGTTATTTTCCTTGGAGCAGAGGAGATTGAGGGAGTCACAATTATATTGTACAAAATTATAAAGGGTGTAGATAGGAAGGAAAGTTTCTCCTTTGGAGAGGAATCAATGACAAGGGGGCAGAGAATTAAGGTAAAGGGCAAGAGGTTTTGTGGGGTTGAGGAACATATTCTCACCCAGAGGGTGGTGGCAATCTGGAACTCACTGCCCATAAGGGTCAGAGGCAGAAACCCTCATAACATTTAAGAAATATTTAAATGTGCATTTGTGATGCCAAGGCACACAAGGTTATGGGCCAGTGGAAAATGGGATTAGAGTAATTAGGTGCTTATTTTTGACCATCACAGACTTGATGAGCCAAAGGACCTTTTTCTGTATGACTTTATAACTTCAAGATTCAAAACCTACTCTGTGCCACCATCTAAAGAATGTGGACTATTTTGATACAATAAGTGATTATTGTTGTTCTATTAACAGCCTGACCTGTGTGAATACAAGTCACAAGCAGCATTAATTTCAATTTATATGACATGAATAAAATCATTTTGACAGATTGAGTTCAGTCCACAGAACAGTACCAATACAGTAACAGCACTATATTTATCAAAACAGGGTTACATTTTTATTAACTAGAAGCATATTAAACAGAGTTTAAAACCAGATATGCGATTCATTAATCCCTTTTTTAAATAGCTGACAAAAATAATAGCTCTACAGGGGTGAAACACAGGGCTTCTTGGGAACATAAAACATCTAATAATACATGAAAAGCATGAAAACAAGGCACCGTATTGCTGAAGGTATGAATGTAAACTCTGTGTGTGTGTGTGTGTATGGGGGGGGGGGGGGGGGGGGTTGGGGGGGTGTGTGTGTGGAGAGTTAAGATGGTAAGGAGAATTCCACTGGTGCAAACAGTCCGAACCTATTGAACATTTTGAGAGGATGAAGGCAAAGGCTGAGGTCTATTGAGGTATTGAAGTCTCAGAATCTAAGAGGCATTAAACTCATAACCAATTTTGTTGGTACAAATATACCAGCAATCAGTAATGTGGAGAAACAAGGGAATCTGGGATTCTTCTCTTTCCAGTATAAAAGGTTAAGGGGAGGGTTAAATGATAATGGCTGTTGATGGAATAATTGGCAAAATAAGAACTATTTTCTCTGTCCAGGAGTGTGGATAAGCAGAGTACGCAGTTTTAAAATAAGTGGCAAAAGAATCATAACCAGTGAGATTGTTTTTATCTGGAATGCACTGTCAAAAAGGATGCTGGAGTTGAATTTATACATCAAAATGAGAATTTGAATGGTCAATGGGAACAGGAGTGAGGTTGGATAGTTTTTACAAAGAGTTGGTACAGACAAAATGGATTGCATGGCTTATTCTGTGCTATATGCTCTGATGGGTGGAAAAATTTTCCCACTGGAAGGCTGGCAAGAAATGGAAGAAATTGGACAAGTTAGCCTTCGCAAAGTATTCCCCCTGTACTTAATACCTCAATTACTTAGAGAATACTCAGAGATATACAACACAGAAAATGACCCTTCAGTCCAATTCATTCATATTGACCAGATATCCTACATAAATCTAGTCCCATTTATCAGCATTTGGCCCATGTCCCTCTAAACATTTTCTACTCATATATACCCATCCAGGTGCCTTTTAAATGTAATTGTACCAGCCTCCATCATTTCCTCTGGCAGTTCATTGCATACACGTACCATCCTTTGCATGAAAAAGTTGCCACCAAGTCCCTTTAAATCTTTCCCTCTCACCCTAAACCTATGTCCTGTAGTCCTGGGAACCCAGGGAAAAGAACTTGCCTATTTACCCTATGCATGCCTTTTGACTTTATAAACCTCTAAGGTCACCCCTCAGCCGTAGACACTCCCATCTATTCAGCCTTGTCCTCGAAACCTGGCAATATCCTTACAAATCTTTTCTGAACCCTTTCAAGATTCACAACATCCTTCCCATGGCAGGGAGACCAGAATTGCGGACAATATTCCAAAAATTACTGAACTAATGTCCTGTACAGCCACAACATGACCTCCCAACTCCTATAGTCAGTGAACAATAAAGGCAAACATACCAAATGCCTTCACTATCCTATCTACATGCAAGTTCATTTTCAAGGAACTATAAGCCTGTACTCCAAGGTCTCTTTGTTCAGCAACACTCCCCAGGACCTTACCATTAAATGTATATATCCTGTTCTGATTTGCCTTTCCAAAATTTAATACCTGACGTTTACCTAAATTAAACTCCATCTGCCACTCTTCAGTCTATTGGCCCATCTGATCAAGATCTTGTTGTACTCTAAAGTAACCTTCTTCACTGTCCACTACACTTCCAATTTTGGTGTCATCTGCAAACTTACTAATTATACCTTCTATATTCAAATTCAACTCATTTATATAAGTAACGAAAAGCAGTAGATCCAGCACTGATTCTTGTGGCACATTGCTGATCACAGGCTTCCAATCTGCAAAGCAACCCTCCTCCACCACCCTCTGTCTTCTATCTTTGAGCCAGTTTTGTATTCAAATAGCTAGTTCTCCCTTTATTCCATGTGATCTAACCTAGCTTACCAGTTTACCACGAAAAACCTTGCCAAACACCTTACTGAAGGAGAAAGTGAGGACTGCAGATGCTGGAGATCAGAGCTGAAAACGTGTTGCTGGAAAAGCGCAGCAGGTCAGGCAGCATCCAAGGAGCAGGAGAATCGGCGTTTCGGGCATCAGCCCTTCTTTCTGAAGAAGGGCTGATGCCCGAAACGTCAAAACACCTTACTGAAGTCCATATAGATCATGTTCACCGTTCTGCCCTCAATCCTCTACATTGAGTTTTTTGAAGAAGCAATCACGTTAATGGGATACAATTTCCCACACACAAAGCCATGTTGACTATTCCTAATCAGTCCTTGCCTTTCCAAATACATGTAAATCCTGTCCCTCAAGATTCCCTCCAACAACTTGCCCACCATCGATGTCAGGCTCACCGGTCTATAGTTCCCTGGCTTTTCTTTACCACCTTTCTTAAGTAGTGGCACAACATTAGCCAACTTATCTGTGACTATTGATGATACAAATATCTCAGCAAAAGGCCCATTAATCTCTTCCCTCACTTCGCATAGAGTTCTAGGGTACACATGATCAGGTCTCAGGGATTTATTCACCTTTATGCTTTTTAAGACATCTAGCACCTTCCCTTCTATATTATAGACATTTTTTTCAAGATGTCATTATTTATTTCCCAATGTCCTTTGGCTTCGATTTCCTTCTCCACTGTAAACACTGATACTCATTTCGTATCTCCCCAGCCCCTGCTGTTCCACATGTAGGCAGCCTTGCTGATCTTTCAGGGGTCCTATTCTCTTCCTAGTTACCCTTTTGTCCTTAATTCTGAGCGATTGGGCAATCAGACGATCAACTAAGACAATTAAGTGGTGAATTAATGGCCATTTAAAGGCCTCAATTTGCCACCATCACAATTAACTGCCTTCCCATTGGTGGCTGTTTCTTTGACTGGGAAACTAGAGTGAACAGTCTGCTGGGTTGGGAGCTGGCTCCCATTGCTCCAGTTTGGGGGAAAATCAGAAACATAGATGACGGGGCAAGAGATTGCCTCTGAAAGATATACCCCTGCCCTTGCCTTTGACTTCCAACTTCCCTGGATCGCTAATCCGCAAGAAGAAAAGAAACATTATTTCTCAACACTGATCTCTCAATGAGTAGGCCTCAATCAGCTTTAGAAGTCACAAGTTGCCCCCCCCCCCCCCCCCTCTGATTGCCTGGCAATTTCTAACAATCCAGTATGGAGGCCTGCAAAAGGGCTGCATAACCAGCTGATTTGCAAATATCAGGTGAGTTATCAGAGCAATAACAGGGGCATGTTAGTCACCAAACACAATTACCCCACTCTGTATATAAATAGTTCTCCGTGATTCTTACCTTGAGTTTCCATCTCAGTTACATGTATTCTGAGTGGATTCATTACATACTGTCTCACCTCAGACAGCCCCATCTCTGTACTGGTGTCACATGCTTACCCAACACCTCCCTCATGGTGCATTGCCTCCTGAGCCAATTGAACAAAGCCCTTGATGACTCAATAGGAAGATTCTTCATGGTTAAATCATATTTTATCCTCAATTCCTGTTAATTGATCTTCATAAAATCAGGTTTCAAAGAAACTTAAAAAGGATTCATGCTTTTTAAAAATTCTCCTACAATCATTCATTCTCTTAGCTTATTTACAGATGTCTGCTGGTGGTTATTCTTCTATTATGCAATGACAGAACAGAAGTTTTACAGTGTCAAAGGAGGCCGTTTGACCCATCATGTTTCCACTCAATCCTTGAGACTTAATGCCATTCTCCTGCTTTTTCTCCATAACCCTGAATATTGTGTGTAGATATATTCATCTAATTCTGTCTTGCATATCTCAAATAAACCTACCTCCAACACTTTCAAGCAATGCATTCAAATTCCTAAATGTTGGCTACTTGAAAAAGTTTATTCTCATATCACATCTGCTTTTTTTTTGCAAATTATCTTACATCTGAATGCTCTCATTCTTGATCTTTATGAGTGGGAGCGGTTTCTCCCTATCTACTCTGTCAAATGCTCATTATTTTGGAAACTTCTATGAAATCAGTTTTTAAGCCTACTCCTCCCAACTTCTCCAATTTATAGTTGTAATTGAAGTTTCTCATCTTTGAAATCATTTCCATAAACCCATTTTGCACTCTCTCCAATGCACAGAAATATACTCAATACTCCACTTCAAGATTGTAACAGGAATAGCCGGTGAGATACTAGCCTGGGGATTCTAGCACTAGGGGGCATGATCTGAGAATTAGGACCAGATTGGTCAGGAGAGATAGAGTCATAGAAATGTACAGCACAGAAACAAACCCTTTAGTCCAACTCATCTATGCCAACCAGATATCCCAACCCAATCTAGTCTCATCTGCCAGCACCCAGCCCATATCCCTCCAAACCCTTCCTACTCATATACCGATCCAGATGCCTTTTAAAATATTGCAATCATTCTAGCCTCCACCACTTCCTCTGGCAGCTCATCCATACACATACCACCCTCTGTGTGAAAACATTGTCCCTTAGGTCTCTTTTATATCTTTCCCCTCTCACCCTAAACCTATGCCCTCTAGTTCTGGACTCCCCCACCCCAGGGAAAAGACCTTGTCTATTTACCCTATCCATGCCCCTCATGATTTTATAAACTTCTAAGGTCACCCCTCAGCCTCCGACGCTCCAGGGAAAACAGCCCCAACCTGTTCAGCCTCTCCCTGTAGCTCAGATCCTCCAACCCTGGCAACATCCTTATAAATCTTTCTAAACCCTTTCAAGTTTCACAACATCTTTCCGATAGGAAGGAGACCAGAATTGCACACAAAAGTGGCCTAACCAGTGTCATGATCTCCCAGCTCCTGTACTCAATACTCTGACTAATAAAGGAACGCATACCAAATGCCTTCTTCACTTTCTTATCTGTGACTCCACCTTCAAGGAACTATGAACCTACACTCCAAGGTCTCTTTGCTCAGCAACACTCCCTAGGATCTTACCAATAAGTGTATAAGTCCTGCTAAGATTTGCTTTCCCAAAATGCAGCACCTCGCCTTTATCTTTCTGCCACTTCTCAGCCCGTTGGCCCATCTGGTCAAGATCTTGTTGTAATCTGAGGTAACCTTTGCTGTCCACTATACCTCCAATTTTGATGTCATCCGCAAACTTACTAGCTACACCTCTCATGCTTACATCCAAATCATTTATAGTAATGGTGAAAAGTAGTGAACCCAGCACTGACCCTTGTGGCACACTACTGGTCACAGGCCTCCAGTCTGAAGAACAACCCTCCATCTCCACGCTCTGTCTTCTATTTTTGAGCCAGTTATGAATCCAATGGCTAGTTCTCCCTGTATTCCATGTGATCTAACCTTGCTAACCAGTATCCCATGGGGAATCTTGACAAACACCTTACTGAAGTCCATATAGATCATGTCCACCACTCTGCTCTCAATCCTCTTTGTTACTTCATGTCAGATATGACTTCCCACGCACAAAGCCATGTTGACTATCCCTAAGCAGTCCTTGCCTTTCCAAATACATGGGTGTCCTGTCCTCAGGATTCCCTCCAGCAACTTGCCCACCACCGAAGTCAGGCTCACTGGTCTATAGTTCCCTGGCTTGTCCTTACCACCCTTCTTAAAAAGTGGCACCACATTAGCCAACCTCCAGTCTTCCAGCACCTCACCTGTGACTATTGATGATACAAATATCTCAGTAAGAGGCCCAGCAATCACTTCCCTATCTTCCCACAGAGTTCTAGGATACACCTAATCAAGTCCTGGGGATTTATCAACTTTTATGTGTTTCAAGACATCCAGCACTTCCTCCTCTTTAACATGGACATTTTTCAAGATCTTTCCATCTATTTCCCTACAATCTATATCTTCCATGTCCTTTTTCACAGAAATACTGATGCAAAATGCTCATTTAGTATCTCCTCCATCTCCTGGAGCTCCACACAAAGGCCACCTTGCTGATCTTTGAGGGGCCATATTCTCTCCCTAATTACCCTTCTGTCCTTAATGTATTTGTAAAAAAACCTTTGGATTCTCCTTAACTCTATTTGCCAAAGCTATCTCATGTCCCCTTATTTCCTTCCTGATTTCCCTCTTAAATATACTATACTGCCCTTATACCTGTCTAAGGATTCATTCGATTTACCTTGTCTATACCTGACATATGCTTCCTTCTTTTGTACCAAACTCAGTCTTCCAGCATTCCCTACACTTACCAGCCTTTCCTTTCACCCTCACAGGAATATACTTTCTCTAAACTCTCGTTATCTCATGTCTGAAGGCTTCCCATTTTCCAACCGTCCTTTTACCTGCAAACATCTGCCCCCAGTCAGCTTTTGAAAGTTCTTGCCTAATAGTATCAAAATTAGCCTTCCTCCAATTTAGAACTTAACTTTTAGATCTGGTCTATCCATTTCCATCACTATTTTAAAATGAATAGAATTATGGTTGCTGGTCCCTAAGTGCTCCCCCACTGACACCTCAGTCACCTGCCCTGCCTTATTTCCCAAGAGAAGGTCAAGTGTTTGTTTGGAAGTACTTTGGAAATGGATGTTCGGAACTCTATTCCACAAATCACAATGGATGTTGGATCAGTTGTTAATTTTAAATCTGAGATAGATACATTTTTGTTAAGCAAAGGTATTCAGGGATATAGGCCAAAGGCAGGTGGGTATATAGAGTTCAGCCACAGATTAGCTATGAGCTCATGGAGTGGTGGAACAGAATGAAGGGCCAAATGGCCTACTGCTGTTCCTATATTCCTGGTGCTTAACAAGTGTTTTACGTAAGTTGAACATAACTGTCTTTGATGTCTCTATTAATAAAGCCGAGGATATTGTATGTTTCAACTGCATGCTATCTATCCTGCCACCCTCAGTGACATATACAGACATACATCCATACCTCTTTGCTCCTGCCCACATTTAGGTAATACACTTCATTTTTATACTGTATTGCCATGCTTTTTCTCCTGAAAGATATTACCTCACACTTTATCGAAATTTCATCTGCCACCTATCCATTCCATAATTTGGCATTATTCTTTTCCAGTTCTATACTGTCCCCACAGTTTACAATGTTTCCAAGATTGGTTCTGTCGTGCAGTGGTAGTGTCCTTAACTCTGTTTAGGTTCTATCTGCTCCAGGTGTGTAATACCATCTCTGAATAAGTGATTATAAAATATTTACAATGCTTCCAAGTTTTGTATTATCAGTGAATTTGAAAATTGTCCCCTGCACACCAAGATCTCGATCTTATGAGGAAGAGCAAGGGTCCCAAAAATCAACCTGTGGACAACTCCAGTACAAACCTTCCTCCAGTCCTAAATAAAATCCAATAACAATTACTCTTACTTCCTATGCCTCAGTCAACTTTATGCCAATGTTGCTACTATCCCTTTTATTCAGTGAGCCATAATTTTCCTTACAATCTGTTGCGTGGCATGGTATCAAACACGTAGACCATAAGTCTGTGTAGCCCATTAACACATTGCTTTTGTGAACTGCCTTTTCAAAAGCATTCCAGTAAGTTAGTTAAACATGATTTTCCCTGAAGAAATCCCTGCTGACTCTTCTCACATTTAGAGATCAATTCATATTTATCATACTAAATATTATTACAGGGTATTTAGCTGATTAACCTGATCAACATAATTAGCTCACATTTTACCATGTGACTATTAATTCTATCCTGATCATTTATTTCAAAAAGTTTCCTCATCACTGAAGTGAAACTGGCTGGTTGTAATTGCTAATCTTATCTTTACAGCTTGTTTTAAACCAGGTCATTATATTTGCAACTCTCCAGTCTTTTGTCACTGCCTGAGTCAGGGAAGATTGAATGACTGTGGTCAATGCCTTTGCAATTTCCACTCAATTCCTTCAATAGTTATGGATGCACCTCAGTTGATCCCAGAGCCTTATCAACTTTAAGTACAGATAGCTTATCCAACATCACCTCCTTTTCAATTTTAAACCATTTTAGTGACTGAGTTTCCTCTTCCATCACCATTGGCTGGGCAGCCTCTCCTTCTTTAGATGCCAAGTACTCATTTAATACCTAAGCCATGTCCCTGCCTCTAAATTCCCTTTTAGGTCCCTTATCGGCCATACTCTGTTTTATTGTTTATGTACTAATAGACTTTAGGGTTCCCCATTGTCATTTGCCAGTCTTTTTTTTAACAACATTTGATTATTCACCTCCAGAGCAAACCTGAAGGGGGTTGGTAATCCTATATCCTAACTATTGAAGATAACTGTATATATTTTGTTTTAAAAAATTCTTCAGACACGAGGATGAATTGGTAAGAGAGCAATGACAAAGCCAGGGTGTGGTGAAACAAAAGCACAAGCAAAGTCTTAGCATAAAAGTACATGTGTCTAAGTTGTATAAAAAAATGCCAATATGACAACAAGTAGTTTGGGTGTAATAAATATTCCTTCAAGGCAAATTAACTGACCAGCTTGGATATATTTTGATGAGAGCCAAGTGTCATGGAAACCATTGGCCAAAAGTGAAATACAATGAAAAATAATTAACATTCACACAAGCCAATAATTATTTATGTACAAAATGAGCACAGTTGCGAAAATGTTTTTGTTTATGCTGTATCTGCACTTCTAACTTCAAGAGACTCATACTTTGCAATATTGAACAGTTATAAAAATAATTTTCCACAGACAATTATTTCTGCGTTATCTTCACCGTAGCCCAATGTCCAAAAACATTGAAAAGTACCACCTATTCAAAGGATACAGGCTGCTAAAGCAAGCCTTTAGCTTACTGACTTTAATTCTGGTGACTATTTCTGTGCACATGGGAAAGCATTGATAATGGAACTCAAAGGAACAGAGTTCTGGTCGGCAGTGTTTACTATAGATTGCACAAAATAAATAAGGGGCTAAGGAGAGAAATCTTAAAGAAAAACCACAAAGTTTGAATAACTAAAATTACATACAAATTACATCACAGCAACTTTTGGTTCAACAGGTCTATCTCCTTCGACAAAATGTCACTGATCCCTGCCAACATTCCTTACCCACGTCATGTGTTTATGTAGCTTCCCATAAATGCATTCAGTCTATACCTTTCAACTATTCCATTTGATAGAAAGCTCCACATTGTAATCACAATATAGGTAAAAAAGATGTTTCTCCTGAGTTTCTTATTGAATTTATTCATGCCTGTTATATTTATGACCCCTGGGTCTGGTCTCACGCCAGCAGAAACAAGTTCTGTATGTCAATCCGAACAAATCGTTATGAAAGACCTCTACCAGTTCACACCTCTACTTTCTCTGTAGTAAAGACATTCAGTCTGTTCAGTCTTTCCAGATTGTTATAACCTTCTAGTTCTGACTATCATCCCTGCAAATCTTTTGTGCATCTTCTCCTCTGATTCAATTTCATTTTGTAATATGTATATCAGAACTGGGAAGATATTGTGGCTCCAGTAAGTGGAAATAATTCAACCTTTTAATGTTCCTTCAGCAGCAGACAAAACCCAAAAGTTGCAAGTTTAAGATTCATGCATGTGATTCTTGGCAAAGCGTGTGTCAATGTTCCTTGAGTGAAGGCAACAGATCAAATGGATTGAGGTGTATCATCCACTCTGTAGGAGGGAGATTTAAGATACTGAGGTAGTTCTCACATTTGCAGAATATTTTAGGACCTTGAACCATACAAATTTACAGTGTAGAGAAAGACCAACTATTCCATTTGATAGAAAGCTCCACATTGTAACCACAATATAGGTTAAAAAAAAATTGTTGCTAGCTTCCTCTGCCCTGCTCTTTCAATAAAACTGACTCTTAGCCAAAAAAAGGTTCAGTTGACATTTGTTCAGCACAGAAGGGACACTCTTCATTCCTTAATGTCTGTGCTACTCATTAAGCACCTACCTACCTAATCTCATTTTCCACCCATGACCCATAACCTTGTTTGCTTTGGCCCTTCACAAATTCATCTAAATATTTAAACATTATGATGTTTATGGAAAAGAAAGAGTTCCAAACTTCTGTCACCCTTTCCAAGTACAAAAGTTTTCTAACTTAACTACTGAACTGGTTCTAATTTTTAAACCAGACCCCTAAATTCAAGACTCCCCAACCAGAAGAAATCCCCAAACTATTTGTCCCTACCTCCTATATATGTTCTCCATAACATATTGTAAACTTGGATCATATTAACCCAAGTGAGAGAATGGTGCTGGAAAAGGAGAATTGGCATTTCAGGCATAAGCCCTTCATCAGGAATGTGAAATCCAGCATCTGCAGTCCTCACTTTCACGTTAACCCAAACCTTCTAAGTTTCAAGAAATATAATCCTAATTTCCCCTCAAATCTTGGACTCCAAGTACCATTCTGTACTCCCCCAGCAATGTGATGTCCATTCTGCTCTCAATACTGCAGGTATTTTCATCTCTTAGATATAAATGTCAGTATTCGTGACTCTGATTATTTGCAGTACCTCTCCAATTTCTGTCTATCTCTACCCAAACGTCTTTGGATTACCACAATGTCTAGCTGTTCACCATTTAGAATGGGTCATATCCTATTCATTTTCATTTCAAAGTGGATAACTTCTCATTTGTCATGGTTGCACCCATTCATGTCATCTATCAATATTTCTTTGTTATTTTAAGCTTATAACGACATCAATCTTTAGCAGATTTGGAAATGACACCTTTTTGGAGAATACTGGTCACATTGAACCAATTAGAGCACTTCTTCAGTATCCCTTCTGCCTCCAGCCACTCAGCCAATTTCCAAATAGGTCAATTATTTGATTTCAACTCCATGAGCTTCAACTTTAGCAAATAGTCTTTTCATGGTGGATTTGAACATTTACCTTTTGCTCATACTTCAGGCACATGTTCAAAAAAACTCAACTCAGTTCAGTAAGCAAGATTGACTCTTACTAAATCAATGTTGGCTCTCTCCGGTCAGCTGAGCAAATCAAGGTATCCATCCACCTTATCATTAACCATAAATCTTGCAATTTTCCAACAGATGTTAGATTAATTAGTGTATAATCCCCCATCTTCCCTCCCTCACTTAAATAATGGGCAGAATTTGTTGTGACTTTAGCAATAGTATTTATATTGTTTTGTGGTGTTAGGGAGCATAGAATAAATTAATGGCGATAAATGTCCTTTTACATGAGCACCCGGGAAGCAGTAGCAAAATACTGCTGATTCTAAAATCAATCCACAGGCCCAATGGCATCTGTTAATATTTCAGTTTTAATGATCTTTCAACATAACTGGAAGATGCTCAAGATTTAACAATTTGTAAGCAAGGACTCAGCTATTTCAAGGCACTCCTGGCTGATTGCTAAAATTTAAACTTGAGGTCATTGAAAATTCTGCTGTGTGTATTTATTCACTGCAAATCCCATTTGCCAGTGTTCATTGATTTGAATTAACTCCTAATTAAGCAATGTTAAGTTCTGATTCTGGTTTTCAAATCCCTCCCATGGCTTCACCCCTGACAATCTCTCCGATTTCCTACAGTCTCATAATCTTCCAAGGTGTACGACCACTTTTTGTCTGGTATCTTCGACATTTCCAATTTTAGTTTCACTACTTTTGGTAGCCATGCCAACAGTTGCCTATCTCTAATTCCCTCCCTATAGCCCTCCATTTCTCTATCTTGCTTTCCTCTTTTAAAGATATTCCTCAACAACGTCTTGTTTGACCTAGCTTTTGGTTTTCCGATTGAATATCTCATGTGGCTAGATATCATTTAATTTTATAATGTTGCTGTGAGGCAACTTAGAACATCTTATTACATTAAAGGCACTTTAATATAAATTACTGTTGTTATTGTTGTTGAAGGTGGTAATAGACACAAAAAAAAGTGGATTCAGAAGAGGTATACTGGCCATAACAGAAGTACAGATGGGAAAACGACAAAGGAAGTCCAACAAAATGCTCTCAGGATCCTCTGATATGGTAGGAAAGGTGGATAAAATATTTAGGATATGCAACATAGAGTCATAGAGATGTACAGCATGAAATCAGACCCTTCAGTCCAACTCATCCATGCCGACCGGATATCCCAACTCAATCTAGTTCCATTTGCCAGTACTTGGCCCATCTCTCCAAACCCTTCCTATTTCTTTACCCATCCAGATGCCTTTTAAATGTTGCAACTGTACCAGCCTCCACCACTTTCTCTGGCAGCTCATTCCATACACACACCATCCTCTGTGAGAAAAGGTTGCCCCTTAGATTCTTTTTATATCTTTTCCCTCTCTCTCTAAACCTATGCCCTCTGGTTCTGGACTCCCACACCACAGGGAAAAGACTTTTCTATTTTTCCTATCTATGCCGCTCATGATTTTATAAATCTCTATGAGTTCACCCCTCAGTCTCTGACACTCCAGGGTAAACAGCCCCAGTCTATTCAACCTCTCCCAATAGCTTAAATCTTCCAAACCTGGCAACAATCTTTTAACTCTTTTCTGAACCCTTTCAAGTTTCACAACATCCTTCCAATAGGAAGGAGACCAGAATTGCATGCAATATTCCAAAAGTGGTCTAACCAACATCCTGTACAGCTGCAACATGACCTCCCAACTCTTTTACTCAATGTTCTGACCAGTAAAGAAAAGCATACCAAATGCCTTCTTCACTATCCTATAACTGCCACTGTACTTTTAAGAAGCTATGAACTTGCACTCCAAGGTCTCTTTGTTCAGTAACACTCCCTAGGACCTTACCATTAAGTATATAAGTCTTGCTAAGATTTGCTTTCCCAAAATGCAACACCTCACATTTATCTGAAGTAAACTCTATCTGCCACTTCTCAGCCCATTTGGCGCATTTGATCAAGATCCCATTGTAATCTGAGGTAACCTTCTTCACTGTCCACTACACTTACAATTTTGGCATTATCTACAAACTTACTAACTATACCCCCTCTGTTCACATCCAAATTATTTATATAAATGACGAAAAGTAGTGGATCCAGCATCGATCCTTGTGGTACATCACTGGTCACAGGCCTCCAGCCTGAAAAGTATATCAGTAAAGGTTTCTTTCTCCTAAGCACTGATCCACATCTACTCTACGACTGGATGTTTTGGTGCAGTCACCTTCCATTATTAGAACCCACTGAGAAAAGTTGAGTTATGATGAGTATCTAAAATCATTAACTCAATGTTAAGAGTGGACCTTTCTACTATAAATAGAGCCACCAGCAAGGCTTGCTTAGGAGAACAATTACATTGGAAAGAGAATTTGTCAGCAATGCTACTGAGTTATCACTTCTGTTTTTTCTTCAGTTTAACCACAAACTTAGTTTCTCAAACCAGCATTATTAAGAATAGCACATACCTTGTAACAAATCCAAACCTCATTTGAGGGGTCAGGTCAAAATCCATCCCCAGACCTCTGATGCTTCAGTGGTTAAGTGCCCTATATAGACCAAACAGATTTGAAATATGAGATTTGATCCTTGGTTTGCATAAAATGAATGAATTTCAACAGGTGGAGCCAGACATTGGGTCGCAGTGACACTGGAAAAAAAATTCAGACAGGATCCTGCTCCTGCTTGTTAATGTGTGCACCTGCTAAAGTTGGATAATTCTTTACTTTGTTGCATTCAACAGCCTCACAATTAACCTCTAATCTCACTTGAACAAGCTAACAGAGGGCTGCTATCTCCACAGTCCCCCCACTTCCCAACACCAAATGTAACCACACTCCCCAATGGAGCCAGCCTTATGAGACTACAGTCCTGAATGTAATCCATAATAAGCCATATTCCAGCATGAGTATGCACTGAGTGACTCACCCTTGACTAAGATACCATCCCTGAAACCACACCTTACAGTGTGTTGGCAGCATCAGGGAAGAATGAGGGGAAATTGAGAAGTGTCATTTTCCCAAGACAAATAGCCAGATTGAATTACCCGATGATGCTCCAGATTGGCAGTGGTCTACTTTAGTTGGAAACGTCTCAGCACAATGATGTATCATCATTCTGGATTCTCATGGCCGACATGGGACCAGACTGTCAACCTCACCATGGTGGAAATGAGGAGAGTGACCAGATGTCGTCAAGATAGGTTAAAAAAAACTAAGTTTCTCTCAGGTCTTAATGAGTCTTAGGGTTCATCACTTCTCCCTCCCACATCCCCAGACCAAGACCAGTTCTTCCTGGTTTTTGTCATTCTTAAGCTTCAATTTGCTTTCTGCAACCACACAATATCCCAGCAACTCGGCATTTTAAATTCAAGTACTTTAAGTATACTGATCTTGAATAAACTGTTTGCTTTAGTAATGAATTTGTAACAACTGGATTGTAATTACAAACTCACCTGGTTCATTAATGACCTTTAGGGAAGACTTCTTCTGACTATAAAAGAGTCCAGGCCTTAACAATATGGTGACCTAATAAGTCATTCAGCAATTAATAAGGCACCTAACCACCACAATGGTAATTAGGAATGGCAATAAATATTGGCCTTGCCAGTGACACCTAGACCTTATGTGGGACAAAAATTCCACACTTGGCATCGTACATATTCAATACAACACAAGACTAAATAAACTTAAAAATCACACAACACCAGGTTATAGTCCAACAGGTTTAATTGGAAGCACTAGCTTTCAGAGCACTGCTCCTTCAACAGGTGGTTGTGGAGTACACAATTGTAAGACACAGAATTTACATCAAAAGTTTATTGTTACAGTTCACATGAGAATGTAACTTTTAAAACAAAAGCTTTGTGATTTACATATGAAAGAAGTGAAACTATTATGGTCATTCTTACAGATGAGAGACTGAACAAACAATCAAGGTATTTTTCAAATGTATAATTTCAGTTACATCACACTGTAAACTTTTACTGTAAATTCTGTGTCCTCCACAAATACCTGATGAAGGAGTGGCACTCCGAAAGATAGTGTGCTTCCAATTAAACCTGTTGGACTATAACCTGGTGTTGTGTGATTTTTTAACTTTGTACAGCCCAGTCCAACGCCGGCATCTCCAAATCAAGATTAAATATATAAGCTATGTTGCATAACTCATTTGTCCATTGTATGTAGTTAAAAAAAATTATACATCAATCTCATGACCCTTGGCTGTCTCAAAGCATTTCACAACCAAGTAAATAGTTTTGAAACATAGTCACTGCTGTAATGTTGGAAATCCAGCAGCCAATTTGTGCACAGCAAGGTCTCACAAAACAGAAGTGTGATAATTATCAGAGAATCTGTCGTGATGTTGATAGAAGGATAAGAATTAGCCAAGACCCCCAGGAGAACTCCCCTGCTCTTCGTCAAAATAGTATTATGGGATCTTTTACATGCACCTGAGAGGCCAGATGGGACCCCAGTTTAAAATGTCTTGTACAAAAATTGCAATTATCCAACTGGCACTCTTCCAATGTGTGTTGCAGGCACAAGGGTGGATTAAAAGGCATACTTTGCCACTAGCCAAGTTCCTGGTGCTGATCAGACTCTATCTGAGCCAGCAACTCATCGAGTGAAGGATGTGTGGGCTTTGTGCCCACCCTGGCTATCCAGACCAGAGATCATGGGAACATTACCATCTGTCTCATCGTCAATACAAGGTAAACACTAAGATTGAAGAAAGTTAATAAATAAAGTATCTTGTCTCACTGGATTATGGCTTCTGTCTTGTTTGTAGAACCACATTTTTTAAAAAATCTGACAAATATCAAAGAAAGATAAACAAAAACATTATTTTAATCATCTCATTTTTCCAAGTGTTCCTCTTAACTCCCAATCTGTCATTGAAACTTTATCTGCAGCTATCTTTTGCTCCCAGCACTACTAACATTCCCTTTTCTAATCCTCTGGAGTTTGCAATGTCTCTTTTTGTTGTGCTTTGAACAATTTGTCATGTACTGGTAGTTATACATTAGCAGTAACCATGCAGGACAAAAATGATTGCCCTGAGGGCAACAGACATTTTTAAAAATGTAATTGGTTAATGGCGCAAGAGATTGAGATTTTCAGATTTTTGGAACTATACAGTGGAAGCTGACTTTTGGAGAACAGTCTTTTGGTATTCAGTACAATTTTAATTCTCAACAGCTCCACTGAAAACAGGAAAATTGAGGCTGTGGTCACAGGAGCTCAGGACATCAACAGTAAATCAGACAAGCAGAAAACCCATCTGGGAAAATTGGGAACACAATTTGAAAATTCTGGGGATAAGTATCTCTTTAATGGACACAGGTGCATGAGAACAATATTAAGCCATAATGCTCCTGAAGGCTGCTTTGCTATTCATTTCAATAAGGCTTATCCAGTCCTTTCACACAGAGAGCCACATTTGACACTTTCACTTGTTTTGCAGTTTATCAGCCTCACACCCATAGGGAAGGAGTTTACTCCACCAGCCCTCTCATCTCCTAGTAGATTAATCGGACTATAACAATATATTGATTTCACAAGGCCATGTTTGGCAGCCTACTTTTCCCAATAAAATAATTCCCATTGAAAATCGATTCTGTGTAGCTTGCTCTTTAACAATGTCTAAGTGAAAATGATTGATGCAAAATTCTTTCTCCTTTTTAGATTAACACCCTGTAAAAGTGAGCATGTAAATACAATATCAGCACAAGTGGTCATCCACCAAATTCATATTCAATTCAGGTTTGGTCAGACAGCACTTCTTTGAGAAGGCAGCACGGTGGCACAGTGGTTAGCACTGCTGCTTCACAGCGCCTGAGACCTGGGTTCAATTCCCGCCTCAGGCGACTCTCTGTGTGGAGTTTGCATGTTGTCCCCGTGTCTGTGTGGGTTTCCTCTGGGTGCTCTGGTTTCCTCCCACAATCCAAAAATGTGCAGGTCAGGTGAATTGGCCATACTAAATTGCTCGTAGTGTTAGGTGAAGGGGTAAATGTAGACGAATGGGTCTGGGTGGGTTATGTTTCGACAGGTCGGTGTGGACTTGTTGGGCCAAAGGGCCTGTTTCCACACTGTAATTAATCTAATCTAAGACAATTTATGGCTGGGATAACAACAGGGAAGTGAAACTTTGACATAGATGAAAATTTCTTCAAAACTAATCTACAACAAAGAAAGCTGCTCTCTGGAAAATCATTTACATTATGTGAAAGGTGTTATTCATAACCTCTTTCCTGCTTTTTGATCATTTTTTCCAACTAGGATTACATTGTCTCCCCCCACTCCAGACCAAAATTCTCCCAAGAAAAAGAACTCCTCCCTTGAAAACACTCACCTTTGAGGTGCAATTACATGGATACTGCCAGCTGTCTAACATTTTATACCCTGCTCTTCATACTCCATTCAATCATAATCTGGGCCCAATGCTCTTCTCACCCAATTCAATAGATTTGCATTTAGTGTGTAACAAGTTCACCACTGTTCAGGAGTTTTAATTTATTTTACAATGTACCTTCCTCACCTCGAGTTATTGATGTGTCTTGCGCCCTATATCATGTTGGCTCTGGCTCGATAAACCAGCTGATTCAGTCAAAGCTCATTTAAGAACCTGGCACCATATTGGCTGCTACAGTCATTTCCACACTTGGTAACTCTTTTCCCAACTTAGCTATCAACTCAGGGTTTGTTTCTTCCTATTAATCTATAATTGTAATTTGATTTGTCAGGAAAAGTTATAATTTTTGTTTTTATTTCATTTAACTATTTTGCCCATTCCTCAGTGCAATAGAGTTAAATCCAATGAGTTAATGTCATGTCAATTATGCATTGTTTTTCAACACATGCATTGTTCATTGTTTTTCAACACATCTGAAAACTGACTGCTGGGATTCTTACAGGGAAGCAGCCAGAACAGAAAATTATAAAATTGCATCTTGGGAATAAAGCTACTATACCGGATAACCACTGTGTCTCGTTTTCTACTTCACCACCTGGCTTGGATCCAGTTTAACGCAATATTGATTGTTAAAATGTAGCAATCTTTCTGTCTCAGACTCTTCGTTTTTTTGGTATGACAGTGACCGGTCTTCGACTGAATGGTTACACTTCATTTTTCATGAAACAGACTATTGTAATTCACAGACAAAACCCTGTACAGTGTGGGAAAGCCTCCAAATGTCAGTGTGGTATCTGTGTGCTCCATATGTCTCCAGGAAGTTACATTCTGAGAAACTGAATGCATTTCTGCTGCGAAAGGAATCCAATTCCACCACAAAGCCCACCTGAACTTTCACAGGGGATCTTCTCTAATTGGCACTGAGAATTTTAAAAAATGCAGTTTGTAAGAATAAGTATTGTCAGCACAATCCAGAATAATGTGGACAAATGCAATTCTGTGAAAGGAAAACATAATGACATGACATTTCCTATGTGTGTGTTTCAGCTACAGATATGCAGCAATGCCTTCAAAACCGACGTGTAGCTTGCGCAGTCTGCATGTGCGTGATTTATTGCTGTGGGTTTTGAAAATATTTCTAATCCCAGAGTGTGAACTGTTCAGATCCACCCCCACTAGCTGCCTTGAGGAGAATCACTTCCTCTCTCAGCTTATCCTTGAGGTCAGGTTAACATTAGCCACAGCAATGACCCAGAGAGGAAGCTGCAGTAAGTATCTTTTTGCATAAAACTCCTTGACAACAAAAGGGAACAATCCAGTGAGAATTAGAGCTCAGCGTCCTGCAGTTTGAATGAGGGTTAGCAGCTTTTCATCCTTAGATTGAGAGAAGTCTACACTCAGATATCATGATCAATGGTAGCTGGTCCCAAGTGGGATAAGTCAGTTGCTAGGCAGTTGCTGAGGAAGGAGATGTGTCTATCACCTTCAGGACAGATATCAGGGTGAGGATTGCAAAGAAACAAACATTTACTCAACACAAAGGCCTGTGGGCAAAAGGAGAACAACATTACGTTTTTTCTCAGTAATTAAGCTCAAAAGACCTATCTGTTTAAACGAATATTAGCTGTTACATAGCTCACCTGAAAAAGACTCAAACAAAAGAGTCTCTTTTCAATACCAGCGAAGGAAACTTTCTGTATTTTGTATTAATTATATTGGTTTTAATTTTAATTAGTGAGATGAATGTGTTCCAATTCAAATTCATACAGGAGAAATTCCTCAATAACCAAGTCCCCATTCTTAACCAGTTGCCAGATACTACAGAGTCCTGACACACAACAATCCTTTTAGAATCATCCTTTATCTCTTGGACAGTCTCAGAGCCCTTCTCAGTTCTCAGCTGGCCAGAATTATGTTCAGTCTTATATAGGTGTAGTGAGTAGGATTCCTAAAGCAGCCAGGAAACTACTTCAGATATACCCACAAAACTGTCCTAGATGTGGTAAGGACACAGGAACCTCCTGCATTACCTCAATGAGCCAACTTCATCTCCTCGCAAAACCAAACAACAGAACTTGAGTCTCTTTTTATGTGAAGCAGAAACTTGGAATATCTGGCTTCAGTTCTAAGTTGTACTTGCCCCTCCTGTGGGTGATCCACCTACTCTTCCATGTTTCTTGGCTGAACCACATCTCGAAAGGTTGTGGCTATTGCTAGTGATACAATTAGGTGGTGCAGCATGCTGAGAAAGAAGGTGGAGAACCACACCGTGATGGATGTGGGGTACGGGGGTTAACAGCTGGTGGGGACTGCAGCCCCCTGCAGCAGAAAGTGGGAGGCGTGGGCAGCAGCTAATGCTTTAACATTGTTGATGCTATTTGCACATGTGCAGGCAGCCTGCAGTCACTGACCATCTTGGCATTAGCAGTAAAGACTCATCTCAAAAGCAGTTGGAAACACAATTCAATCTTTTTTTAAAATAAATTCAATCATGTCAGGATGGTTATACAGACACATAACCAGAAAATGACACTACAATTTTAGTTGCTGTTTTATTCCATGCTGTTCTTTGTACAACTCAAACATGCTAAAGCTGTGTACAGAACATTGTGTTTATGACCTGACTAATATCAAGATTACAGCTTGTTGACTGATAGGGTGTGAGTGGGAATAGAAAGTACTGATGCTGTAATCGTTAGCTTCCTGTGTGAAGGCTGAGGAGTCAACTTTCAATTAATTTGAAACAAAAGAGATGACTCGAGATGTGGTGAGGGAAAAGGAAATTAACAATTCAGCTAGGATTGCAAGGCAATAGAAGATCAAATAGTTATAAGGTGAATATTATCTTTTGTCATCCACCCTGAAACCAATTGGCCTGCAGCACATGGAGATGGGCTCCTGTATTTTAAGGAACTGGCAAAAGTTGTCGGATAGAGCTGAAACATGGCTGGGGTGCTGCAAAGAGTCAAGGTGGAATTGCAGCTGGCTTTTGGGTTTATTGTCAGGCTCTCCATTGTCCTGATAAATTAACCTTGAAGTGTACATGTTAGCAAAGACATCTAAGGAACATGAACTTAAAAAGCTTCACTGCTGAATGTCTAGGGACAGAGTGAATCACATTATCAGAGGTTTGGCTTCAAACTGGGCTGTTATGGAAAATAAACATATTGTGTCATATTATGTTTTAAGATGGACAGAACAGGTAAGAAATGAAGGTGTAAGATGATTCAATGAATAGTACAGGAGGGGATGCAGGAGCAGCACCAGGTTTGCATAAACATAAAGTGTCAACCTGGTGAAGATATACACTGGATGACTTGCACATGAAATAACAAAAGCAGCATGGATTAAACAGGGCTATACAATCCTACAACCGATGAATCAGAACTAAGTTCGGGAGTCCTGCCTGATCCAGTCATGAATGGTGGTAGACAATTAAACAACTCACTGGCAGAGGAGACCCCACAAATATCCTCAGTGTTAATAACAAAGGAGCAGAGTACATCATTGTGAAATACAAGGCTGAAGCATTTCCAGGCAGCTCCTGCCAGAAGTGCTGGGTGGACAAATATCTCAGCCTCCTTCTGAAGTTGTCGCTATCACAGAGTCCACTCTTCAGCCAAACTGATTCAGTCACATGACATCAAGAAACAGCTAAAGGAACTGGATACTGCAAAGGTTATGACAACTTTCCAGCAATAGTATCAAAGATTCATGCTCCCTAATTAGCTACACCCCTAACCAAGCTGTTCCAGTATATCTGTGATACTTCCTTTGACCTTGTAATGTGGAAAATTACCCAGGTAGTTGCTGTCCACAAAACCCAGGATATATCTAACCTGACAAATTACTACCCCAACAGTCTAGTCTTGATCATTAACACAGTGATGGAATTTGTGGTTGACACTGCTATCAAACATCACTTACTCAACAGTGACCTGCTCACTGATGCCCAGTTTGAGATCTTCCAAGCCCATTCAGATGCTGACCTCATTAAGGCTTTGGTCCAAGCATGTTCAAAACAGCCAAACTCAAGAGGAGAAATGAGGGTGATTTCTGTTGACATCAAGCAGCATTTAATCCAAGGTAGCATCCAGCAGCCCTAGCAAAACTGGAGACCATGCAAATCGGGAGGGGAAGGGGGATCTTTCTGCTGGCTGGAATTTACCTGCCAAAAATGAAGATGGTTGTAGTTATTAAAGTTAATCATCTTAGCCACAGGCTGCCACTACAGGAACTCTTCAGTGTAATGCCCTAGGCCCAACTATCTTCAGCTAATTCATTAATGAACTTCCCTTTATCCTAACATCAGAGATGGTTATGTTCATAGAAAATTACACAATGGTCAGCACAATTTGTGACTTCTCAGTTCCTGAAGAAGTCCATCTTCAAATGCAATAAGACCTGGCCAATTTCCGTGCTAGGGCTGATAATGGCAAGTTTTAGTCACACCACATAAATGTCAGGCAATGACCATCTCCACCATGACAGAATCCAACCATTACTCTCTGACATTCAGTGGCATTACCATCACTGAATTCTCCTACAATTAACATCCATCCTGAGGGCTTAATATTGACCAGAAACTGAACTGGACGAACTATATAAATAAAATGGTTAAAATAGCATATTAGAAGCTGGGAATTCTGCATGAGATAACTAATTTCCTGACTCCTCAAAATCTGTCTGCCATCTACAAGGTCCATGTTAGGAGTGTGATGGAATATTCTCCACTCGTTAGGATGAGTGCAACTCCAACAACATTTAAGGAGTTCAACACCATTCAGGACAGAGCAGCTGCTTGATTGGCACCCTTCAACATTCACTACCTCTACCGCTGGTAGACAGTAGCGGTGGTGTACACTATCTTCATGATTCACTGCAGCAATTCAGCAAGGCTGCTGTGACAGCATCTTCCAAATCCATGATCACTACCACATAAAAGTACAGGGGCAGCAGATGCATGTGAGCACCATAACCTGCAAGCACCCCTCCAAGCCACACACCATTCTGGCATCCAACTATATATCTGATCCCGCACTGTCAACACAATCAAACTTTTGGAGTTTCTGTGATGAGTGTACAAAACTTCCATGAACTGCAATGATTCAAGAAAGAGGCTCACCATGACCTCATCAAGGGTAATTAAGGATAGGCAATAATTGCCATTTTTGTTAGCAATACCCATATTCCTGTGAATGAAAAATAAGGAAAGGAGAAAGAGTGGTAAAGAGAGAATTCTAGAGCTCAAAACTACACAATAAAGAGCCAATGTGGTTATAGATTGGATGCTGTATAATGGTGTATTGATCAGATAAGGAAGGTTGGGATTGCTTCCCTCTTTTCCCACTTCTTACTTGACTGCAATAGGCCTTTTAAGAAAACAACATGCTTGCCAATGAGTGTTTGTATGTCGTGACTGTAAAAGACAAACACAGCCTTATTTTGCAGAATTTATAAAAAGAAATGAAAATAATCATTATTGTGCTTAATCCAGCCAAGCAAAATAATAACAAAAGCTCCACAATCATGTATACACACACACACACAAATAGATTGCTGAGTGGGAGGGTAGGTTAAGCAATTTATAATTCAGTAAAGTTAAACAGAGTGTAGATAGATCTTGAAGGATGGTGATTTCCGTGGCTTCAGGATGAACTCAGTAGTCTCTCTGGGTTCAGTGATGAGACAGTGATGATATTGATGGTCAATTTATCTTTTCATCTGGAGACAGCAGCTGCTAATTCTCTGTGCATCGGACAGTAGTCTGGTCAGCCTGGAATTTTTATTAAAGTCTCTCTAAGATGCCACCCTACCCTTAAAGTCCCTCATGGTAGACCTTATGTGACTATGGCAGATAAGGAAAGACATTTAGACACAATCACATCATAATCCAACTGGCCCCTTTTTACATAAAACAAACAAAAACTTGCATGTACTTTTTAAGTTGCCCAAAGTACACTTCATTGTTCTCGTGTGATAGCAGTTCAACCTCTGTGCATGCAATGCACATTCAATCTTCAAATCATACTGGTCTCTTAATAGTATGCATGTGTGTTTTTGTTGGCTGTTCACCATGTTCCTTGCCTGGAGAGTATTCTGCCCAGGTCATTTGTTTTTGTCATGATACCTGTTCATGGTCCATTTCCATATTTAGGTTCCTGTGGATCTCCGGGTCTGATGGTATACCTATGGACTGTGTGGGTGGTGAGTTCATAAATTCATAATCAGGATCCCCTGCCAGAGGTGGAAGCACAGCTTGTCCAGTTGTGTGCATGCGCCTGCAGATGCACCACCACTCCCACCATGTACACTTGAGATGACAACTGCTCCAATTTGCCAATGCATAATGAAGGTCTATACTCCAACCTGCTCTCAACTTAGTTGCACAGTCATAGAGATGTACAGCATGGAAACAGACCCTTCACTCCAACTCATCCATGCTGACCAGATATCCCATTTGCCAGCATTTGGCCCATATCCATCTAAATGCTTCCTATTCATATACTCATCCAGATGTCTATTAAATATTAAAATTGTACCAGCCTCCATACCTCCTCTGGCAGTTCGTTCCATACACGCACCACCCAGTGCACTAAAAAGTTGCCCCTTAGGTCCCTTTAAAATCTTTCCCCCCACATCTTAAACCTATGCCCTTTAGTTTTGGACTCCCCCGCCCCTGGGAAAAGACTTTGTCAATTTACCCTATCCATGCCCCTCATGATTTTATTAACCTTTATAAGGTCAGCCCTCAGCCTCCGACGCTGCAGGGAAAATAGCCCCAGCCTGTTCAGCCTCTCCCTATAGCTCAAACCCTCCAACCCTGGCAACATCGTTGTAAATCTTTTCTGAACCCTTTCAAGTTTTACACCATTCTTCCTCCGCCAGGAAGACCATAATTACACACAGTATTCCAAAGGTTGCCTAAGCAATGTCTCGTACAGTCACAACAGGACCTCACAACTCCTACACTGACCAAACGCCTTCTTCACTATCCTATCTAACTATGACTCAACATTCAAGGAACTATGAATCTGTACTCTAAGGTCTTTTTAGTCAGCAACACTCCCTCAGACCTTACCATTAAATGTATATGACCTACTCTGATTTGCATTTCCAAAATGCAGCACCTCGCATTTATCTAAATTAAACTCTCCATTGGCCCATCTGGTCAAGAGGTAACCTTCTTCACTGTCCACTACCCCTCTAATTTTGATGTCATCTGTGAATTTACTAACTGTATCTCCAATGTTCACATCCAAATAATTTAAATCAATGACAAAAAGCAATGGACCCAGCATCAAACCGAATGGCACACTGCTGGTCACTGGCCTCCAGTCTGAAAAACAACCCTCCACAACCACCCTCTGTCTTCTACCTTCAAGCCAGTTCAATATCCATCTGGCTACTTCTCCCTGTATTCCATGAGATCTATCCTTGTTAACCAGTCTACCATGAGGAACCTTGCTGAATGCCTTACTGAAGTTTACAGAGTCTTGGCAGTGGTTTAGCCATTTGGTTGAAATGAAATTTGGCTTTCTGCAATTTCACCTTGATTTTGGTCCTCACACCTTTTACAGCCTCTATCTTCAACAATAAGTAATTTTGGTGCAGTGTGACATTAGTCTTTGTACTGAACTACTTTTTATGCCTTCAGTTGTTGAATTTTTCCATGCAAGGCTTGCCTTTTTCACAACTGGGCAGAATTTGCTTCATTTCCTTGTGATTCCTTCAGCAATTTTCATTGTTGCTTCAGTCTTTCCATTTGACTGGGGATGGTGTACAGAAGTATTGAATTTCACAATCCTTTATGAAGCAGCTGAATTGTTTACTGAACGGAGAGCCTTATTCATTCATCACAATGTCAGGAATGCTATAATGGCTGAATTTTGCTTTCAGGCATTCAACCATCTCAATATCAGTCAAAATTATCTGGTCTACTCCTCAGTAGTCTATAGTGACAAGCTAATCAATTCTAGCAAGTGCAAAGAGGGCTACTTCGAGTTTCATCGTGGTCTGTCTGGGATGTCACATGTCATCAGTGCTCATATACTTTGTGTAGCTTGGTACTCATTGAAAAGACCATTCTGGCTGATGTGGTCCTGGATTTTTTGGCTCATGTTTAGCAGTTGATAATGTCCAAGCATTACAAGTTGCTGCTTCACATTGGATGTGGAGGATTTTACACTCTGTCCTAGCATCCTCTACCTTCTTCATTGCAAGTGCTGCTCTTGAAAGCAAATCTGTAATGTGCATTTGTTTCCCTTGCTGGTACAGTATATTCCAGGTGGTGTCTGTGTAACTTGTGGGCAGACCTAACTGTCACTTTGTCAAGTAGGCATTGATGAAAATGTTCACAAGCAAAGGCAATCGCCAGCAATCTTTCTTGATCTGAGCAATTCATGTTAACACCTTTGATGCAAATGCAACTGGTTGTCCTTGCCACGTTAGAGTTCCTCCAAGTCCTGTTTCATTGGCTTACACTGCAGAATGGTTCATCATTTATGTCACATCACAACTCCGGTGATACCGTCAACAGTTGCTTGATTTTAGTGAATATACCAAAGTCCTGAGATTTCATGAGACATGACAAAGGATCCTGAGGAAATGGCAGAAGATATAGTAGAGACCCAATAATCTAGAAATTATCCATTGCATCAGCTTTAACCCACTTGAGAACCTACAGCATCAACTCTGGACACTCTTCTATAGAGTCACCTGTATTTCTCATTCATTAATAGCATATAATCATCTTAATTAATTGCACATAACTAGGTCAATGCTGCTGAAGTTTCCCCCATGTCCTTTGCATGCACCATTCATGGACTCAGCCCATCACTTCCGTTTTTTTGTTATCGTTTTCCTGTGTCTGTTCACCCAGCCAAGACCTGTCTTTTTTGTTATCATGTCTCCATCCATTACCACCCTTTCAGAAATTCTGACTTCCCAAATTCCTATGCAGACCTTTCAATACTCCTGACTTTCTTGTTCTCTTGTTGTCATCTCTAACTTGACTCTTTCTCAGTTAGGCAAACATTGTTTTCCTCCTGTTGATACAAAGTCCACCATCATAGAAATCACAATTTATTTCCTTCAGAACACTCTTTCATCGAATGGTGTCTATCACTAATGTAGCTGTACAGCAAATGAAGAGAGAATGGAACATAGAAATAGGAGTAGAATGTTTAGTCTCTCTAGCCTATTCCAAGATCATGGCTGATCTGTACATTATTCTGGATTAGTGGTGCTGGAAGAGCACAGCAGTTCAGGCAGCATCCAAGGAGCTTCGAAATCGACGTTTCGGGCAAAAGCCCTTCATCAGGATTTCGAAGCTCCTTGGATGCTGCCTGAACTGCTGTGCTCTTCCAGCACCACTAATCCAGAATTTGGTTTTCAGCATCTGCAGTTATTGTTTTTACCTGATCTGTACATTAGTTCAATCTATGGAATCACTCAGTTCTATAATTCTTACTGTTTTGCCTAACAAAAACTTGGTAATATCAGTTTTGAAAATTTCAATTGTTCTAAACTCAGTTGCTTTTTGAAGAAAGAGGAAGAGATTTCCAATATTCTTTGTGTGAGGAGGTGCTTGTTGACATTATCCCAAATGGTCTACCTCAAATTTACATTGCATGTTCTAGAATCCTCCATCAAAGGAAATAATTTCTCTCCAACTACACAATCGAGTGCTTTAATCACCTTAAACACCTCAGTTAGATCACTCCCTAATTTACTAATCTCGTTGGAATGCAAATCTAGTCTTTGCAACAGTTACGGACAGACTTAAGGAGCAAGTGAGTGCTACTTTTTTTTGTATCTTGCTGTATTGTGGAAGCTTTCTATTGAACAAATTGTTTGTTGATTTAAAACATGCTCATGGGATTGTTATTTTAGATGTCATGATACAACAACATGTCACTTATGCATTCATTGGGAAACTTGAACAATCATATTCTTGCCTGAATGGTTCTAATTTTGGATCGTAGTTTCCAACAGCAAGCATTTCCACTGCAATTTTGACGTGATGCTCCCAGTTGCAAAAGATGGTACTTATATTAGGTGTTGTATGTGGACTTTCCCTGATGACCAAGTGGTTCAACTATATTGCAGTATCAGCTCCCAAAATGTCAAGAGTTGAAGCAACATGTTTTTCAAAACTGATCAAATGTGCAGTTCAATGATTTGACTATCGCTGCGTGTCAGACTCTGCGAACATGGTGATGTTTAAATGATAACCTAAAGATGGATTTACCTCATTCCCATTTCACCCCAAATATGGTGACTCATTTTCAGCACAAGTCCACTGGCATTGACAGCTCACTTAGGCCCTCAGGATTTAACAATTCTTTGAGTGAGTCAAGTGATGAGCTTTAGCAGGATACTTAACTGGAGGAGACATTTGTCCACTCAAGCGTCACAGAGATTAGATCACAGAAATAACATTACTAGAATGATCTGATGGATGGTGATCAAGTGCAGGATCATTAGGCTGCCTTTCCTCTTACTGTCTGAGTGAGGAAGCTGGTGACATTTGAATTCTGTTAATAAACCTGCAGTATAAAGCTAATCTTAGTAATAGTGGCATAAAATTACCATTGACTGATGTAAAAACCTATCCAGTTTACTTGTGCTCTTTTGGGAAGGAAATGTGCCATCCTTACCCAGTATAACCTGCATGTGACTCCAAAACTACAAGAATGAGGTTGTTTCTTAGTTGTCCTCTTAAATGCCCTAAACAGCCATTTAGTTCAAGAGCAATCTGGCCTTGCTGTGGGCCCACCTCCCATGAAAGAAAAAAAAATCAGGATTCTGGAGGAAACCATTGCAACGCATTTCTTTTCACTTGGGTTAACTTGCTTTTTCTCTGATTTTTCATCCTTCCCAAAATACTAGATGGCAGTGGGTGAGAACACAGAGTGTATGCATTGTGTTGCATGCTGCATCATAATTGAATGCTGTACATAGAACATAGAACATAGAAAAGTACAGCACAGAACAGGCCCTTTGGCCCAAGATGTTGTGCTGAGATTTAATCCTAATGTAAGATGTAGTAACTTACCCTACACACCTCTCAATTCACTGCTATCCATGTGCATGTCCAGCAGTTGCTTAAATGTCCCCAGTGACTCTGCTTCCACCACCACCGCTGGCAACGCATTCCATACATTCACAACTCTCCGCGTAAAGATGGCCTTTTCCTGTCCACCATTTCTATATGTTTAGCTCATAACTTTGAAGGTAAAAATGTATTCCAGTTTTCTTATAATCCTGAATCCACAGTGGGCTTCTCGATTAGACTAACAGAATAGACTAATTCAAGACAACAGGTCCACTGTAAAGATGGTGGCCTAATCCCTAGATTCCCTGGGATTGTTCATTTAATTTCAATTTTGTATTTAATCCTTGGTTGCTATTTTGTCATTACGTATTTGTGTTTTGCATTATCTTAAATGTTTATTCAGTGTTTATTACAAGCTAAATTCTTCATGAAATTTTAGGTACATTAAGAAGAGGGTAATGTTGTAGAACAGAGAGACATAAGGGTTCAGGTACATAATTCTTTGAAATATGCATCACAGGTAGATAGGGTGATTAAGAAGGCATTTAGCACACTTGCCTTTATTGCTTAGACATTTGAGTATAGGATTTGGGATGTCATATTGAGATTGTATAGGTTCATTGGTAAGGCCCCTTCTGAAGTATTGTGTTATAGGAAGGATATTATTAAATTGGAGAAGGTGCAGAAAAGATTTACTGTGATGTTGCCAGAAATGGAAGGTTTGAGATATAAAAAAATAGACTGGAACGGCTGGGACCTTTCTCATTGGAGTATAGGAGGTTGAAGTTAAGGTTTATAAAATTATGAGGGGCTTGGATAAGCTGAATGACAAGGGTCTTTTTTCCCACTAGTGGGGGGAGTTCAAAACTAGGGGCATATGCTTAAGGTGAGATGAGAAATATTTAAAATGGACATGATGGGCAACTTTCTTACACAGAGGATGGTTTGTGTGTGGAATGAACTGCCAGAGGAAGTGATGGATGCAGGTAGAGTTACAATGTTTAAAAGTCAGACATTTGGGCAGGTTCATGAATACGAAAAATTTCGAGGGATATGGGCCAAGTGCAGGCAGATGAGACTAGTTTAGTTTGAGTACATAGAAACATAGAAGATAAGAGCAGGAAGAGGCCATTCAGCCCTTCAAAACAGATCCGCCATTCACAATGATCATGGCTGATCATCCAATTCAATAGCCTAATCCTGCTTTCTCCCCATAACCTTTGATCCCATTCATCCCAAGTGCTATATCTAGCTACCTCTTGAATATGTTCAATATTTTGGCATCAACAATTTCCTGAGGCAACGAATTGTACAAGCTCACCACTATTTCAGTGAAGAAATGTCTCCTCACCTCCGTCCTAAATGGTCTACTCAGAATCCTCAGACTGTGACCCCTGTTTAGAGTCATAGAGATGTATAGCAGGGAAGCAGACCTTTTGGTCCAACTTGTCCATGCCGACTAGATATCTGAACCTAATCTAGTCCCATTTACCAGCACTTGGCCCAAACCACTCTAAACCCTTTCTATTCACATACCCATCCAGATGCCTTTTAAATGTCCACCACATCCTCTGGCAGCTCATTCCATACACGCACAACCCTCTGTGTGAAAAAGTTGTCCCTTGGGTCTCTTTTATATCTTTCCCCTCTCACCCTAAACCAATGCTTTCTAGTTCTGGACTCCTCCCACCCAAGGGAAAACACTGTCTATTTAACCCTATCCATGCCCCTCATAATTTTATAAACCTCTATAAGGTTTCCCCTCAGCCTCTGACATTCCAGGGAAAACAGCCCCAGCCTATTCAACCTCTTCCTGTAGCTCAAATCCTCCAACCCTGGCAGAATTCTTCTAAATCTTTCCTGAACATTTTCAAGCTTCCCAACATGGTTCCGAGAGGAAGGAGACCAGAATTGCACACAATATTCCAAAGGTGGCCTCAGCAACATCCTGTACAGCCGTAACATGACTTCCCAATCCCTGTACTCAATACTCTGACTGATGTAGGAAAGCATACCAAACGCCTTCTTCACCATCCTATTGACCAGTGACTTTACTTTCAAGGAGCTATGAACCTGCACTCCAAGGTCTCTTTGTTTAACAACACTTTGAGGCAATGAGGAATTTACAAGAGCTCGGGGGTGTGATGGATGGCAGTTATAGGAAGGGAGAAAAGCCGCAGGTACGGTCAGGTAGATGGGTTAACTCCAAGAAAGGTAAAAGAGGTAGATGGATAGTACAGGAGTCTTCTGTGTCTATCCCACCTCAAACAAGTATGGTGTTTTGGAGAAACACTGAAGACCATGTTGAGGGCTTATTGTTAGCATTATCCAGATGATTGGGATAAGGGAGTTCCATTTGTACTTCTTGTGATCAGAGATGCACTGAATAAGTGACCAAATTCAGTCCATTTGAATTAATTTTTGGGCATGAAATAAGAGGACCGTTAAAACTGATTAAGGAGAAATTAATCAGTCAGAATTCAGAGACCACCCATTTGGACAATGTGTCAAATTTTAGAGAACGATCAAATAGAGCTGGAGAGTTGGCTAGACAGCATTTAAAAGTATCACAACATACGATGAAACAGGAAGCAGATCAGAAATCACAAAATTATAATTTTGCAATTGGAGATAAGGTATTGGTGTTACTTCAGTGACAGGTGAGCCTTTAAAAGCAAGGTTTCGTGGACCTTATCAAACTGAAAAGAAATTGAGTGAGGTGCATTACTTGATAAGGACTCCAGACAGGAAGAAATCTCACAGAGTGTGTCACGTGAATATGCTCAAAAGATATTTTAAAGGGGAGGAAAGCAAGAGGAGAAGGTGTTAATGATTACAGCACAGAAGCAAGAACCAAGTTCAGAGGATTCTGAATTGTACATTCCTCAAATCAAATTGGACAATGTGGAAGTTGTCAAAAATTGCGATAACTATTGAATTACCTTCCACAAGAAAATCAAAATGACATGAAAGAGTTATTACTATGACATGGGGAGATATGTGGAAATAAACTAACCTAATTGTGTATGATGTAGACATAGGAGTACAGTTCTGATTAAGCAACATCCTTCAAGGCATAACCCTCTAAATATGGTTCCTGTGGTTAAGTGGATTTTATCAGAAGTTTGTGCTGAACTATAGCAGTGTGACTGCTCCGCTTACCTAACAGGTTCAGAAGGAGATCGAGTGCATGCTCCAAGATGGCATATTCAGAGTGAGTTACAGTGATGGGAGCTCACCCCATAGTCATTGTGCCAGATGGTACCCAACAGTTATGTGTGGACAATCGCAAAGTCAACTGAAGGTAGGCATGCAGCTGCAACATATCCAATTCCACAGTTGGAGGACTGTGTTGAAAAAGTGGGACAAGCAACTTACTTATGTTGGACGTGTTCAGAGGCTAGTGTCAGAGACAGCGAAGGCAATTTTGGCTTTCGTAACACCAAATAGACTATATCAGTTCAAAGTCATGCCATTTGGTATAAAAAATGCTCCAGCCACATTTCAGAGACTGACTAATAAGGTCATTGCTGGATTACCCAACTGTGGGGTGTATATAGATGACCTGGTGATTTAGTCATTCATGGGAGGAACATTTACACCATTAATTGAACTTGTTCGATCAACTTTGGAAGGCAGATTTGGTGGTAAACCTGGCTAAAAGTGAATTTGCCAAAGCCCAAGTCACCTTCCTGGGCCATGTTTATTGGATATGGACAAATGGCCCCACCAGATACGAAAACAAAGGTATTTGGGGAATTTCCCACATCGTAAATGACAAAAGCAATACTGGGGTCGAGTGGATTTTATCAAAAGTTTGTGCTGAACTATAGCAGTGTGGCTGCTCCGCTTACCAAATTGTTAAAAAAGGGCAAGAAGTTTCAGTGGATAGCGAACTGTCATAAGGCATTTGACAGCCTAAGAACTGTGTTAACCACTGCCCCAGTATTACCCATTACAGATTACACAAGACCTTTCAAGGTGGCTATCGATGCTAGTAATGTGGGTGTCGGTGCGGTGCTCCTGCAGGAGGGTGACAAAGCCATAGAAAGACCCATCGGGTATTTGTCCAGGGAGTTGAACATTCATCAACAGAAATATTCAATGGTGGAGAAAGAGACTTTAAGCTTAGTGTTGGCATTACAGCATTTCAGTGTTTATATTACCAGCAATGCATCTGAGACAATCGTATACACTGATCATACCCCATTGATATTTGTGGAAAAACTTAAGGCCAAAAATACCAGACTGTTTAGATGGAGTTTATTGTTACAGCCATTCAATTTGACAATTATACATGTGGCAGATCGTGAAAATGTGATAGCCAATGTGTTATCGAGACTCGAATGAGAAATGGAGGCATTCGGTGGTGGGTGTACCACGGCCTGAATTTGCATGTGGTTGTGCATGCTTGCATGTTTATAGTTAGTATAGTGTATATGTGTGTTTAGACTAGTAACCGAGTTTTGAAGGGTTAAAAGTGAAGCCATCTTTTGGTATTGATGATTCATTTTTTTAAAGAGGGATGTGTCACAAAGCTTGTCCCTTTTTTTTCTAAAAGCTGTCTCTTGGCTCAAGGAGATACTGTCCTTGATATTTTTCAGAGGTGCAATTAACCAGGTTGGGCTCCAAACAATCTGGTTTGGTATAGAGAGACCAAAGTGGTCATGTTTTCAAAGTGACCTGTATAATGAAAGGGGAGTGTGGTCAGCTCTTTAGCTGAGCTGAGCAGTTTTAGTTCAGTCTTGAACTAATTGGAAGTTCAAAAGGGAGCTGTGTGGAAACTCTCTCTCTCTCTTTCTGCTCTTCAACTTCAACCTGTAAGCATGTGTTCCATTTACACTGGTTTTTAATGGGAGTTTGCTTATTGGAACTGTTGTGTATATTTGAACATCATCTTTAAGTCTAATTTTGATAGTTTGAGTTCTGTAGTGTTCTTTATTATGCTCCTTGTGTTTCACTGTGTAATTTTGTGAATAAATTTTTGTCAGTTTTAAAATCTAGTAGTGAACCTGGCTAACTTCGGATAATTTTCTCTGTACACTTACGGAAACAAATTGCAAAGTTATGGTATGGGGCTGCCTCCTTAAGAATGTTTTGAGTGGTCTGCCCTAGTCCATAACAACATCCACCATCAGAAACATCCTCCCTGTATCCACCCTATCTAGTCCTGTTAGAATTTTATAAGTCTCTATGAGATCACCCCTCACTTGTCTGAATTCCAGTGAAAACAATCCTAACCTAGTCAATCGCTCGTCATAAATCAGTCCCACCATCCCCGGAATCAGCCTGGGAAACCTTCGCTGCACTCCCTTGAGAGCAAGAGCATTCTTCCTCAGAAAAGGAAACCAAAACTGCCCACAATATTCTAGATGTGGCCTCACCAAGGCCCTGTATAACTGCAATGACACATCCCTGCTCCTTTACTCGAAACCTCTCACAGTGAAGACCAACATACCATTTGCCCTCTTTGCCACCTGTTGCACTTGCATACCTACCTTCAGTGACTGATACACAAGGATACCCAGGTTCTGCTTCACACACCCCTCTCAGAGTTTACAGCCATTCATATAGTAACCTACCTTCTTGTTTTTGCTTCCAAAGTGAATAACCTTGCATTTATCCAAATTATACTGCATCTGCCATTGATTTGTTCACTCACCCACCCTGTCCAGACCATGCTGGACATGGTCAGTGCAGACTGATTGGACCAAAGGGTCTGTTTCCACCCTGTGTGACTCTATGACTCTAAGAGGTTAGCAAATGAGGTAAATGGAATGCTTTGTCACTTTGGACATCTGGTGAGTGCAAAGTACAACTCCTTCAATCTTGATCCAGTAACGTTCTGTTACATAACTTCAGTAATCATCTTTAACTTCACCACAGTAAGTTTTCCTATTCTCTGAAAAATCAATGAATTTTCATAAATAAACTTGTCCTCTTCATTGCCAACTTAGAACACCAGCAAAAGGTGATCTCAAAAATCTGATAGAAGTGGACATTTCCAGCCACAATTCTTGTCACATTTTTTGTTCACGTTCTTCCATAAAGCATATACTATTGCCAATTGCTATGTTCACATTTCTACTGGACTTTCCTACTTCGGTTGTCTTAATATAGTTACAACTTCTGGATACTGATCGAGCTGGTGAAATAAATCTTTTAAATCACTTTTCCTATGCCACAAGTAATTCATATTTTTAAAAATCTAAATTATAAATAGTGCAGAACAAGTATTAATATATCTTACCTACTGTAACATCTTGCTAAAACCACATATATCACAAGGAGCACTTGGAAAAATGCATGAATAGGAAGGGAATAGAGGGATATGGATCTTGGAAATGAGAACAGTTTTAGTCTGGAAGGGCAAAATGAGTTGGTACAGGCTTGGAGGGCCGAAGGGCCTGTCCCTGTATTGTTCTTTGTTCTTTGTTTATGTATTATTGCGTGCACACAGTTGTATGCACCTGTTTCTCTCTTAACACCATTCCATAGTTCACTCCATGTCAAATCTGGTAGAAATGCATAATTGAACCAACTACAATATTGAATCAAACCAGAGTCACTTCTAAGTTTCCTAAGCCATTTGATGACAACCTGATAATGTGCAAATTTATTGGCAAGCTACAGGCTGCTCAATTCTGTAGTCCTACACCTTTACTCTATATGGACTTCAAGCCACCAGTCTGGGCTAGATTCTATCCAAGATCACAAGAAAATAAAGGTAGACACTTGTGGTTATTGGAGATTTGATTTTGATTTTGATTTATTATTATTGTTACATGTACCAAGACACAGTGAAAAGTATTGTTTTGCATGTTATCCAGGTAAATCATACCTTATATACGTACACCAGGATAATAAAACAGAATGCAGAATATAATGTTACAGCTACAGAGAAGGTGCAGAGAAACATCAACTTTAATATATAAAAGATCCAGTTAAATGTTTGATAACAGCTGGAAAGAAGCTATTCTTGGAACAAAAACAAAGAACAAAGAATGATTCAGCACAGGAACAGGCCCTTTGGCTGTCCAAGCCTGTGCTGACACATTTTGCTCTTCTCTACTAAAGTTATCTTCGCTTACAGGATCCGTATCTCTCTCTACCCTTTCTATTTACATATTCGTCCAGGTGTTTCTGCTATTGTGTCTGCTTCCACCACTTCCTCTTGCAGCACATTCCAGGCACTCACCACCTTTTGTGTGTAAACCTTGCCTTGACTATGTCTTTTACACTCCACTCCCCTCCCTCCCTGGCACCTTGAACTTGTGTCCCCTAGTAATTGACCTGTCCAGCCTGGAAAAAAGCCTCATACTTTCCACTCTATCCATACCATTCACTTCTACCAGGTTGCCCCTGAACATCCTGCATTCCAGTGAAAACAAACCCAGTCCATTGAACTTTTCTTCATGCCAGGCAACATGCTGATAAACCTTTTCTGTACCCTCTCCAAAGCATCCACATCCTTCTCATAGTATGGTCTCGTAGAATGTCTTGATTCTGTTGGTACGTGTTTTCAAACTTTTGTGACTTCCTCCCATTGGAAGAGAGTATAATCGGAGTGGGATGAGTCTTTAATTATATTGGCTGCTTTCCAGAGGCAGCAGGAAGTATAGACAGAGTCAAAGAATCAAAGTCTCGTTTGATTGATGGACTAGGCTGCTTTCACAATTCTCTGTAAATACTTGTGGTCTTGCACAGAGTCGTTGCCATACATTGCTGTGATACATGAGAGAGAATGCTTTCTATGATGCATCTATAAAAATAAGTGAAAGTTATGTCGGATATACCGAATTTCCTTAGTCTTCTGAGGGAAGAGTGGCGTTGGTATGCTTTCTTGACAGTAGAATTGATGGAGATGGAGTAGGACACATTGTTGGTGATATTTGCTCCTAGGAACTTGAAGCTCTTGACCATCTCCACCTCAGCACCATTGATACAGACAGGAGCATGTCCTCCTCTCTGCTTCCTGAGCATCTGCTCCTTCATTTTACTGACATTGAGGGAGAGATTGTTGTCTTTACACTGTGCAAATAAGCCCTCTATCTCTTTCCTGAACTCTGTCTCATCATTGTTTGAGATCTGACCGATTACGGTGGTGTCATGTGCCAGTTTGTAAATGGAGGTACAGCTGAATTGGCCACACAGTCATGAGCGTGACTCAGTACTCAGTACTGTCATGTAACTCAGTACTGCGGTTACAATAGTAAGTAAAGGGCAAGAAATTCTGCAGCAAGTAACCTATTTCATGACTCCCCAGTGCCTGCTAACCATCTACGAAGCACAATTCAGGAGTGCAATGGAATACTCCCCATTTCTCTGGATGAATGCAGTTACAAAATTCAAGAAGCTTGACATAATCTAAACAAAGCACCACATCCACAAACATTTACTTACTGAATCATTGACGCTCAGTAGCAGCAGTGTGTACCTCCTACAAGGTGCACGACAGAAATTCACCAAAGCTCCTAAACAGTACCTTCCAAACCCATGACCACCCTATCACCTACCAGGGAATACCACCACTTGCAATTTCCCCTTCAAACCATTTATCGCTCTGACTCAGAAGTTTTCCAGACTGTTCCTTCACTGTTGTTGGATCAAAATCCTGGAATTCCCTCCCTAACTGATCTGTGGGATAGCTCCGCCAGACAGATTACAACACAAGAAGGTAGCTCACCATCACCTTCTTAAGAGATACAAATGCCGGCCCAACTGATGATGCTCACATCCCGTGAATGAATAAACAAAGGGATATTGGTTAGTACATTTAGTTCAATGTAGCAAGTGAAAATACACTTTAATGGAAGTGATGTTCTGACTACCAACTTAAAACATCATCAGAAATGCACCAAAGAAAACCTTGTGGGTTTATTTTAATATACTTAAGAAGAAATGTCTGTGTTCCACAAAATAAAATGTTTGTTTCACTTCTCAACCATGAACATAAGCATTTAACTGGAATCCAGAGTAGGTGATTGTGATTTATTGTATTTATTCCTGGAGCTCAGTTCTGTTAAAAAGGAAATTCTCCCATTAGCACAGTGTGAAGTAAACAGCTTGTATAGCATGTCTGACACTTGCAAATGATAATCTTGTTCAGTCTGATTGTATAATTTGCAAGCATATGAAATTCAAATTGTTTAAAGCATTTACAATACACTGATTGGTAACATATGTTGCTGATGCTCACAGTGAAGCCCAAGGTTAGTTGATTCAGTCTTATTTTACCCTAACCCATAGCTAGGAGAATTTGTTCCCTTTATATTTACAGCACCGCCTGGGAAGGCTTGATCTCATGTCCCCTTCTCCTACACATCTTAGCAAACTTACTTTCTTGTGGTTTTTGGAACTCAGAACATAGCTGGTCAGTATGCAGCTAGTGGTGATATCCAATGTGTGTGAGAGAGGGAGAAAAACAATATTGTAAAGAAAATGGTTTGCTTTCTAATTGATTTTGTGGGAGTAATCTGAAAGCATTTCACTGCTCATGACATTGTGGCCCTGCATAAATTAGCAGCTTAATGTAGGTGGGGAATAGTTCATACCCTGCCATAATAGTACCTATAGATTATGAGGTCAAGGAGCTGGGAGAGTTCTCTGTCTACTGCAAACAGGAGTAACTTTTTTCTTTAGACATTGGCAGAGGTCTGTCAGATGGAGATAGGTTACTGCCACCAAGACGAAAAGGGAAGTCAAAGATTTTATCACATTGTAAAAAAAGTGGAAGGATGAAATGACTCTGCAAGAATAAGGGAAGTATGCTAGTCTCAGATAATGCACCTGCAACATGAGTATATCTCATAGACCTAGGGAAGCTCAAGTCCTATTGGGTTGGCCTAACCTTTTGTTAAAATTTTCAGTTTATACACTGTAACTGCAGATAAACATAATTACAGTGGTTCAAATTTCCTAATTAGCTTGCTTATTGCATTAACATTAAAGTTAAACTATATATTACACATTAGCAAACAATTTAAAGGCTTTTGTCTTCCCTTTCCCAAACATAACTTCTCTTATTTGCATTATTTTAACATTAATCCTTACTTGTCTGTTCAGCCTAATCTAGTTTATCCCACTTAATCGTGACCTAGTTCACCCTTTGAAAGAATCTAACTCCAATTGTGGCATTTTGCACAAAATTTTCTTCAGTTCATATGGAAAGTCATAAGTCTGAAGCTTTGGATTGCTTTGTCTAAACCTTTCCATCTCTCTACACTTATTTAAGATGTTTCCTATGAATTTCAGTGCTCCCCAGAAACAAGGGATCATGCACTATTGCCTACAAAGTCAACTTCAGATTATTAACAGACCCACACGCAACATGTTATTTTTAAAAACAGAATTTCTTTAATTTAATTTTGATTTAGCTTTGCCCCAAATAACTCTCTTCATGAAAATAAATTTAAAGGAAAAGAGAAATAATATTTTACAGAGCAAGCTCCCAGAGGCAGCATTGTGATATTGACAAGATAGTCTGCTTTTATTTAAAAACTGATTTTGGTGGAGGGTTAATATCAAGCAGGATGGACACCAGGGACAATCCCTTGTATTCCTTTTGCATCTTCCTGAGCAAGCAGATAGGACATAGTTGAAAATCTCATCTGAAAGACAACTTCTCCAATGGTGTAGAACTGCCTCAGTCTGACACTGATGTATAGCTGAAGTCTCTGGAGTGAGACTTGAACCTACACCCTTTTTGATTCTGATGCAAGAGTACTACCAGCTAAGACAAGGCTAATATCTTAGAAGTAGACTGTCAGCATGTTTATTTGCACAACACATTTTTCTTAGCAAATTGTTAAGTCATGATAATTTTAACTAAAACATTGTTACTGGAGAAGATAGGCCAGCTGCTGTAAAAGCTGGCTCCAAAGTAACTATTTAGTTAATGTTTTAAAAAAAACTGTACAACATTCTACCACCAACTGTTGGAAGAAGGTCATAGCTTTAAATAAGTAGAGTTTCAGTAAGTGTATTTATGAGAGGAAGGCTCCATCATGAATTGTCTGTCATTTTTGTTTAGATGGAACTGGGGAGTGAATGATTAAAGTGCTGCATTATAAGGGCCTGTAAACTGACTATTTTTATCCATGGTTCACAGAAACTCATGTCAAAGCAGAACTTGGCAAGTTAGTGCTTATTTGGAAGTTAACAAAGCTACCTAAACATAATTATCTTTGGAAAGAGAACCTTGCAAAGCTCTCTTTATTGGTGTTATGCATAGAGGGAGAGTATACCTGGCTGTTACAATTTGCAAGGTGACATAAAGGTGCCAAAAATGGAACACCACATTCTCCATTGCAGACCCCACCAAAGTTTGTGAGCTCAGCTGGAAGCTGAATAATTGAAATGCCTTCAAATGCCAAACAGAATGTGCTTGCATCAACCCAATCCCTCAGTGAAAAATCATGGGTGGTGGGAAAGGGAAATGATGTGATGAGGTCCCCCATTAAACTGATCTTACGCCAAGTCCCAACTGAAGGATTGGATGCAGAAAAGTTAACAATTATAGTACTTGCCCAGGATTCATTCAGCTCATTCCCCTCTTTTCTTGTATTTTGTTGGAAAAACACTTACACTGTGTTGTACCTTTCTGTTTCTCTGCATCCTGAGGAAAACAATTCATTTACCAGCTGCTAGTCAATAACACTAATGAAACACAATTTTGTCATTAGTAAAGCAACACAGCACAGAATGTTAGTGTTAAGACATTCGTGTGTAGTCTGATTGTCCCAATCTAATTGGTTTCCCAACTTCTCAGCTGCATTGCTGCAGGGTGGCCTAACAATGTTTGAGCTCCTCCTTCTCAACACAAGAGATTGAGAACCCGGTGACTCAGACATTCCTGGGGGCATTCTGGCATAAGGTTCAGCGCTCGCTTCAGAGAAAAGATTGGCAGAGCTCCAGGATTGCCAGTCTGTCAGACTGCCCAGTCGCAGATCATGTATGTCCTCAGAAAACCCAAAGAAAACAAAATCAGGCAGAGATATTCTGCACTGGCAGCTTTTCCTCAAATAAAAGGGGCAAATATGAGAAGAAATTAATTCCATTAGGTTGTTGATGAGGTCAAAACTGCATGTTATATACCAACTCTGATTTGAAATATATGGCCTTAAAGTCTGCATAGCAATCTACACTTTTGTAGTGTTCTACACACAATCCAAAATGGCTGCAATGGGATAGCAGCGTTTGGCTCCTAAGCGCGGGTCTCAGCCACTCTTGGGCTCATGTGGTGGATCTGGCCATATCCATGTAGCTTCAATGCTATCTTTCCAGCTTAGTTTTTGCTTTGGTTGCCCTGAGGCTTCCTCCTGATGCCCTCCATCAGGAAGCTGTATCTCCATCCCTGCTCCATTTCAGGTGGTGACATTGGGAGATGAGCCAGGAAACGGTTAGTCAAAGTCCAGTGTTGGGAGACATGGGGGACCAGTGCAGCATGACCATCTCCAGATTGGAGGTGGTGGTCATGGCAGAAAAGGAGCACATTGACAGGGCCTCAGGACTGATGTCAGACAGTGGCAACTGGAGGAGCAGAGAGGTGGGAAATATACAGAGAGGGAAAGATCAACTTTTAAAGCTGTTTCTGCCTCAGAAATATCAATTTGATATTAATTTACTCAGTATTTTACCATTTGTACAATTTATTCACTAATGTCTGGATGTAGGTTTGATCGCTGAGCTGAAAGGTTCATTTTCAGACGTTTCATCACCATGATAGATGACATCTTCAGTCAGCCTCTCGGATGAAGCACTAGGTGTAGCCTGCTTTCTATTTATATCTTTGGGTTTCCTTGGGATGGTGATGTCATTTCCTGTGGTGAAGTCATTTCCTATGATGATGTCATTTCCGGTTCTTTTTCTCAGGGGGTGATAAATGGGATCCAAGTCAATGAGTTTGTTGATAGAGTTCCAGTTGGAATGCCACGGTTCTAGGAATTCTTCTGTCTGTTTGTCTGATATAGCGTTTGTTACAGTTCTTGCAAGGTACTTTGTAAATAACATTAGTTTTGCTTGTTGTCTGTATTGAGTCTTTCAAGTTCATTAGCTGCTGTTTTAGTGTGTTGGTGGGTTTGTGGGCTACCATGATGCCAAGAGGTCTGAGTAGTCTGGCAGTCATTTCTGAGATGTCTTTGATGTAAGGGAGAGTGGCAAGGGTTTCTGGACATGTTTTGTCTGCATGTTGGGGTTTGTTGCTAAGAAATTGGCAGACTGTGTTCATTGGGTACCCATTCTTTTTGAATACACGGTATAGGTGATTTTCCTCTGCTCTGCGTAATTCTTCTGTGTTGCAGTGTGTGTTGGCTCATTGAAATAATGTTCTAATGCAGCTTCGTTTGTGGGTGTTGGGATGATTGCTTCTGTCGTTCAATATTTGGTCCGTGTGTGTTGTTTTCCTGTAGACGCTGGTTTGAAGTTCCCCATTGGCTGTTTGCTCTACTGTGACATCTAGGAATGGCAGTTTGTTATTGTTTTCTTCCGCGTTTAGTGATTTTTATGCCAGTAAGGGAATTATTGATGGTTCTGAAGGTTTCCTCTAATTTGTTTCGTTTAGTGATAACAAAGGAATCTACATAGTGGACTCAAAATTTGGGTTGGATTGTTAGGAGAGCTGCTCCAGCACACCATGCTTCTACAGATTACCCAAAATTAACAAACCAGGAGTCCTCCTCAGACCAATAGTCTTGCAATCTGGAACACCAATTTACAGATTGGCCATGAAACTAACACCAAAGACTAAAACACTTAGTAGAAGATTCACGCCACTCCATCCACTCCACCCAAGAATTCCTGAAGACTAAAGACACCAAAATAGAGGAGGATGAAATAATTGTCTTCTTTGACGTAATAGCCCTGTTCACATCCATCAACATCAACCTGGCCAAGGAAACAGTGACTACATTATTAGAAGATCCAAAGACACATACACCAAACACTACTAACTTCATCAGCAAGGACAGTATCATCAAGCTTACCAGTCACTTCACCTTCAACAACAAAACCTACAGATGAACCAAAGGTACACTTATGGGATCTCCAATATCAGGGTTCTGAGCAGAGGCAGTAATGCAGAGACTCGAACAAACAGCTCTGCCAACCATCCAACCCAAACTTTGGGTCCGCTATGTGGATGACACCTTTGTCATCACTAAATGAAACAAATTAGAGGAAACCTTCAAGACCATCAATAATTCCCTTACTGGCATAAAATTCACTAAAGAGGAGGAAACCTACAACAAACTGCCATTCCTAGATGTCGCAGTCGAGCGAACAGCCAATTGGGAACTTCAAACCAGCATTTACAGGAAAACAACACACACAGACCAAATTTTGAACTACAGAAGCAATCAGCCCAACATCCACAAACGAAGCTGCATTAGAACATTATTTTAATGAGCCAACACACACTGCAGCATGGAAGAATTATGCAGGGCAGAGGAAAAGCACCTATATATTGTATCAAAAAGAATGGGTACCCAATGAACACAGTCCTCTGATTTCTCAGCAACAAACCCCAACAAGCAGACAAAACACGTCCAGAAACCCTAGCCACTCTCCCCTACATCAAAGACATCTCAGAAATGACTGCCAGACTACTCAGACCTCTTGGCATCATGGTAGTCCACAAACCCACCAAAATACTAAAACAGCAGCTAATGAACTTGAAAGACCTTATACAGAAAAGCAAAACTAATGTCATTTACAAAATACCTTGCAAGAACTGTAACAAACACTACATTGGACAAACAGGCAGAAAACTAGCCACCAGGATACATGAACATCAACTAGCCACAAAAAGACATGACCCTCTCTCACTAGTATCCTTACATACGGATGAGGAAGGACACCACTTCGATTGGAACAACACATCCATCCTAGGACAAGCCAAACAGAGACTCGCACAAGAATTCCTAGAACCGTGGCATTCCAACTGGAACTCTATCAACAAACTCATTGACTTGGATCCAATTTACCATCCCTGAGAAAAAGAACAGGAAATGACATCATCATAGGAAATGACTTCACCACAGGAAATGACATCACCATCCCAAGGAAAACCAAAGACATAAATAAAAAGCAGGCTACACTCACAAGTGCTTCATCCCAGGGGCTGACTGAAGATGTTACCTATCATGGTGACGAAATATCTGAAAATGAACCTTTCAGCTCAGTGAGCAAACCTACATCCAGAACCTCAACCTGAGCTACAAATCTTCTCAAAACTCGCTAATTTACTAATTTATTCTGTTATCCAAGATGGTTCCAGAACCTGCCGACATTATGCACATCTCACTGTACCTTGGTACAAACTACATTATTAAATATATCTAACAAGCATAAGATAGTAGAAGGATTCAAATTGTATTGTGTTCAAAGTTAATTCAGAAGGTGTGAGCTTCACTGGCAAGGCAGGTGTTTATTGTGCATGCCTAAATTTCCTTGAAGAAGGAGATAGTGAGTGGTCTGAGGCAGTATGTATTTTGAATGTATAATGACAGTGCTGTTAGATAGAAAGCCACAGGACGTCAATCAGATAAAGGATTGGTGATGTATTTCCAGATTGGGATGGCATGAGATATCGAGGGGAACTTGAAGTGGATGCCGTTTTCTGTATTTGTTTCCATAATCCTTCCAGCTAATAGAGATTGCAGGTTTGGAAAATGTTGTTGAAGGAGTCTTGGTAAGTTGCTGTAGTGTATCCTGTGGATTTGTTCATGTAGCTGCCACCGTGTGCCACAGTAAACACTACGTGAATTTATTTGAATTTATTTTTGATTGCGAACAAAAATAGGAAAAGAATTACTTTAAAACCAAGGAATGTAGAATGAATTGTTGCACTTTTAAAAAGGAAGTTACTGAGACTCATTGAAAGTCATGTTTATACCAATACTTTATTCAAACAGTGGGAGGGGCTGTTGTAGATGGGCTGCCACCAGTGTGCGTGTGTAAAGAGAGATTCAGCACGAAGCAGGTTGCTGATTGGTTTGTGGACTTATGGACAGTAATGGATAGCAAAAGCCATGAGCCTGACAACAACTATCTGATGGCTCCTGTGTAGCTGAACAGCATATGAGTGTGAATGATATGAACAGAAGTCTTTGGACTGCTGCAAGGTGTATCTTTCTCTCCAGTAAAACACGTAAATCTGAAGAAACCCAGATCATTTTAACTCGCTAGCAGTTGGAAAGTGATTAGATTAGATTACTTACAGTGTGGAAACAGGCCCTTCGGCCCAACAAGTCTACACCGACCCACCGAAGCGCAACCCACCCATACCCCTAAGCTAACACTATGGACAATTTAGCATGGCCAATTCACCTGACCTGCACATTTTTGGACTGTGGGAGGAAACCAGCACACCCGAAGGAAACCCACGCAGACACGGGGAGAATGTGCAAACTCCACACAGTCAGTTGCCTGAGGCAGGAATTGAACCCAGGTCTCTGGTGCTGTGAGGCAGCAGTGCTAACCACCGTGCCGCCCACAACTAATAATTAAGACACTTTGCAGGTTATATACTAATTGCTTGTGTCTCTTGCAAAGCAGTGAACACAGCCTACAGAAGTGAGATTGAAGAATGTTCAATGTTCAGACCAATTCTAATCTAAAAAAGGGATTATCAGAATCTTACATGGATTCATGCAGTTTTTGAGCAAAATAAAATGTAATCCGGCAAGCACAAATTCACCCCGCAGACTTATATATGTGTGTGCGCGCGGGGCTGGGGGAGTGGCGGGGGTGGGGGTGGGTGGGGTGGTATGAGTGTCTATGAGAGAGTGTGTGTATGTGTGTGAGTGTAAAGGGGTTTAAGTCGTTGAGAGGGTGCATATGTGGGTGTGAGTGTGGAAGTGCATGTGTTAGCGTATGAGAGAGAGTTTGTGTTTGAGAGAAGGTCTGTGTATGTGTATGTATGTGTGTATGTATGTAGGAGTGTCTGTGTCTGTGTCTGTGTATGTATGTGTACAGTGCAGTGGGGTCACCTGTAATGTAACATGAACCCAATGTCCTGGTTGAGGCCATCCCATGGGTACCGAACTTGGCTATCAGCCTCTACTCAGCTACTTTGTGTTGTTGCCTGTCCTGAAGTCCATCTTGGAGGACGGTCACCCGAAGGTCTGAAGTTGAATGTCCCAGACCGCTGAAGTGTTCTCTGACTGGGTGGGAACACTCGTGTCTGTTGATTGTTGTACGGTGAACTCAGTCTCACCAATGTATCATGCCTCAGGGCATCATTGCCTGCAGCGTATGAGATAGACATGGTTGGTCGAGTCACATGAGTACCTGCTTTGTACATGGTGGGATGTGTCCCCAAGCATCATCGTGGTATCCATGTTGACACTCTGACACGTCTTAAGGATCTACCATGACAAGGTTGTTTGGTTTTGTCCTGAAAGCTGGGCAGTTAGCTGTGAACAATGATCTGTTTGAGGTTTGGAGGTTGTTTAAAGGTGAGAAGTGAAGGTGTGGGGAAGGTCTTGGCGAGGTGCTGATTCTAATTGATAATGTGAAGAATGTGGCATAGTTTTTCAGTTCCTGGGAAGTACTGGACAACTAAATGTACCCATGTCTGTCTCCTGAGGAGGTCATTACAGTTTCTCACCGTGGCACATTGGAACTGGTGGTCGATGAGTTGAGCATCGTACCCCATTCTTATGAGGGCATCCCTGAGTACTTCCAAGTGCCCATCATGTTTCTCATCTGAAGAGGTCCTGTATATGTGTAATACTTGTCTGTAGGGGATGGCTGTTTTAATATGTTTCAGGTGGAAGCTGGATAAGTGTAGCATCATGAGGTTATCCGTGAGTTTGCGGTAGAGTGAGGTGCTGAGGTGCCCATCTTTGATGGAGATGTATGTGTCCAAGAATGAGACAGATATTAGAGAGTTGTTCATGGTGAGTTTGATGATGGGATGAAACTCAGTGAGTCTTCGCCATTGGTCCAGAGGAAGAAAATGTCATCAATGTACCTGGTGTATAATGTTGGTTTGAGGTCCTGTGTAGAGAAGAAGTTTTGTTCGAAACTGTACATGAAAATATTGGTATATTGGGGTGCAAATTCGGTCCCCATGGCTGTTCCGTATATCTGGATGAAGAACTTGTTGTCAAAGGTGAAAATGTTGTGGTCGAGGATAAAGCAGTTGAGTTGTAGGATTGGGAGTTGTTGGTGTTGAGTACTGAGGCTGTGGCAGCAATGTTGTCATCGTGAGGGATGCTGGTATCGAGTGCTGAAATGTCCATTGTGATGAGGAATGTTCCCAGATCAACTGGGGCAGCATGGTGGCTCAGTGGTTAGCACTGCTGCCTCACAGCGCCAGGGTCCCGGGTTCAATTCCAGCCTTGGGCAACTGTTTGTGTGGAGTTTGCACATTCTTCCCGTGTCTGCATGGATTTCCTCCGGTTTCCTCCCACAATCCAAAGATGTGCAGGTCAGGTGAATTGGCCATGTTAAGTTGCCTATAGTGTTAGGTGCATTAGTCCAAGGGAAATGGGTCTGGGTGGGTGACTCTTTGGAAGGTCGGTGTGGACTTGCTGGGCTGAAGGGCCTGTTTCCACACTGGAGGGAATCTAATCTAATTTAATCTAAACTGGTCCATGGGTGCTGAGTTTCAGTAAGAAATCCATCGTGTTCCTTCAGAAGCTGGGGGTCCCCTGTAGAATGGGTCTCAAGATGCATTTGACATAACCAGGGAGGTTCTCATACAGGGTCCCATTGCCTGACATGATGGGACGACCTCGTGTGTTGGCTTTGTGTAGCTTCAAAAGGCAGTAGAAAATGTCTACGCAAGAAATACACGGGATGAGAGGGCACAGGGAACTCTGAAAGACTGGTTCCAAAGTCCTGATCATTGTGTTGTCTGTAGTGTTCCTGGTCGTTCAGTTGTCATTACACTTCCTTGCAGTAGTCCATTCTATTCTGAATGACAATGGCTCCCCCTTTATCTACTGGTTTGATGACAATGTTTTGATTGGTTTTGAGAGCATGGATGACGTTGCGTTGTAATCGGATGATGTTTGTGGGTGTGGCTGATGAATCTGACCTTTATATATTGTCTGACAGTTTCAGCACACCTACAGACACACACACACACTCCCCTGCAGACCTATACACTCACACAGACCCTGTCTTATACACAAGCTCTCTCTCATACGCTCACACATACACTCCCACTCTCACCCTCTCACAGACTTATATCCCTTTATACTCACACACATACATATACACACATTCTCACAGACACTCATTTCCCCCCCTGTGCACGCACATGCACATATAATCTTGTGAGGTGAATTTGTAATTGCAGAATTACATTTTATTTTGCTTAAAAACTGCATGAATCCATGAAAGATTCTGAAAATCTGTTTTTTAGATTAGAATCATTCTGAACATTGAGGCGCAGACTGCCTCACACAGGGCACCTCACACCTTCAATGCATTATCTGGGCTGACATGGCACCTATTGTTAAAGTTCACTTGAGAATGTAACTTTCCAAACGTTCTGGAATTTACATATGAAAGAAATGAAACCAACATGGTCATTATCAAAGATTTAACAAACAATCCAGGCTTTCTTCAGTATATAATTTCAGTTATGTCACACTGTGAACTTTTCCTATAAATTCTGTGTCCGACGATCTTACATTCCACAACCACCTGATGAAGGCAGGAGGGTTTCCTCCCAGTTGGGGAACACTTCAGTGGTCCCGGACATTCAGCCTCGGACCTTCGGGTGACCATCCTCCAAGGTGGACTTCGGGACAGGCAGCAGAGGAAAGTGGCCAAGCAGAGGCTGATAGCTAAGTTCGGTACCCATAGGGAGGGCCTCAACTGGGACCTTGGGTTCATGTCACATTACAGGTGACCACCATTGCACTACACACACACAGATATTCCTACACACACACACTCTCACATACACATGGACACAGGTACACACAGACACCCACACACACCCTTATAGACACACACACTCGCACACATGCACCCCCTCACAGACTTAAGACACTCTGCACTCACTACACACACACACACACACACTTTCTCACACTCACAACCCCCACCCCAGACAGACACACACACACAGACAGACAAAGACCCACATGCACACATATATTTTGTGGGATGAATTTGTACTTGCAGAGTTACATTGTACTTTGCTCAAAAACTGCATACATTCATGTAGAACTCTGAGCTCAAAAACTGCATGCATTTATGTAAAACTCTGTTATCTCACTTTTTAGATTAGAATCAATCTAAACATCAGGTCATAGACAGAGAACACAGGGGCTAACACCTTCAATATATTGCCTAGCTATCACCATTGTTAACAGCTAATCCGAGAATGCAACTTTTTAAAAAAGGGTTTTGTGAGTTACACATGAAAGAAGTGAAACTATTACTGTATTCTAACAGATGAAAGGCTTAACAGACAATCAATTTTTCAATGTATAATTTCAGTTACAGCACACTGCAAATTTTTGCTATAAATTCTGTGTTACGATCGAGCCCTCCACAATCACCTGATGAAGGAGTGTCGCTCCGAATGCTAGTGTGCTTCCAATTAAACCTGTTGGACTATAATCTGGTGTTGTGTGATTTTTAACCTGATGAAGAAGCAGTGCTCCGAATGCCAGTGCTTCCAAATAAACCTATTGGACTATAACCTGGTGTTGTGTGATTTTTAACGTTGTACACCCCAGTCCAACACTGGCACCTCCAAATCATTCATCAAGACAAATATTCCATCATATTCCTGGCCTGTGCCATTCCCCATTGAATTCCCAGCCTCTTCAACAGGCAATGATGTGAGAGTGGAATTGGAACCCTAATATTGTGTTTTACTTAGTCTAACTTGATTTGTATCAAATGCAACACCCCATAGAGCTCTCACCCTAATTTACATAGTGAAAGTTGGACGCATATGGAAATTTGTGATTGAGGACAGATCCTCGGATTATCATCACTAATGCTATGGTTTCACATGATTTTTATTTTTGTCAGTTTGGTGATAAAGTGTAAGTTTCCAAACGAGATTAGAACAGTAAATCCTTGTAATACAGTGGCACAGTGGGTCATTTATTTGATAACCTGATCAGTATAGATGGAGTGTCAGAGATATACAGCATACAAAAACAGACCCTTCAGTCCAACTCATCCAGGCCAACCAGATATCCTAACTTAATCTACTCCCATTTGCCAGCACTTGACCTATATCCCTCTAAACCCTTCTTATTCATATACCCATCCAGATGCCTTTTAAATGCTGTAATTGTATCAGCCTCCACCACATCCTCTAGCAGCTTATTCCATACACGCTCCACCCACTGCGTGAAAAAGTTGCCCCTTAGGTCCCTTTTATATCTTTTCTGTCTCACCCTAAACCTATGCCCTCTAGTTCTGGACACCCCCACCCCAGGGAAAAGACTTTGTCTATTTACTCTATCCATGCCCCACATGATTTTTATAAACCTCTATAAGGTCCCCCTTAGCCTCTGACACTGCAGGGAAAACAGCCCCAGCCTATTCAGCCTCTCCCTATAGCTCAAATCCTCCCACCCTGGCAATATCCTTATCAATCTTTTCTGAGCCCCTTCAAGTTTCACAACATCCTTATTCACTTTGGAAGCAAAATCAAGGCAGTACATTATTTTAGTGGAACAGAATCAGTGGAAGTTTAATAAAACTGATCTGCATGCAAGTTGCTCAAAAATGTGTTCATAACTGGGAAAGGCTTTTAATACAATCATATGGCATTCACATCCGATGTGCGGTTTTGCTGATATATCACAATAAGCGGGTGAGATAATGACCCACACTGTGTGAATGGAAAGATGCCTATTTTAAGGGACTGCCTCAGATCTCTGCACAGTCGCAAAAAATGCTGCTGCTGAAATATTCCAAAAGCAGGAAAACAAAAGGAAGACGTGGAAAAGTTGGTTCTCTGTCTCTTCAATGGTGATCATGTGGTAAACAAGAAAAGAGAGAGAGGAGACAAAACAGAAATTGCAGGAAAAACCTCAGCAGCATCTGTGGAGAGAAATAAGAGTTAATGTTTTGGGTCCAGTAACCCTTCCTCAGACTGCTTGTAGCTAGGAAAAAGTTAGTATTTATTCAGAAAGTAAGGTGGGGGAGGAACAATAAATGATAGGTGGAAATACAGAAAAGTCATTGAACAAAGGAGTGGGTAAAGGTCAGCTGAGGAAAATAAATAGCTGCTACTGGGGACCATTAGTAACTGACAATGGGTTGTTTATGGCAGCAGTCCATGTGATGACATGGCCTAGTATGTGAGGATGGGGAAACGACATGGGGAAAGTGCTCAAACCCTCAAATTGTTAAACTCAATATTAAGTCCAGAAGGCTGCAGAGCTCCCAAGCGGAAAATGAGGTGTTGTTCTTCCAGGTTGTGCTGAACTTCACTGGAGCACTGCAGTAATCCTGAGACAGAGATGTCAGCCAAGGAACATGGTGGTCTGGTGAAATGGCAGACAACTGGAAGCTCAGAGTTTTTTCTGCAAACAGAATGTAGGTGTTCTGCAAAGCGATCACCCAGCCTGCACCTCATTTCCCCAGTGCAGAGGAGACCACAACGTGGATTAAAAAAAAGGACCCATTCATCTTGTGTGGATGTAAATAGCAGAGTTTGTGAATAGCAGGTGTGTGGTGCCGAGGAGTTGAATTTAGTTGCAGGAAAGGTTGAATGGCCTAGTTGTAGCTCAAAAAGTGGATGTCAAACCACTTTCAGGTATGATGCATTATCTGAGTTCCCTAGAATTCTCCTACACACTATACTATAATGAGAAGGAAGCAAGGAATCTCACAACAAAGAGATAAGTGTTGCAAGGATAGGGCTGGATGCTACCTGGGACTCGGTATAGTGTGTAGTGTTAGAGATAGGGGAGCTCACAAACCCAATCACTTGTTTCTACAATCCCAGTCAATTTCAACCTCCAGAGGTCAATCTGCCATGTCCAGAAATTTCCCAGTTTTGAACATCTCTAGCTCTTTTATCATGTGGTGTGGTGTCACACACAATTTGACTTCAAGACTGATTGGTTGAGGAGAGGCAAAACCATGAACTGTCTTCAAGCTTAGACTTCAAAAACAGCAATATTTATTATGGATGAATACTAAATGTTAAGGTTGGTTAGTTCAGTTGGCTGAATGGCTGTTAAACAATAAAGATTAGCACCAACAGTGTAGGTTCAATTTCATATTAACTGAGATTACCGTAACAGAGTTCCCTTCTCATCTTCTCTCAATTGAGGTGTAGTGACCATCTTGTTAAAACCACCAATTGTCTCTCTGTGTCATGACAGAAGCCAATCCTCTGGTCCAGAGGGACCAGGGTATTTTTACCTTCAATTCTAAATACTGTCATCCATGGTAATCATCGACAGACCAGGAACTGACTTAAAGTTACAACGGGTAAGATATAATCTATATAACTTGGAAATGCTGGTGTTGGACTGGGGTGAACAAAGTTAAAAATCACACACCAGGTTAAAGTCCAACAGATTCATTTAGAAGCACTAGCTTTCAAAGCGCTGCTCCTTCAGCAGGTGATTGTGGAGAGTAAGATCATGTTCACAGAATTTATAGCTAAAGGAGTGCAGTGTCATGGAGATGTGACACAGCAAACAATCTTGGATTAACAGTTGCATCTTTTGTAATGGGATATGCTGGTTTCTGTTCTTTGATATGTAAATCCCACAACTTCTTTTAAATTACATTCTCAAGATAGCTCAGCTTTTTAAACAATGGGTCTGTGTCCCAATGCTATGTCAGACTGACAAACCCTGTGTATAGTTTTACAGAGTTTTACATAGATTCATGCAGTTTATGAGCAAAATAAAATGTAATTCTGCAAAAACAAATTTATCCCATTAGCTTATATGTGTACACAAGTAGGAGCGACAGATTGAGTGTGCATGTGAGTGTGTGGGTGTGGGTGTGGGTGTGAGTGCATGTGATAGAATGTTGTGTTTATATGTGTATGTAAGCTTGGTTAAGTGTGTGTGTGAGTGTGATGGGGTATGTGTAAGAGGGTGTGTGTCTTGGTGTGAGTGTGGGGGGGGTGTATGTGTGTGCATATGAGACAGAGAGAGGGTCTGCGTAGGTGTGGGAGTATGTAGGGGTGTATGTGTGTATGTATCATGCAGTGAGGTACCTGTAGTGTGACAAGGTCCTGGTTGAGGCCATTCTCATGGGTACTGAACTTGGCTATCAGCTTCTGCTCAGCCACTTTGCATTACAGCTTGTCCCGAAGTCTGCCTTGGAGGATGGTCACCCGAAACTCTGAGGCCGAACGTCCTGGAGTGCTGAAGTGTTCCGTGACTGGGAGGGAACACTCCTGTCTGGTTATTTTTGTGCCATGTCCCTTCATCCGTTGTTGTCGCATCTGCTCAGGCTGGCCAATGTACCATGCGATTATAGCTGATTTCAAACCAGTCCTTCATAAAGGCTCACCATAACTTCTTTGCCTTTGTAATTTGTCATTTCGCTGATTATAATATTCTGAAGGTGTACCTTTAAGAGATTTGAAGGACTTAGCAAGAACAGAGTACTTGAGAATTTACAATGTAATATTTGGTCCAGCTGCTCACAGTACCTGAGTTGTTATGAGACAAAAAACAACTTCAAATTTGGCCAATCAGTTTAAATTATGCCCCAAGTTACTAACCTCCAATCAAGTTCAAATTAGTATTTTGACAATATTAAAACCAATGAAATGATCCAATGCTTTGGGGTGTAAGACCGGCAAAGATTAAACAGTTGGAGGGAGAACTGCCAAGCCTCCAACATATGCAGACTGCCCAGAGAATAGCTTCCTTAAAGGTACCTTTATCTATCAATGACCGATGAAACAGAAATCCCTAAGAAGAAGAAAAGAAGATATAAAGAGATGATTTGACAGCTGGCTGGTTTTGAAATTTGATTTGTTTGGTAAATCTTAATCAGAGGTTTTATTGCACCAGTATTGTAGAAGGAGAAGGTAAAAGATAGATTAGAGAAAGGGGTTGTAAATAGTTATTTATTAATATTTTATGTTAGACTTAAAGTATAAAGTTCTTACTTTTTTGTACTTTAAAGAGTAACATTTAGGATAGTTCTTTGCCTCTCGAATTTTAATAGATTACAGCACAGGTTAAATCATTTTTGTGTTGCAGGTTCAAATTAGTGGTGGGGGGGAGGGTTTACTCTGTGTCGTAACAATAAAACTTAGAATATAGTGTTAGCCAGTTGCTCTCTGCCTGCTCAGCCATCTCCAACAATTTGTGGCACATATACAGTCAGGTCACTCTATTCCTGTGGAGAAAGTGAGGACTGCAGATGCTGGAGACCATAGTTAAAAAGTGTGGTGCTGGAAAAGCGCAGCAGGTCAGTCAGCATCCAAGGAGCAGGAAAATCGACGTTTCAGGCATAAGCCCTTCTTCAGGAATGTACCCATTTTACAATTGTTCTTCCATAAATATGTCACTTCACTCTCCTTTGCATTGCCCTTCACCTGCTTCATGTGTATTCATTCCACCAGATAGTCTCAGTGTCCTCCTCACAATTAGAGTCATTGAGTCAGAGAAATGGACGCTGAGCAGATACCCCAACCCAATCCAGTCCCACCTGCCAGCACCCGGCCCATATCCCTCCAAACCCTTCCTATTCATATACCCATTCAAATGCTTGCAATTGTACCAGCCTCCACCACTTCCTCTGGCAGCTCATTCCATACAAGTACCACCCTCTGTGTGAAAAAGTTGCCCCTTAGCTCTCTTTTATATCTTTCCCTTCTCACCCTAATCTTATGCCCTCTAGTTCTGGACTCCCTGACCCCAGGGAAAAGACTTTGCCTATTTCTCCTATCCATGCCGCTCATAATTTTGTAAACCTCTCTAAGGTCACCCCTCAGTCTCCAACATTCCAAGGAAAACAGCCCCAGCCTGTTCAGCCTCTCCCTGTAGCTCAAATCCTCCAACCCCTGGCAACACCTTTGTAAATCTTTTCTGAACCCTTTCAGGTTTCACAACATCTTTCCGATAGGAAGGAGACCAGAATTGCACGCAATATTCCAACAGTGGCCTAACCAATGTCCTGTACAGATGCAACATGACCTCCCAACTCCTGTACTCAATACTCTGACCAATAAAAGAAAGCATACCAAACACCTTCTTCACTATCCTTCAGAAGGTCAAAATAAAAGAGAAAAAGGATACAGCCTGTCTGGTGCAGACAGATTCACATCTTCAACAGCTGCAACACCACTCCCCTCTGCAGCACAATGTTATGAAGGGCAGAGCAGAGTACCGCAATCCTGGACACCTTTAATGGGACATATTGAAGAGTGCCACAGATTTATTGAGGCACTTGTAGCACATCCTGGGCAACCCAATGACCTGTTCTAGTCTTTCGGTCATTTCTTTTTAAGTTCATGTGATGTGGGCATCGCTCATCAGGCTAGCATTTGTTTTCCATCCCTAATTGCCCCGTAGAAGATGGTGATGAGCTGTCTTCTTGAATTGCTGCAGTTCTTGAGCTGGAGGTACATCCACAATGCTGTTAGGATGGTACTTCTAGGATGTTGACGGTAATGTCGTCCCAAGTCCTAATGGTGTGTTGCTTGAAGGGGAACCTACACAAGGTGATGTTCCATTGCAACTGCTGACATTGTCCTTCTTGGTGACTGATAACTGTGAGTTTGGAAGGTGCAATCAAAAGAGCTTTGTGAGTTGCTGCAGTACTTATAAAAGCAAAGAGCAGTAGATGCTGGAAATCTGATATAAAAACAGGAAGTGCTGGAGAAACTCAGTAGGTCTGGCAGCATCTGTAGAGAGATAAACAGTGTTAACATTTTGAGTCTGATAGTCACAGAGCCAGGTAATGGGAATCAATGAGCTCCATTTTGTCAGAGCGGCAAGGAGAGGAGAAGAGGTGAAGCGAGGTCTGCTGGGAAGGGTGAGTTTTCCCACATTAAAAGGGACTTGCCTCGCGAGTTGGGCATCCATTTTGCCAGAGCGGCGAGGGAGGAGCGAAGGACTTCTTGGAAGTCATATATCTGTGTCGCTGCATTACCTGAAACACTACTCGGGTAGTGTCTCCCACCCATCCTCCTCCTCTAACCAAACAAAAGGACCTGTGCATCAGATTGGTAAGGTAACAAGTTTTTTTTTATTCCTTATTTTTTCATCAGTCTGTTTGGGAATTTAGAATAGTGGGAATGAAGGTGAGGGCAGTTGACTGTTCCTCCTGCAGAATGTGGGAGGTAAGGGTCACCACTAGTGTCCCTGGTGACTACAACTGCGGGAAGTGCACCCAACTCCAGCTCCTCGAAAACTGCGTTAGGGAACTGGAGCTGGAGCTGGAAGAACTTCAGATCATTCGGGAGGCAGAGGGGGTTATTGAGAGGAGTTACAGGGAGGTAGTCACTCCTAAAGTACAAATAAAAGGCAAATGGGTTACAGTCAGGGAACAGAAAGGGAACCGGCAGGCAGTGCAGGGATCCCCTGTGGCCATTCCCCTCAACAATAAGTATACCATTTTGGATACTGTTGGGGGGGATGACTTACCAGGGATAAGCAGTGGGGTGCAGGGCCCTGGCACAGAGTCTGTCCTTGCTGCTCAGAAGGGAAGGAGGAAGAGGAGCAGAGCAGTAGTCATTGGGGACTCCATAGTTAGGGGGACAGAGAGGAGGTTCTGTGGGGACAAGAGAGACTCACAGTTGGTATGTTGCTTCCCAGGTTCTAGGGTTAGTGATGTCTCTGATTGTGTTTTTGGGATCCTTAAGGGGGAGGGGGAGCAGCCCCAAGTCGTGGTCCACATAGGTACCAATGACACAGGTTGGAAGAGAGATCGGGATTTAAGGCAGAAATTCAAGGAGCTAGGATGAAAGCTTAGAACTAGGATGAACAGAGTTGTTGTCTCTGGTTTGTTGCCCGTGTCACATGCTAGTGAGGCAAGGAATAGGGAGGGAGAGGAGTTGAGCACGTGACTACAGGGATAGTGCAGGAGGGAGGGTTTTGGATTCTTGGATAATTGGGGCTCTTTCTGGGGTAGGTGGGACCTCTACAAACAGAATGGTCTTCATCTGAACCAGAGGGGTACCAATATCCTGGGGGGGAAATTCGCTAAGGCTATTGGGGTGGGTTTAAACTAATCCAGTAGGGGGATGGAAACCAAAATTGTAGTTTGAATATAGAAAAGGTTGAGAGTAGGGAGGTCCAAAATCAAGTTTCAGGGATGCAAGATGGCACCGGCAAGCAAGAGGTTGGTTTGAAGTGTGTCCACTTCAACGCCAGGAGCATCCGGAATAAGATGGGTGAACTTGCAGCATGGGTTGGTACCTGGGACTTCGACGTTGTGGCCATTTCAGAGATATGGTTAGAGCAGGGACAGGAATGGTTGTTGCAGGTTCCAGGATTTAGATGTTTCAGTAAGAACAGAGAAGATGGTAAAAGAGGGGGAGGTGTGGCATTGTTGGTCAAGGACAGTATTACAGTTGCAGAAAGGATGTTTGGGGACTCATCAACTGAGGTAGTATGGGCTGAAGTTAGAAACAGGAAAGGAGAGGTCACCCTGTTGGGAGTTTTCTATAGGCCTCTGAATAGTTCCAGAGATGTAGAGGAAAGGATAGCAAAGATGATTCTTGATATGAGTGAGAGAGACAGGGTAGTTGTCATGGGGGACTTCAACTTTCCAAATATTGACTGGGGACACTATAGTACAAGGACTATAGATGGGTCAGTTTTTGTCCAGTGTGTGCAGGAGAGCTTCCTGACACAGTATGTAGACAGAGCTGAAAATGTGTTGCTGGAAAAGCGCAGCAGGTCAGGCAGCATCCAAGGAACAGGAGAATCGACGTTTCGGGCATAAGCCCTTCTTCAGGAATGTATGTAGACAGGCCATCAAGGGGTGAAGCCACATTAGATTTTGGTACTGGGTAATGACCCTGGCCAGGTGTTAGACTTGGAGGTAAGTGAGCACTTTGGTGATAGCGATCACAATTCTGTTATGTTTACTTTAGTGATAGAAAGGGATAGGTGTATACCACTGGGCAAGAGTTTCAGCTGGGGGAAAGGCAATTACGATGCGATGAGGCAAGATTTAGGAAGCATAGGATGGAGAAGGAAACTGCAGGGGATGGGCACATTAGAAATGTGGAGCTTATTCAAGGAAAAGCTCCTGTGTGCCCTAGATAAGTATGTACCTGTCAGGCAGGGAGGAAGCTGTAGAGCGCGGGAGCCGTGGTTTACAAAGGAAGTGGAATCTCTGGTCAAGAGGAAGAAGGCAGCTTATGTTCGGATGAGATGTGAAGGCTCAGTTAGGGCACTTGAGGGTTGCAAGGTAGCAAGGAAAGACCTAAAGAGAGAGCTCAGAAGAGCCAGGAGGAGACATGAGAAGTTGTTGGCGGATAGGATCAGGGTAAACCCTAAGGCTTTCTATAGGGTATTTAAGGAATAGAAGAATAACGAGAGTAAGATTAGGGCCAATCAAGGATAGTAGTTGGAAGTTGTGTGTGGACTCAGAGGAGATAGGGGAAGCACTAAATGAATATTTTTCAACAGCATTCGCTCTAGAAAATGACAATGTTGTCGAAGAGATTACTGAGATACAGGCTACTAGACTAGGTGGGATTGAGGTTCACAAGGAGGAGGTATTAGAAATCCTGCAGAGTGTGAAAATAGATAAGTCCCCTGGGCCGGATGGGATTTATCCTAGGATCCTCTGGGAAGCCAGGGAGGAGATTGCCGAGCCTTTGGCATTGATCTTTAAATCGTCATTGTTTACAGGAATAGTGCCAGAAGACTGGAGGATAGCAAATGTGGTTCCCCTGTTCAAGAAGGGGAGTAGAGACAACCCCGGTAATTATAGATCAGTGAGCCTCACTTCAGTTGTTGGTAAAGTGTTGAAAAGATTATAAGAGATAGGACTTATAGTCATCTAGAAAAGAATAATTTGATTAGGAATAGTCAGCACGGTTTTGTGAAGGGTAGGTCCTGCCTCACAAACCTTATTGAGTTCTTTGAGAAGGTGACCAAACAGGTAGATGAGAGTAAACCGGTTGATGTGGTGTATGTGGATTTCAGCAAGGCATTCAATAAGGTTCCCCACAGTAGGCTATTGTACAAAATGCAGAGGAATATGATTGTGGGAGAAATAGCAGTTTGGATCAGTAATTGGCATGCTGAAGGAAGACAGAGGGTGGTGGTTGATGGGAAATGTTCATGCTGGAGTCCAATTACTAGTAGTGTACTGCAAGGGTCGGTGCTGGGTCCACTGCTGTTCGTCATTTTTATAAATTACCTGGATGAGGGCATAGAAAGGAGGGTTAGTAAATTTACAGACAACACTAAGATCAGTGGAGTTGTGGATAGTGATGAAGGATGTAGTAGGTTACAGAGAGACATAGCTGAAAATGTGTTGCTGGAAAAGCGCAGCAGGTCAGGCAGCATCCAAGGAGCAGGAGAATCGACGTTTCGGGCATGAGCCCTTCCTGAATGTGTTGCTTTTCCAGCAACACATTTTCAGCTCTGATCTCCAGCATCTGTAGTCCTCACTTTCTCCTATAGAGAGACATAGATAAGCTGCAGAGCTGGGGTGAGAGGTGGCAAATGGAGTTTAATGTGGATAAGTGTGAGGTGCTTCACTTTGGTCAGAGCAACCAAAATGCACAGCACTGGGCTAATGGTAAGGTTCTTGGTAGTGTAGATGAGCAGAGAGATCTCGGTGTCCAGGTACACAGACCTTTGAAAGTTGCCACAAGTGTAGATGAGCAGAGAGATCTCGGTGTCCAGGTACACAGACCCTTGAAAGTTGCCACCCAGGTTGACAGGGTTGTTAAGAAGGCTTACAGTGTTTTAGCTTTTATTAATAGACGGATCAAGTTCCGGAACCATGAGGTTATGCTACAGCTGTACAAAGCTCTGATGCGGCCACACTTGGAGTATTGTGTACAGTTCTGGTCACCGCATTATAAGGAGGATGTGGAAGCTTTGGAAAGGGTGCAGAGGAGATTTACCAGGATGTTGCCTGGTATGGTGGGAAGGTCTTACGAGGAAAGGCTGAGGGATTTGAGGCTGCTTTCGTTAGAGAGAAGAAGGTTGAGAGGTGACTTAATAGAGACATATAAGATAATCAGAGGGTTAGATGGGGTGGACAGGGAGAGTCTTTTTCCAAGAATGGTGACGGCGAGCACGAGGGGACATAGCTTTAAATTGAGGGGTTATAGATATAGGACAGATGTCAGAGGTAGTTTCTTTACTCAGAGAGTAGTAAAAGTATGGAATGCTTTGCCTGCAACGGTAGTAGATTTGCCAACTTTAAGTACATTTAAGTCGTCATTGAACAAGCATATGACGTATGTGGAATAGTGTAGGTTAGATGGGCTTCAGATTGGTATGACAGGTTTGCACAACATCGAGGGCCGAAGGGCCTGAACTGCACTGTAACGTTCTATGTTCTATGTTCTAAGTCTTAACATGTGTCTGATGGTTCCTATTCTATCCTGCATGAGAAAAATAAAAATAGACAATGTTAATTAGGATCCTTGCCAGTAACAATGTGTTTTATTGATCAGCTGATACACTACAGTTAGTACGTTAAAGTGGGCCAAAGTTATGTAGTACATCCTATTGCTTACTGTGTTACAACACAGGGATAGCAAGACAAACCAAATCAACTTGACTATCATTGGATTTGCAATACAAAGAAATAAGAACACTCAATGAACCACAAAATTACTCAATTGTTCCCAATAAGATTTTATAAATTACAAAACTTGGATACCAAGTTATAATTAACAATTTATTATTAAAAGGTAATGTTAGCAGAACATAGATTAACTTCAAGGCAATTTAATTAATATCTATGAACTAAGTCTAATCTTCTTTGACCATCAACCCCTACTCATACACCAACAAACAGACTCAGTTAAAAAGAAATTAAAATTATCACAATTTGCCAGTTTAATAACTGTTTCAACAATGATTATCAGGTCTTGATGAACTCCTTGGATAATCAATTCTATTAAAGCCATTTAGGACATTACATCTTGCTTAAATTTGAGGTCACTAGTTAATACAAACAGCTTGCACTGAATATCAAAGGCTTTTACTCATTTCTTACAGGCTGGGTTCTTTACTCAGAACTTTCAACAAGTCAATAAATTGGAGAATTGCTAGAGAGATCAACACCATAATCCCAGACCAGTCCAGAAACTTCCAAGACAAAAGCTGCCTCCTATCTAGTTCACTTTTTGAGTTTTTATTCCTTTTTCAATATTCCCTGTGGTTGGTTAGCCAGCCAGTCCTCACCTGATTGACCAATCGAACATCCAACTAGCTGACAGCCCCTGAGCATAACAACATCTTGGTGCCAACTTGTTTAAATTGTTCTTACAGCAGTAATTAACCAGGTCAGTTCCCAACATCAAAAAACATTAGTCTTGTTTTAAAATAAGCTACTGTTTGAAAGCTCAGAGATTATAACTCTCAACATCAACTCACAGTTTCAAACCAAAAATAGGAAAAAAAAAGAAAAATAATGATGCTATCAACAGCTGACATAGGAATTGAGAATGCTTACTAAAAATAGATTAAGTTAATATTGTAAACAGGCTATAGCTATAAATATATTTGTGGTATTTTCCCAGATGACTATTATTGGCACCTTCTGGTATTTGCCACTTCTATCAAGATGTAGGACTGGGTAAGAGCGGTTTTGTGTACTTCACTGTCGCCTGTCCTCTTTTGTCTTTTCTCTGTCATGAACCGATCTAGTGATGAGCATTAGAGTATGGAGCTTCATTGTACAGTATGAATAGAAGAGGGACTGTTGTTGAATAACCAAAAAAATTTATTGCATGAATCAAGAATTACAGCAATAGTACAAATGCATCTGGTCAGACATTATCACGAGGAATTTGAGGAATTGGTACAGGTACATCTTCAACATCCAAAAGCTGGAATAGAACTTACATGTAAATGTAACACCAGTAAATGGGTAGAGCCAATGTAACATGAAATTATCCCTTTCACAATCATTACTTTTACAACATCTCCCCACAAGCCTTTTCCCCCCCAAAGTTAATCCCTTATATAATTATTTATGTAACTATATTATATCCATCAATACCCCATCTCATCCCCCAGTCTCTGGCTTCACAATTGCAGCTCTTCTCGACATTTCACACTTCTCTCAGAATATACTCTCTTCAGATTTTGAAGAAGGGTGGCTCTCTTACTTGAGGACTAATGTGTGGATCATTTCTACACACAATCCTTTACAGAAGACATAGTTCTTTGTACACATTGTTGGTGGTTCATTACCTTACCTGGAAGATCCTTAGTTTTCTGGAATTCCTTCCAGGCAGAAGCTAAGCTGTTGAAATAAGCATTTTCTTCCATGTAGTTTCTTGGATTTCTGGACCAGGCAATAGCTGTTTGATTGGATAACAATGTCTCTTTTTTACAGTATCCTGGAATTTTAGACCAAACAGTTGCTTCAGTGTGGCTGGGCCAAACTTTTGGAACTACCTCCTGAACAACATGGTTAAGGTACCGATACTAAATAGAATTTAGCAGTTCAAGAAGGTAGTTTCTGAAGTAACTGGGAATGTGCGATAGAAATGTGGTCTCAGTCACATCCCATGAATGAATATAAAAAAAAGGGATTTACCATTTTGCCTAATTTTGTAAAATTTGTGATTTCCATAAAAAGGCATTTGGAATGCTTGCCTTCATTGCTCAGATCGAGTTTAAGAGTTGGGAAGTCATATTCCGCCTGTGTAGGACATTGGTGAGGATACTTTTGGAATACTGTGTACCAGTTCTGGTCACCCCTTTATAGGAAAGATGTTATTAAATTAGAGAGGGTTCAGAAAAGATTTACAGGGATGTTACCAGGGATTGGAGAGTTTAAGTTATAATAGAGGCAGGATTAACTGGACTTTTCTCAGTAGAATGTATGAGATTGAGTGGTGACCTTATAGATGTTCATAAATTCATGAGGGGTGTAGGTAAGGTGCAAAGCAAAGGTCTTTTCCCTCATATTGGACAGTTCAAAACTTAATTTTAAGGTGAGAGGAGTGAAGTTTAAAAGGGAGCTGAGAGGCATCTTTTTCATACAGAGGGTGGTTCACATGTGGAATGAACTGCCAGAGTAAGTGGTAGATGCAGGTACAGTCAGAGTTACAACATTTAAAAGACACTTGGACAGGCACATGAATATGAAAGATTTAGAAGGACATGGGTCAAATACAGGCATAAGGGACTAATTTAGTTTGGGAAACCTGGTTGGCATGGACAAGTTGGACCGAAGGGTCTCTTTCCATACTGTATGACTCTATAAGACCATTTCCTCTAGATTGAAACTGATAAACAGTTTTCTGATGTGAAACATAAGCAGTCACATTGGATTATTTCTTCCACTTGGGTCACACATTGAGTGTGAGAATCTTCTACTCATGCCCCCTTGACTGCTTTATCATCAATGATTTGTTTCTGGACGATGAGTGGAAGAAGAAGCAGAGTGGTGGAGAGATTTAGGGTGAGAGTTCCAAAGTTTGGAGCCTGGCAAATGGTGTGATTGAAATAATAAATGGCCTAGTGGCCTGATTAAGAGAAGCAGAGTTATCTCAGGGGGATGGGGAGTTGGGAGAGATTACATATGTCGGGAGGAGTAAAACCTGGAGAGAGTTAAAGACAAGGATGAGAATTTTAAATTCAGGACATTGCTTAAGTAGAAGTCAATGTAGGTCAGCAAGGATATGGGTAAATGGGATTTAGTGTGAGATAGGACATGGCCAATAGAGTTTGGGACAATCTGAAATTTACAAAGAATAGAATGTGGGAGATTGTTTTACTCCTGCACAATGTATTTACAGGTTTAAGATGTTTCCCTGCAAAATGTCATTTCAAAGTAGCTGAGAATGCAAGATTAATTCAGCATCTATCAAGGAAAGTTTTCACTGGAAGGTAGTCTGAAAGGTGGGAAAGAAGAGCAGGAAAAGAAGGGAATATTGTGACAAGCTGCTTGTTTTTCCCTCTGCATTGAAAAAACAATACAAGCCACCGATGCTGGAAGGATGTAACTTAACACTAAAGATGCTGTGCAGTAAGAAAGTACTGTGTGCCACATAGAGGCTTGCTGCCTATATGGCAGTATTGAAGTAAGTGAGTAAGCAGTAAAGGAAGGGACAGAGGCTATCAGCTTTGATGTAAGTAGTAAAATGAGTTCGCACAATGAAGTGAAACAAAAAGTCATAAACTGCTTCCTGTATAAGTGCATGGGATGTGTATCTATCCCTGAACACAAAGTGATTTGGCAGAATCATAAAAGTCATAAACATCCCTGAGTTCCTTAGTACAGTGCTGAAGAGCTGGCGTAGTGTGCAAGTTGTTTCAAGAGCAGATGTGGTGATGTGGTGAGGCTGGTGGTTTGCCAATGCCTGCCTGCATGTGCAGAGGGGTTGAAGAGGACAGTGGCCATGGAGTATACAGGGATGTTGTGGTGAACAAGGAACTGCATAATGGCTGTGACACACACTTAACGAGGTACAGCCGTCAGTTGCCAGTCCCAAATTACACATCATGAATTTGTGTCATTTGGTTTTTTCAAGGAAGGAGTGCAGAATTAGAAATGGAATGTAATAAGGCATGTTGGGTTTTAATGAGACATAAATGCAAATACATAGCATAATCACTGCTCAATGGCAAAATTCTAAAGTTGTCATTTAAGGTTTGAGGGGAAAACTACAACATTTTTTCTCCACATCAGAATTATGAATATTTTATGCTGTCCATATTTTCCCACCTTTCTTATAATTGCTCACACAACACCAGGGAGGAGAAAATCCCCTTTTGTGTCCTGGAGGTGCAAATTATTATATGTTTTATATGGATTCCTTATTAATGAAGGAGTCAGGCCAAACTCAGAATGTTCAGCAATCCTAATGTTTGAGATTTTCAGTCACGTCCAGGGGGTGGCACCTCAGACCATCATTGTAACACGATGTAAATCATGGAAATAGGCAATCTGTACATGGAAAGAGGGCCAATGTGGGGGAATGCTGAGAAGTGACAGGCAAATGTAAACAGAAAGGAAAACCAACAAAAAGGCAGAAAATAAAGTTGCAGGCAAGTGACCAAGCAGCCTGATATATTTGATGAGTGAAGTGGAAGTTCAGTGAATGCACATCGGTCAGAGTACAATGATCGGAAGGAATCAGGGGAAGGTTTGAATTGTAATTGCTGTTATTATCACTGATTATGCCAAGCTTTTAGTATGTGATACACGTCCCTGCAATCCATAGAGGAATTCTGTAACTGGTGTGTTCCTAACCTGAATTTGTCAAATCAGTTGCTCCTGGTTCTTGCAGGTAAGTGTGTTTCAGCCTGCAGTTATTGTTCACGGCTTCTTAGAAAATGCTGCCTGTCAAGGTCCTGACGGCTGTTTATCCTTTTGCATCCCTTCTTTCATCCATTGACATTTAAAATACAGCAGACTGTGATCAGCCTGCTTCCAAAGAACCATCCAGCAGTGTTACTCAGGACTACATCAATGGTTTTCACTTCATCAGCCCATCTCCTCTACAAATTGTGCTGATGCACATACATATCTTTTAACAAAGTGAGAGATGTGAATCTTTGTAAATGCTGATGTTCCTTACCAGAAGAAATGAAGCAATTTAACGTGCTCTAAGATGCTCAAAACTCTAGCAGGCATTAATGGACATCAGATGGTATAATTTGGAACAAGTCCCGACCGCACACGATCATGCTCAAGCAGTCAACTTTTTGAAAGTGATCACAGCTTGTTAAATTTGTAAAAGTGATCGTAAGCATTCAAAAGTGATCACAGTTTGTAAAATTGTATATGCCAACACACAGGCATCAAATGGACTTCCTACATGTTATGGTACAAATAAAAACAAAGAAACCTTACTAGTAACCAAAAAGAGCAAATCAACAACTAAACTGTAAATAATAGATGAGCCTTTCAAATAAATCTACCATTCCTGTTGCCTGTTATTGTCACAAGTTGTAGAGTAAGTTTATCACCTTTGTGACTCAGCTACTGGGTAGACCTATTACACAAAATATTTGTATAGTAAATATGTGTAATACTTACTTAAACATTATAATGAGTATGTTAATAATCTGGTAATCACGGATAACTGAAATGCCTGATTCAATATGACATAGAGGTGCCAGTGTTGGACTGGGGTGGACAAGGTCAGAAGTCACACAACATCAGGTTATAGTCCAACAGGTTTATTTGTAATCACAAGCTTCCGGAACACTTCACCTGACAAAGAAGCAGAGCGCGAAAGCTTGTGCTTTCAAAGACATTTGTTGGACTATAACCTCGTGTGATGTTTCTTCTAACCTAGATTTAATTTGGTGAGGGAAGTGTAGAAAGCACACAAGCAAACCACAATACTGTGTTGTCAGGCAGTCACATTATAGATACACTTCCTGGCCATTATCTCTTCCCTTAGTTAATCTACATTCTGTACTGGAATACTGACTCTAATTCCAGAAGACTCAAACAGACAGAAAACATCTTCCTGCCAACTGGCACAGAATAATTGCCCCTTTAACATATTTCACCAAAAAGATGTCATTTGGGTACCACAATTATTCAGTCTGAGGCCTAGAGTTCCTCCCAGAGAATCTGCCCAGACTCGTGCCAGCTAACGTTTTTGACATAGATCAACCTGAGTCACCTCAAACATAGAGTAAGTTAGAAAAATAATGGGTTTTCTTTGCACATGATCACTGCAGTTAACATCTGGGTTCAGTGAATTTCACATTACAGATTTGATAATCCTGTCCGGTGCACAAGAGGTTATACATTCAGACAATTTAGTCTCTCTTAATTGCAAAGTTCTATTTGTAAATAAATGTCCAGCATTTATCTTTACTTCCTAGATTAGAATGTTAAAACAAAGGTTTGTTTAAAATGTCAGACAAAAATAATTCCAAATTGTACTTCCCAATGCAAGATTCCCACCGTCTCTGATACTTAAAAGGTCAATAAAGGATGGAATGTCAAAAGTCACCAAGTCCCAGTCCTGACATTTATACTAAACACATTGCATTAAGGAAATTTGCTGTGCAAGATAATATTTGATTCACTGTTCTCACTTGCTGAAGGAAGAATTGATCCTGGACCAATTTCTGGGTAGTTTCTGGTTTTTGTTCAGTTTTTTTAACCGTTGTATGAATGTCTTGAGTGTGACTTAATATCAAGGAATAAACCAAGACAATTATAAACAACGCAAGGCAGACCTCATATTTAACAGTTTGTGTGGACAACTGTTTTGCTAAGAGAATGGACTAAAGAACTATTCTCAGACCTGGATGAGTGGATGGACTATGAATTAATCAGGCTGCATTGTCCTGGCAGATATCAAGTTTCTTGAATGTTGTTGGCACTGCATCCATCTGGCAAGTGGAGAGTATTCCATCACACTGGTAATCTATGCCTCATAGATGTTGGATAGGCTTTGAAGAATCAGTAGTGAATGAATTGTTGCAGAACTCCCAGCCTCTGATCTGCTCCTGTAGTCACAATTCATGAATGGCTAATCCATCTAAGTTCCTAGCCAATGGCAGCCCTGAGGAGGTTTAAGTGTGAAACTCAATGGTGGCAAAGATGTGAGATGATTAGAAGCTCTGTTTCTGGTCACAACTATTATCCAGCTTTGTGTGATGCAAATGATACTTTCAACATATCAGCTTAGCCTGAATGTTGTCCAGGTCTCACTGCTGTTATGAAATATTCATATTTAATAATGTTTGCAGACTTGAGTTTGGAGGATTGTGGAAATCTGGATTTTTAAAAAAAAAGAGATCCCTGTAAGCATATTGGGACCTAATTTTAACAAGGTATTCCTCAATACCCATAGGTTTTGTGATACTGAAAATCACCTGCCTGAGTTTATGACCATCAGACTTCATTGTCTGATTTCGATATTGTTTCAAGTAGTTGGTGATGATCCTGCTGGAGGAGTGGAGCTTCCCAGTTTAGCGCTCCTGTTTCTAGAAAAGAACCTTAGTTTTAGGTCTAGTGAGGTACCTCGAACTTTGATCCAGCTGCTTTTACGTAAGAAGCTTCTGAAAGTTTGTTAATGTTTCTTGAACAACTGCATCTGCAATGACAACTGCACGTGTTCAGCAACATCTGGTTTTTGTGAACCAGAATGTCAGATTGACAGCCATCTACATAGCTCAAACCATATCTCCTTTACTTTCAAGAACTAAGACTTATTAATCATTTTTTCCCCCAAAGTGTATCTCTGCAGAGAGAAATCCATTTTTGTCCCTTTACGTGGTGTATCTTTGGGCATATAACTTGGTATATTTAAAGAGGTTCTCATTTATATTTTTGTATTACAAATTCTGAGTATCAACCAGTTTTTGCACCTTCACCAAATCAGATGGTTTTATAAAAAAAATTAAAAGAATCCTCATTCCAGGATTTCAATATTCTAAGTCTAGGGACAGTGTACGATTGGTCATGTCAGGAACTGATGACGGTGGAGTCATGGACTGGAGAAAGAAAGTGTACTCCTCCCTGCCACAGTCATAGCACTGCGCACTGGCACGGACACCTTCTGCAACTGAGGAGTTGTGAATGTTAATGAACACTGTGCAGTCATGATTGAATAGACACATTTATCGTACCCTGAAGAACTCCTGCAGAAATATGTTGGAATTGAGATGATTCACAACCATCTTCCTTTGTGTGCTAAGTATGACTCCAACTAGTGGAGAATTCTTCTCTGATTTCAAATCATTTCAGCCTCACTGGAGCTCCTTGATGTCAAGGGCAGTTACTGTTACCTCACCTCTGGAGTTCAGTTTTTATCTTTTCAGTGAAAGAAATAAAGAGGTTTCGAACAGATTGGTCCTGGCAGAATCTAGACTGAGCATAGATGAGTAGGTTATTGGAAGTGCTGCTTCATAGTACTGTTGATGCCATCTTCCAGGACTTTGCTGATGTTCAAAAGAAGATTGACGTTACAAGCCCACTGTCATAGCAGTTGTTTCCCTCCGGATTAATGCTGATTTGATGGTAGTTACTCCCTGACCTGGTAATGCTGCTTGATTAAGAGATGCACAAGAATGGTTCAATGTTGTTGTCCTGCCCAGACAAAAGCATTCAGCCTGTCCTCCTGCCCTTGTTCCCTAGCATCGCTTTAAGTGGAGAATCACGCATTGGAAACTTTTGCTTCATGTGCGATTGTCAGAAATTGGTTGACTTAAAAGAAATATTCCAGAATAAACCCTTACTTTCCAATTAAGTCTAACCTTATTAATAATTATTTTAAAGATCAAAGTATGGGATGTGGGGCAGAGGGTAAACAAATTTACTCAAGCATGATTGTTTAGCTTTAAAATTGGAGTGCTAAATAGTAGGCCAGTCATTTCACAGCAAGGAGGTCATCAAAAAGATTACATATGGGGACTTATTTCTCCATACAATGAAAAAATTTCCACCTAGCAAAACAAATGCAACACCATTTTCATCTCCTACTCACAACTTGCTCATGTTTAATTCTCCAGCGGTAATTTTGTTTCTTGTAGATTTATTTTTTGTAGATTTGTTAAATGTGAATTTGTGATATTACCAACCAGTCTTTGGGGTACAGAGAAGGGCATTCAGCCCATAAAGTCAATGCTAATTCTCTGTTGAGCAATCCAGTCAGTCCTGTTTCTCACTCCTAACCTTATAGTTTTGTGAAGTTATTTTGTTCAAGTAGTCTTTTAAAATCAATTCCTTTGGAAATCAATCACAATGAATTAACAAAGTTACAGATGATAATCTTCCCCATACTCTCACTTTATCCCTTGCCCAAAATCTTAATTCTTTGTCCACGAAATGTCAAAACAACAGCAATTTTAAAAGGGAGAAGAACAGACAAAGGAAGCACATGGTGAGGTCATTGCAGGAGAGACAGAGAGAGAGAGAATGAGAGAGTCTGCACAGTTACTGCTTTTGCTGTTTGAATTCGTGTATCGCTGGACATCGGAGTGCACCTGGGAAAATGATCAAACAGTGAAATTCACAACTAATCTTGGAGGAACGGTTGGGTGAAGTTCACAGCACAGAAACAGATAAGTTAATTGTTGTTTTAAGTGTGGCATGGAGAGAATCTGCAGCAGTGAGTAGAGTAGGTTCTTTCTTGATTATATGTTTTTGGAGATATCTCTCTTGATTAAACTTAAAATATAAGCCATAACTAGTAACATAACCTGGCACAGTGTTTGCAGAGGAATAAGACGGTGTTATTTTCTGGGTCTGTAGATTGTGAAGGAACAAAAACAGCCTTTAATTGAGTGACATGTGCTTCTTGTCCGATGTGGGAGTTTAAAGAGAGTTTAAGGGTTACTGCGGATTATATCTGCCATAAACGCTGCTGGCTGCGAATCTTATCAGATTGAATGGATCGGTTGAAGAGACAGTTAGAAGCGATGTGGAATTTGCAACAGCAATAGTATGTGATGGATGGCAGTTATAGGAAGGGGGGAAAGTCTCAGATATAGTCACATAGATGGGTTAACTCCAGGAAAGGTAAGAGAGGTAGGCAGCTAGTGCAGGAGTCTTTTGTGGATATATCCATTTCAAACAGTTATGCTGCTTTGGAAAATGTAGGGGGTGATGGATTCTCAGGGGAACGTAGCACAAACCGCCAAGTTTCTGGTATTGAGACTGGCTCTAATGCAATGAGGGGTACGTCGGGTTCCAAAAGATCAATTGTGTTAGGGGATTCTGTAGTCTGAGGTACAGATAGACGTTTCTGTAGCCAGCAGTGGAAAAGCAGGATGGTGTGTTGCTTCCCTGGTGCCAGGATCAAAGATGTCTCAGAGAGGGTGCAGAATGTTCTCACGAGGTAGAGGGGCCAGCAAGAGGTCATTGTCCACATTGGAACCAACATCATAGGAAGGGAAAAGGTTGAGATTCTGAAGGGAGATTACAGAGAGTTAGGCTGGAATATAAAAAGTACCTCGAGGGTAGTAATATCTGGATTACTCCCGCTGCTGTGAGCCAGTGAGGGCAGGAATAGGAGGATAGAGCAGATGAATGCATGGCTGAGGAGCTGGTATATGGGGGAAGGATTCACATTTTTGGATCATTGGAATCTCTTTTAGGGTAGAAGTGACTTGTACAAGAAGGACGGATTGCACCTAAATTGAAAGGGGACTAATATACTGGCAGGGAGATTTGCTAGAGCTGCTTGGGAGGATTTAAACTAGTAAGGTGGGGGGGGGGGGGGGGGGGGGGGGGGGGGGCGGTGGTGGGACCCAGGGAGTTAGTGAGGAAACACATCAATCTGAGACTTGTATAGTTGAGAACAGAAGTGAGTCAAATGCTCAGGGTAGGCAGGGACAAAGTAGGACTAATAAATTCAATTGCATTTATTTCAATGCAAGGGCCCTAACAGGGATGGCAGATGAACTCAGGGCATGGTTAGGAACATGGGACTGGGATATCATAGCAATTACAGAAACATGGCTCAGGGATGGGCAGGACTGGCAGCTTAATGTTCCAGGATACAAATACTGCAGGAAGGATAGAAAGGGACGCAAGAGAGGAGGGGGAGAGGCCTTTTTGATAAGGGATAGCATTACAGCTGTGCTGAGGGAGGATATTCCCAGAAAGACATCCAGGGAAGTTATTTGGGTGGAACTGAGAAATAAGAAAGGGATGATCATCTTATTGGGATTGTATTATAGACCCCCCAATAATCAGAGGGAAATTGAGAAACAAACTTGTAAGGAGATCTCAGCTATCTGTAAGAATAAAAAGGATGGTTATGGTCGGGGTTTTAACTTTCCAAACATCGACTGGGACTGCCATGTGTTAAAGGTTTAGATGGAGAGGAATTTCTTAAGTGCGTACAAGACAATTTTCTGATTCAGTATGTGGACGTACCTACTAGAGAAGGTGCAAAACTTGACCTACTCTTGGGAAATAAGGCAGGGCAGGTGACTGAGGTGTCAGTAGGGGAACACATTGGGGCCATCATTTAAAATAATGATGGAAAAGGATAGACCAGATCTAAAAGTTGAAGTTCTAAATTGGAGAAAGGCTAATTTTGACGGTAGTAGGCAAGAACTTTCGAAAGCTGATTCAGGGCAGATGTTCGCAAGGAAAGAGACAGCTGGAAAATGGGAAGCCTTCAGAAATGAGATAACAAGAATCAGAGAAAGTATATTCCTGTTAGGGTGAAAGGAAAGGCAAGTAGGTATAGGGAATGCTGGATGACTAAAGAAATTGAGGGTTTGGTTAAGAAAAAGAAGGAAGCATATGTCAGGTATAGACAGGATAGATCGAGTGAATCCTTAGAAGAGTATAAAGGAAGTAGGAGTATACTTAAGAGGGAAATCAGGAGGGCAAAAAGGGGACATGAGATAGCTTTGGAAAATAGAATTAAGGAGAATCCAAATAATTTTTGCGAGTATATTAAGGACAAAAAGGTAACTAGGGAGAGAATGGGGCCCCTCAAAGATAAGCAAGGCGGCCTTTGTGTGGAGCTGCAGAAAATGGGGGAGATACTAAATGAATATTTTGCATCAGTATTTACTGTGGAATAGAATATGGAAGATATAGACTGTAGGGAAATAGATGGTGACATCTTGCAAAATGTCCAGATTACAGAGGAGGAAGTGTTGGATGTCCTGAAATAAAAGTGGATAAATCCCCAGGACCTGATCAGCTGTACCCTAGAACTCTGTGGGAAGCTAGAGAAGTGATTGCTGGGCCTCTTGCTGAGATATTTGTATCATCAATAGTCACAGGGGAGGTACCGGAAGACTGGAGTTTGGTTAACGTGGTGCCATTGTTTAAGAAGGGTGATAAGGACAAGCCAGGGAACTATAGACCAGTGAGCCTGACATCAGTGGTGGGCAAGTTGTTGGAGGGAATCCTGAGGGACAGGATGTACATGTATTTGGAAAGGCAAGGGCTGGTTAGGGATAGTCAACATGGCTTTGTGTGTGGGAAATCATGTCTCACAAACTTGGTTGAGTTTTTAGAGGAAGCAAAAAAAGAGGACTGATGAGGGCAGAGCAGTAGATGTGATCTATATGGACTTCAGTAAGGCGTTTAGCCAGGTTCCACATGGGAGACTGGTTAGCCAGGTTAGATCTCACGGAATACAGGGAGAACTAGCCATTTGGATACAGAACTGGCTCAACGGTAGAAGACAGAGGTTGGTGGTGGAGGGTTATTTTTCAGACTGGAGGCCTGTGACCAGTGGAGTGCCACAAGGATCGGTGCTGGGTCCTCTACTTTTTGCCATTTACATAAATGATTTGGATGTGAGCATAAGAGGTACAGTTAGTACGTTTGCAGATGACACCAAAATTGGAGGTGTAGTAGACAGTAAAGAGGGTTTCCTCAGATTACAACAGGTTCTGGAACAGATGGGCCAATGGGCTAAGAAGTGGCAGATGGAGTTAAATTCAGATAAATGCGAGGTGCTGCATTTTGGGAAAGTAAATCTTAGCAGGGCTTATACACTTAATGGTAAGATCTTAGGGAGTGTTGCTGAACAAAGAGACCTTGGAGTGCAGGTTCATAGCTCCTTGAAAGTTGGGTTGCAGGTAGCTAGGATAGTGAAGAAGGCATTTGGTATGCTTTCCTTTATTGGTCAGAGTATTGAGTACAGGAGTTGGGAGGTCATGTTGTGTCCTCAGAGGAACGGCTGAGGATACTGGGATTGTATTCGTTGGAGTTTAGAAGATTAAGGGGAGATCTAATAGAGACGTACAAAATAATACATGGCTTTGAAAAGGTGGATGCTAGAAAATTGTTTCTGTTAGGCGAGGAGACTAGGACCCGTGGAACAGCCTTAGAATTAGAGGGGGTCATTTCAGAACGGAAATGCGGAGACATTTCTTCAGCCAGAGAGTGGTGGGCCTGTGGAATTCATTGCCACGGAGTGCAGTGGAAGCCGGGACGCTAAATGTCTTCAAGGCCGAGATTGATAGGTTCTTGTTGTCTAGAGGAATTAAGGGCTACGGGGAGAACGCTGGCAAGTGGAGCTGAAATGCGCATCAGCCATGATTGAATGGCGGAGTGGACTCGATGGGCCGAATGGCCTTACTTCCACTCCTATGTCTTATGGTCTTATGGTCTATACAGGACATTGGTTAGGCCACTGTTGGAATATTGTGTGCAATTCTGGTCTCCTTCCTATCAGAAAGATGTTGTGCAAGTTGAAAGGGTTCAGAAAAGATTTACAAGGATGTTGCCAGGGTTGGAGGATTTGAGCTACAGGGAGAGGCTGAACAGGTTGGGGCTGTTTTCCCTGGAGCGTCGGAGGCTGAGGGGTGACTTTATAGAGATTTACAAAATTATGAGGGGCATGGATAGGGTAAATAGGCAAAGTCTTTTCCCTGGGGTGGCGGAGTCCAGAACTAGAGGGCATAGGTTTAGGGTGAGAGGGGAAAGATATAAAAGAGACCTACGAGACAACCTTTTCATGCAGAGGGTGGTACTTGTATGGAATGAGCTGCAAGTGGATGTGGTGGAGGCTGGTTCAATTGCAACATTTAAGGGGTATTTGGATGGGTATATGAATAGGAAGGGTTTGGAAAGATATGAGCCGGGTGCTGGCAGGTGGGACTAGATTGGGTTGGGGTATCTGGTCGGCATGGACGGGTTGGACCGAAGGGTCTGTTTCCATGCTGTACATCTCTATGATTCTCGTACATATAATATTATGAGAACAACTTTCCCTGTTTATCTCACCAGAGCCTATCATAATCTTGTGCATACCATTAACTTCCCTCAATTTGTTTTGTTTCAAAGAGAACAATCCCAAGTAATCAGGAAAGCTAATAGAAAGTTATGCAAGCAGAATTGAATGCAAGTGCAGGGAGGCAATACTTCAGTCATATTGGTGAGACTGCATCTGGAGTACTGTGTACATTTCTGGTACTGCACTTATGGAACGATCTTAATGTATTGGAAATGTTCAGAGAATATTGACTGAACTAATATCTGGAAAAGGTTGGTCAGTCTAGACCTGTATCATCTGGAGTTTAGAACAGTCAGAGATGACTTGAATGAAATGATCCTGAGATGACTTGACCAGGTGGAGGTTGAAAGCATGCTCCTTCTTGTGGGAGAATTATGATTAGAGATTATAGTTTAAAAATAAAGGTCACCTATTTAAAACAAGGATGAGGAAACTTTTTTGTCTGTCAGACGGTTGAGAGGCTTTTGAATTCCTTTCTTGAAAAGACAGTGAATGTAGAATCTTTAAATATTTGAAAGGCAGAGACAGATAAATTATTGATTACAAAGGGGATGAAAGATTATCAGGGATATGCAGGAATATATAGTTGGGCTTAAAAATCAGATTAGCCATGATTTCATTGAATGGTGGGGCAGGATTAAAGAGTTGAGTGGTCTACTCCTATTCCTTGTTCACAAATGTAACCCCAGCTTCTCCAATCCAAACTGCAAACTGTATCCCTGATTCTTGGAACTATTCTACTAAATTTGTTTCGCAACCTTTAAGAACCTCTTTTCCTAAAATGTGTGACAAAGATGAAGGCAATAGTTTGTGGCCTAACCAGAGCTTTTCAAAGGTTCAGTGTAATTTCCCTGATTTTTACTTAATGTTTTTATTCATGAGTCCAAGATCATTTATGTTTTGCCATGTCCTAGTCAACATGTCCTGCTATCTTCAAATGTGGTGAGAACATGGACCAGGGGACTGCCGGGAAGGTAAGTTTCCCTCTTAAAGACGACCTCATGAATAGGTGAAGTGAAGGCTCAATAGGAGTGGATGTGGACATGGGGATTGCTGAGTCCATGAACTGATATACTTGGGCTGTGGCTAAACCCAAGATACTATACATGGAATATCTCTCACCCGTCCTCCTCCTCTAAACCAAAAAAACTGTGTGTGGAGGGTAAGTAAGGTAAGGCTTTTTTTTTCATTTATTCAATGTCTCTTGACAATTTAGAGCAGAGGGGATCGAGACATGCTCCTCTTGCAGGATGAGAGGGGTAAGGGTCACCACTGGTATCCTTGCTGACCCATCCTGTGAGAACTGCACCCAACTCCAGCTCCTTGTAGACTGTGTTAGGGAGCTGGTGCTAGAGCTGGATGAACTTTGGATCATTCAGGAGGCTGAGGGGGTGACAGAGAGGAGTTACAGGGAGGTTACGGGATAAAGGTAGCTGGCTAACCATCAGGAGAGAGAAAGGGAATAGGCAGACAGTGCAGGGACCCCCTGTGGCTATTCCCCTCAATAATAAGTATACAATTTATAGTAGTCTGGCTAGCGCACACTGTTGGGGGGACCAACCTACCAGGGCAAAACCAAGCGTCCAGGTTTCTGGCACTGAGCCAGGCTCTGTGGCTCAGAAGGGAAGGGGGAAGAAGAGGAGAGCAATAGTAATAGGAGATTCAATGGTGAGAGGAAAAGATAGGAGATTCTGTGGTCGCGAGTTAGACTCCCGGATGTTATGTTGCCTCCAGGTGCCAAGGTCAGGGATGTCTCAGATTATATCCATAGGACTTTTAAGGGGGAGTGAGAGCAGCCAGAAGTTGTGGTACACATCGGTACCAATGACATAGGTAAGGAAAGGGAGGAGGACCTGAAAAGAGAATATATAGAGTTAGGTTGGAAGCTAGAAGGCAGGATGAGCAGAATAGTAACCCCAGGATTGCTACCGGTGCCACTGGCTAGTGAGACTAGGAATAGAGAGTGAGTCCAGATGAATGCGTGGCTGCAGGACTGGTGTTGGAAGGAGGGTTTCAGATATGTGGATAATTGTGATACCTTCTGGGAAAGGTGGGACCTGTATAAGAAGTACGGGTTGCACCTGAACTGGAGGGGCACTAATATCCTGGGTATGAGGTTTGCTCGAGCTCTTTGGGAGGGTTTAAACTAGATTGGCAGGGGGATGGGGACCGGAAATATGGGTCAGATGATGGAGTAGGTAGTGATCAGCCAGATACACAGTGGAGACAATCTGTGAGGAAGGACAGACAGTTGATAGGGCAAGTGTGATGGGTGGAAATGTGTCTATTTTAATATAAGAAGTATCAGGAATAAGGATGATGAACTGAGAACATAGATCAGTGCTTGGAGCTATGATGTTGTGGCCATTATGGCGACTTGGATATCATAGGGGTAGAAATGATTGTTGGATGTTCTAGGGCTTAGATGTTTCAAAAGGAATGGAGAGGGAGGTAAAATAGGTGGGGAAGTGGATCGGGATAGGGAGCTAATCAGGGATAGTACCACAGCTGCAGAAAGGGAGGTCATTGAGGAGGGTTTGTCTACAGTCAGTATGGGCGGAAGTGAGAAACAGGAAAGGAGCAGTCACGTTATTGGGAGTTTTCTACGGCGCTTCCCCAATAGCAACAGATACACAGAGGAACAGAATAGGCGTCAAATTTTGGAAGGATGCAGAAGTAGCAAAGTTGTTGTCATGGGTGACTTTAACATCCCTAATATTGTTTGGAACCTCCTTAGTTCAAATAGTTTAGATAGAGCAGTTTTTGTCAGGTGTGTCTAGGAAGGGCTCCTGACTCAATATGTAGATAGGCTGACTAAAGGGGAGGCCATATTGAATTTGGTGCTTGGCAACTAACCATTCCTAGCTACCTTCCCCTCAGCCCCACCCTCCTCCCATTTATCTCTCAACGCCCTTGGGCGCCCCCACATTCCTGATGAAAGGCTGAGCTCAAAATGTCGACTCTCCTGCTCCTCAGATGCTGTCTGACCTGCTGCGCGTTTCCAGCACCACACTCTCGACTTTGATCTCCAGCATCTGCGGTCTTCATTTTCTCATAGACTTCAAGGTCTGATATGTCAATAACAATCCCAAATTCTCCTTTTTCTACTGTTACAGTACTTCCTCTGATACTGGTTTAATTTCTTAGAAATGTAGCTCTGGCTTTAACTAAACTGTACCTACTCGGTTTCTCTCTAAGATTGATCTGTTGAAGGGGTTCTGAGGTCCATTACCACCAGCAGTCACCACCTTAAATGTTGGGAATAGTCAGGGGCAGCCAATACTGATTCAGTTGTTAGAATTGTATTTAGCCTCTAAAAAGCTGCTTAGCATTCTGCTGACCACACTGCTTTTGCTGGGTTTTCTAACAACTCATTAAAGTACATTTATCAAGCTGAGGTTCTGCACAGATTTCTGGTAAAATTCATGCATTCCTAAGTATCTCATGATTTCCTATTTAGTTTGAAGAACAGGGACTTCTATTAGATCCTTCAATTTCACAGTTTGTGGCAACACTTGCACTTGTCCCATTATATATCCTGAGTAAATTACTCTCATTTTGTAAATTTTGGCCAAATTAAATACTTAGTCAACTGACTGCAATTAATCAGGTCCTCTAATTACCTTAGTTGCTGTTCCCATATGTTACTACATATTATGACATTGTCTAAATAAACTACAAAATTAGATACATAAGCTATGATTTGATTTGTAAGTCTTTGGAATATAGCTAGTAGTACTTTTTTTTAACCCACATGCTTCAACTTTGGTATAACTCAATTTGTAAAAAGTGGTAAAAGTGAATTCTCTTTATAATCCTTGATGTTAATGGAACTTGTCAGACCCCTTCAATAGGTCAAGCTTAGGAAAAAAGAGGTACCGTTAACCCTATTGATACAATCTTCTAACTAAGGAATTGGGTATACATCTATTTTTTGTGACTGCATTTACTTTTTTGAAGTCAATGCAGAATCTAGTTGATCCAACTGGTGAATGAAGCAATGTTCTTGGTGAACTCCAGCTGCTTTGGTTAGCTCAATAAAGTGATTTTCCAGCTTATGTTGCAGCTTGGTTTGCACCAGTGTTTTCTTTTCATTGGGATCAACCATAAAAGATGTGGTTTTATCAGTACGGACTCTCCTATGTCTACATCATGCTTAGCGAATATAATATATCCTGGTATACTTTTACAGATTTCTTTGAACATCAGAAATAACCTTACTAGACCTTCCTGCTGTCCTTCCTCTAAACATGCGAATACACGTCTGAAGAAAAGACACACTGGACTCCAGAGGTCAACTCTACATCTCTCTTCACAGATGCTACTAGACCTGTTGAGTTTCTCCAGCATTCTCTGTGTAAAATGTCAAATTTTCAGTATCCATAGTATTTTGCATTTAAATGAGAACACATTATCTAATATCCCAGTATTTCTATATTGGCTGGTCAACTTGGAGCTGGTTTGCTTTGTAAACAGTTTACCATTCCGTCTACCTCACCCTTATTGTCTCCATCATCTTTCAGAGTCGAGAGTGTGGTGCTGAAAGACACAGCTGGTCAGGCAGCATCCAAGGAGAGGAGAAGAGAGGGGATTAGCCCTTGACCATTCGTGATTAAGGTCTTATGCCTGAAATATTGATTCTCCTGCTCCTTGGATGCTGCCTGACCTGCTGTGTCTTTCCAGCACTACACTCTTGACTCTGACCTCTAGCATCTGCAGTCCTTACTTTTTCTGTCATCTTTCACAGCTTAACACACTTGCTCTGCCTTGTTCTCTTCATTGTGATGATATAGTGTTCACGTAACATTACCAATTCTTTTCCTACCATTAGAAGTATCTATCAGATAAATCAAATTATTAATCCTAGTTACATTGCATAGACCATTGAATTTCTTTTTCAGAGATTAACTTTGCAAAGTTGTTTCTTGCCTAAGAAATTCCAGTTATATCAGATATGCCATTTTTTATTTTTGCCTGTGAAACTTATACATGCTCTTATATAAACTCTTTTATCATTCATCTGCATTATTGTCTTCTCCTGTATGGCAGCAGTATATGCCTCTGGTCTCTTTGTTGTAGAAAGCTACAATCTGATCCATAGAGTCATAGAGATGTACAGCATGGAAACAGACCAGATATCTCAACCCAATCTAGTCCCACCTGCCAGCACCCGGCCCATATCCCTCCAAACCCTTCCTATTCATATACCCATCCAAATGCCTCTTAAATGTTGCAATTGTACCAGCCTCCACCACTTCCTCTAGCAGCTCATTCCATACACGTACCACCCTCTGCGTGAAAAAGTTGCCCCTTAGCTCCATTTTATATCTTCCTCTCTCACCCTAAACCTATGCCCTCTAGTTCTGGACTTCCCCATCCCACGGAACAGACTTTGTCTATTTATCCTATCCATGCCCCTCATAATTTTGTAAACCTCTATAAGGTCACCCCTCAGCTTCTGACAGTCCAGGGAAAACAGCCCCAGCCTGTTCAGCCTCTCCCTATAGCTCAAATCCTCCAACCCTGGCAACATCCTTGTAAACCTTTTCTGAACCCTTTCAAGTTTCACAGCATCTTTCTGATAGGAAGGAGACCAGAATTGCATGCAATATTCCAACAGAATTTACATTTTGAGTTCATTTGTGGGGTTGGGGCCCATTTAGAATACTGTGTCAAAGTTTGGGCCCACACCTCAGGAAGGACATACTGGCACTGGAGTGTGTCCAGGGGAGATTCACACGGATCATCTCTGGAATGGTAGGCCTAAATATGATGAATGGCTGAGGATCCTGGGATTGTATTCATTACAGTTTAGAAGATAATGCATGGCTTAGAAAGGGTGGACGTTGAGAATTTGTTTCCATTAGTCGAGGAGAGTAGGGCCCATGGGCACAGCCTTAGAATTAGAGGGGGTCAATTTAGAACTGAAATGAGGAAACATTTCTTCAGCCAGAGAATGGAATTCATTGCCATGGAGCGCAGTGGAGACCGGGCCGCTAAATGTCTTCAAGGCAGAGATTGATAAATTCTTGATCTTTCAAGGAATTAAGGGCTGTGGGGAGAGTGCGGGTAGGTGGAGTCGGAATGCTCATCAGCCATGATTGAATGACGGAGTGGACTTGATGGGCCAAATGGCCTTACTTCCACTCCTATGTCTTATGGTTACGCTTATGAAATCAGGGAAATTGGAGTGCAAAATGGGAGTGAATGAAAAAAAAAGAGGGAAGCAAAAAAGTTGGGAGGACAGAGAAACCCAGGTATGGGTGAAAAGGAAGAAAATCAGGATACAGAAATGATGAGTGGATGGAGAGGGAGATATTGAGGGAAAAAGGGCAAGATTAGGGATGGAGACGGTGAGATTGTAGAAGAGGAGATGGGGCAAAGGGGTGATTGGGTAGATATGGAGACACTAAGGTCAAGTTGTGGGATGGAAAGAGATTGGAGAAGAGGGAGAAAATGTTGGGTGGAAAGAGATTAGAGGAGGGGAGTCATAAGGGAAAGGAGAGTTGAGGGAGAGAGAGAGATTGGAGATGTGGAAATTGGCAAGTGTAAGAATTTGGCAGGGGTGGAAATTCTGGGGGAGAAGTGGAGAGATTAGTGGGGAAGAGGTTGGGAAAAGGCAGAAAACTGGGGGAGTGGGGAAGGAAAGGTAAGGGATTGGGGAAAGGTGGAATTAGAGAAAGTCAGAGATTGGAAAGGGAAAATTGGGGGAAAACTGAGAGTAGGGGCATATTGGAGGGAGGAGTTAAGACAGCAGAATTGGAAAGATTGGGAAGGGGAGAGCAGTGAGGAGAGAGTGAGGAAAAACATAAGTGATTGAAGTGGGAGGAACGAATGTTGGGGAAAGATAAAGATATGAGAAAAATCAGAAGGAGGGAGAGATTAGGGGAGAGACCACGTCAAATCCAGGAGTTAGCTGGGAGAACAATCAGCGGTTTTGTATCATAGGAGTGAAGTTTGTAAGGATATGCAGGTAGAGATGAGGTGGGTGGTGTAGAAATTCGTTCTGCGGGATGGGGCACCCCTTCTGCTCTGGTAATTCCAACAGCACCAATTATTTTCCTTCTCTCCAGTGGTGGGAGGAAGTGGTTAGTTGTTAGATTTGTGATACCATAAAGAAAGCCTCTTTAAATTTGTTGTCCAGACTGTACAGTTCAATTTTCAAAATGCCTCGTGTCCTTCCAATCTTAAAGGATAATAAATAAATAATGAAAATATCAAAGTATGTGATTGCAGCATGAGTAATAGGTTTACTAATTTTGTAACACGAAATATTGAAAATATGTATATTTCAATATTTGAAATTGTCATGTATGGAATTCTTGTTATTTTATGTATAAAGGAAAATAAAAATGAGATAATAAACATGGCATTCAAATAGTTTTTTATTAAGAGAATACCATACGCGCAATCACAAGAGTTAGAATAAAGATTTGTGCAGAAAGGGTGTCACCTAAATCTTAGCTGAATAGTCGTCTGAATACTAGGTGAGTTTGAAAATTATATAACAGAATATATATGCAACAGTATTTTTAAGGGCACTGAATATTTACTCTTATACTGTACATAGGAGAATTGACTATGAAAGTAATGCTGTACTCTGGATTATTGTAACCATTGCTATATTGTAACCTAGGGTTGATTCTTATGTTATTAAGCAAACATCAAATACTTGTTGGAGAAAGTGAGGACTGCAGATGCTGGAGATCAGAGCTGAAAATGTGTTGCTGGAAAAGCGCAGCAGGTCAGGCAGCATCCAAGGAACAGGAGAATTCCTGAAGAAGGGCTTATGCCCGAAACATTGATTCTCCTGTTCCTTGGATGCTGCCTGACCTGCTGCGCTTTTCCAGCAACACATTTTCAGATCAAATACTTGTTAACTTATACCTAAAATCTCAAGAGCATAAAGAAATACAAACAAGCATGAATTCATAAGACAAAGCTACACTCTGCCAGCTTTACAAATGAAACTTGTAATCCATGATATTGTAACAAACATTTTGGTATACTTTATGCTAATTAGGCAACTATAAATTAATTGAAGTGGTGGTTCATCGGTTATTGCATTTACTTGACCGATAAGGGAGTTTTTAAAAATATAAATGAAAAAATTGAAAGTTTCCACACCTTTTAGTGATGTTTGTCACCAAGTTTTTTTTTCGTTTTAATTCACTGACAGCGTTTATTAATGCAGGATATCATTCTATAGGGACTGACTGTCCTCTGGCACTTTAATCGTAATTATGGTAAAAGTAGGAACATGAGTAGACAATTCACTCCTCAAACATGTACCATCATTCAATTAGATGTTGGTTAATCCATACCTCAAATTGCTGGTTCCCTCCCTAAACAACAAAGTTAAGGATTGTCTCTTCTCATTTTTCATCTCCAATCACAGGAAGTTAAATTCTTAACAACAGTTTAATTATCTTAATCAGATAACCCCTCAATTTTTCACACTCAAAATAATACAAAACAAGTGCTCCTGCTTCTCAAAATATATATAGTCAAATCTCAGTATTATTCTGGTAAATCTGCACTGCACCTCCCCAAGCCAAATATATCCTGCTGAAGTACTTGACAGCAAATTCCACCCATCTGTTCTTTACACACATGCAATTTTTAGTAAATAAAAGCAAAGTCCTACAGATGCTGAAAACATGAAACAAAAACATGAAACGCTGGAGAAACTTGGCAGATCTGGTAATATCTGAGGAAGTAGAAACAAAGTTAATGTTTTGAGTCCAATATGATTCTTCTTCAGACTTTACATTTTTAATAAGAGTTTCAGTATAGAAATCAGAAGTGTAACCACTTGCTCATTGATTCCCTCAGCTCATCTCAGAATCTGTCAGATTAAATGTCTCACCCTAATTACCATCCCAGTCTAGATCAACTGACTTAGTGTGTACGGAAATCAAACTTGGAAATTCTTGTATCCAAATGAATCAGATATGTACTGGCTTTGCCATCCAAGCCATTGGTGGAACTATACTCCATACCTGTATAGTACTTTATTACCTGAACTTATAAGCAGGGCTTTCAAACTCTAGGTGAAAAGTACTCAGTCACAGAGCGTGGATCAGGACAGGATCTTATTCAGCTATATTGCTTTTTACAATTAAACAACCCATTGCACAGATTGTTTCAGTCGGCAGTCCTCGGCATCATAATAAATCTCCAGGGATTTGAGCATTTTTCTACGCTGCACTTCATAGAGAACTGAGGGATGCTTACACTATGAGGGGCTTCTATCTTTCGAATAAGATATTAAAATAAGACTTCAAATGGTCTTTCCAGTGGAAGTAAAAGATCAAAGGCATTAATTCCAAGAAGAGCAAGGGAGTCAACATTAGTGTCAAACCAACCGCTAAATCAGATTAAATGCTCATTTTTAAAAAGTGCTGTTTATGGAAGCTTCATATGTGCAAACTGGCTGCTGCATTTCCCACATTACAAAAGTGACCATCCATCAAATGTACTTCATTGACTGTAATGCAGTTTGCAATTCCCTGGGATTATGAAATGCATGACATAAATACATCTTTCTCTCTTTCACTCATGTGGAATAATCAGCTGCATGAAGTGTCAGAGCCTTAGTTGTACTCGGGGAACAGTAACCAGGCCAAGTCTGTCCACATGTCAACAAGATATCTTCACGATACTTTGCCTGGAAAGATCATTTTCATTTAAACTTATGCACTTGCTTTTAATTAGCCATTTCCCCAGATGACAAATCTATTTTTCTTATCTTTAAAATAGAAGGAGCGAGCCAAATATTGCTGAACATCTAGTTACTATACACTGACATTGACTAGAATTTCAGAGTGTGAAATCAATAAAAGGGACATGAAACATAGATCAGACTTCTGTTTATGGCTCAGAGGCATGCAGCACTCAGCGAGTGCATTGAAAGAAGATAGGGATTACACCTTTGAAGTGACTTTGTGTGTTTACATTTCAAAGGATAACTAATTCATATATTTTGTTTAGTGGATTTGCTCAGGACCAGAATACTATAAAGCTGATGTTACAATAGGAAGGAGCAGGGAGAAAAGAATTATATAGCAGATCAACACCATTTTCCCTCTGAAGGAGGAAACATCTGCCAATAAGTTCACCTGCCAATATACAGACCTCAAACATTACAATACAATGAGAATCTATCTTTGTACCAGGGCAGCTGATACTGAATATTGAAACACATTCATTGCAAACTCCTGTACTCAAGACAGGTTTACATCTGCTATGATATCTAACAAATAGAAAATCCACAGAGTTGTCTCATAAATTAATAAATTGTAAAACTCATTGTAATGAATTCTGACACAATAACCAATGTCAAATAGCAACAAACACATTTTATAAAATGTAAACACATCAATAAATGCTCATATTCACCTTTGATTGCCTCCCATTTATAATGCTTGACACAATAAGGTTTCATTGTTGCAGACACTTAACAAGGAAATTGTATATTCATTTACATTGAATACTGATAAAATTCAAATTTTCCAGCAGTCTTGGTCTTGATAAACTATATTTTAATGATCTTAAGGATTCTGACTGTGAAGAACTGTAAACCACCCATAATGTATCTGTAGAGGTGGTTTATTCAAAGATAATTATATTTTCAGTCAAACATATTTTGAGACAAACATATGTTCAGAAATTAATAGAAATACATGACATTTTCAACAATTGCATGTCACGTACATTGTCATATACTTGATCCATATTTCAGTAATGTTTAAATGATGGCTTGGGACATGTATCATGTTGGCAAATATTTCTGTGACAGGTTCTGGTAGATTTCATCAGAGAAAGTAAATGATGAGATAAAGATGTGGTGTTAAAATGGTGGAGGAAGGTTTTGGATTAGTTGTAATGCTCCAAATGAAGGAAGAAATAAGACACTGTTCTAATTTCTGACTGCTGAACAGTAATCCTCTACAGATACATATATGTAGTCATTGAGTGCAGACTGGATAAATGTTGCTTTTATATTTTCATGACAAACTTAAATAAGAAACAAGTAAGAATTTTTTTTAACAAAGAGGGTGGTTCACATATGGAAGGGAGCGGTGGATGTGGGTACAATTACAACGTTTAAATGACATTTAGATAAGTACACGTGTAGGAATGGTTTGGCGGGACATGGGCCAGAAGCAGGCAGGTGGTATTATGTTCAGCATGGATTGGTTGGACCAAAGGGTCTGTTTCCATACTGTATGACTCCAAGTACACTCCAGACATACACACTTCTTCACAGAAAGTGCTGGAGAAACTTAGTGGGACTTGCAGCATCTGTGCAGAAAGAAACAGAATTAACATGTCAAGTTTGATATAACTTCTTCAGAACAGAAGGGGGCTGGAAAATGAAAATATTTATTTTGTTCACAAAATGATGAGGTTTCCAAGCAAAAAAGCAAAGTGTGTCATAGTTGAAGGATACAGGATAAAGCACTTAGAACTGTGATGAGGAGAAGTGTCTTCACCCAGAGAGTGGTGAGTCTATGGAATTTGCTACTACAGAAAACAGTCTAAGCCAAATCATTATATGATTTCAAGGAGGAGTTGGGTTTGGCTCTTGGGGCTACAGGAATCAAAGGATATGGAGAAAAGCGGGAATAGGTTGTTGAAGTCGATGAAGTGGACGATCATTCGTGATCATAATGAATGGTAGAGCAAGCTTGAAGGACTGAATGGCATACTTTTACTCCTACTTCCTATGTCTCCACATTTCTCGGTAAAGGAGAGATCTCATTGCAAAATAGGTGTAAATGATAACTGTGGATGGATGAAAAATGATTGGCTTAGATGAAAGCAGACCTGTGCAAACAAGATAAAGGCTGGAATGATTGGATGTGCTATCATAGTGGAGGACTGTGTTCATCGTCTGAATTTGTTGAACTGTTGAGTTGTGAAGCCTGTGAAGTACAGAAGCTGAAAATTTTGTTTCTCCAGCTTGTTTTAAGCTTCAATGCAGGTTTAGGACAGAAATGTTAATAAGAATAAGATGGCGTCTTAAAATAACACTGCAAGATTAGGATCATTCTTTCTGACAGAATGGAGTTGTTCTGTAAAACAGTCACCCAGGATCAGGTTTGGTCCTCATCAATGTGGACTGCTGAATACAAAGGACTACATTGAAAGAAGTACAAGCTGTTACATCTTGAAGGGATCGTGGACAGTGAGGGAAGAGGTAACAGGGCAAGTACTACACATTCTGTGATTACTTGGATGACTGTCTCTGTGCAGTTTGCACGTTCTCCCCAGGTCTGCGTGGGTTTCCTCCGGGTGCTCCGGTTTCCTTCCACAGTTCAAAGATAGTGGACTGGCCATGCTAAATTGCCCATAGTGTCCAGGGTTGTGCTTACTAGGTGGATTAGCCACAGAAAATACAGAGTTACAGGGATAGAGTAAGGGGGTGGGACTGAGTGGGATGCTCTTTGGAGGGTTGGTGTGGACTCGATGGGCTGAATGGCCTATTTCCACACTACTCATATTCTATGAACAAAACTCACGAAAAGTAAAGCATCCATGCTTCCTCTATGAATGTAATAGTTTTTATTTTATTAGTGAGTTATATTATACATCAGTTGGATCTTTCAATATCACGTCACCCATGTTCCAGTTACTTACATTACGAATGATAACAAACATTGCCAAATCAGAAAAAGATACTTTACTGGAGGTAAAGTATGCATCATTCACAACCTTGACACCTTACTTGACCAGCAATGAGCTTCTGACAGCATAGATAAGCTATCACTAACACTGTTTATTACAGAGATGCCTCTCTTCAGTTCATTTGCTACTGAAACCCTTAAACAGACTAACCTCGATTATCCAAATATCGGATTATCCAGCTAGGTCGCAAGGTCCCAATGTTCAGCTAAACTATGTTACCTGGCATTCGATTATCCGGAATTCGATTGATCGAATGAAATACTGCCCGCATACGTGCTTCAGATAATCAAGATTCCTCATGTCTCTGCCTTTATTATTTCTGGACTTGTCTATGACAATGCAAGCTCCCCCCATCCCCAATCTCTACCTTATGTAAGTTTGAAGTCATCCAAAACTTTTTTGTCTTGACTTGAATCAAGCTTCATTCACTCTATTGCCTCTGCTCACTGATGTTTGTCAGCTCCTTTTGTTTAAAATTCCCCTCTTTGTATATAAATCCCATCCAAATTTTTGTAACCTTAAGCCTTGCAATCCTCTAAGATACTGCACGTCCATTTTGGCCTCAATAATCCCGTTTTAATGGCTCTGTGCCTTCAGTTGCCTAGGCCCTAGGCTCTGGAATGTCCTGCCTGCAACTTTTTGGTTTTCTTTCTTGTTTTCTTTCTTTAAGACACTAGTTAAAAAGGTAATTCTGTGATCAAATTTTTCATTATTTGAATTGATATTATTTTGCAATGCTCCAGTGAAACATTTTGGATGTTTTATTACATTTATATAGTACCTTTAATGTAACTTGTTAATAACTAACTCTAAACCACTAATGAGTCATTGAGGATGATATCAGAACTAGGAGGTTGGACTTGTCAGGAAAGGCTGAATGGATGGTTCCATTTCTAGGGAGGACAAAAACTACGGGCCTGGAACACGGAAGAGTCAGGAATAAATACAATCGTCATTTCAGGAGAAATATCTTTGCTGAAACAGTGAAATGGAATATAGAATTTGCAAGGATGCATTAAAAAGGAAGTTAAATTAACATGAAGGAATAGAAAATTATGTGGTTCAGTTTAGAATGAAGAATGGTGAAGGAGTGGAATATAATTGTTATAACTTTAACAAAATAGAGCAAGTGACCAGTTTCTGATCTGTAGATTTTGTGTCATCCAATATAGAAAGTTAATACTGAATCCTTGGTAGACTTTCAATAATTTTCACATGTTTAGGATTATATATGAAGTAGAATAATTTCTACTCAGGAAGGATGAGAAAAATAGTCACTGTTCTATCCATTTGTGAAAATTGCTGGACATATCCCCCTCCATTTTAAAATACCAAAAAGGCCAACATTTTCAAATATATTAATTCAATATTATTTACATAAATGTGCACTCAGAGTTGGGGAAGAGATAATTGCCATTTTCAACAGGTTGATTTTGGTCTTGCCCAATATCCTAGTGATATCTGTACAAGTCTAATATGGTTTGTGATGTATCTGCCTCTATTTTTGGGTTCCGCACATTGGCATAGAACAACAGGTTTGATTGGTTTGCTATGCAGACTGGCACTAAAATAATCCAAAAAAAAAGTCCACAAATGGAAAATACCACAATTTATGGCAACACATGAGACAGAAGAAAGAAAGTCTTTCCTCTTACTGGACAGAATTGTATGGGCTCAGGTTCTGACCTCATATCCTTTTAATTTGCATTACTTCCACATTAGCATTTGAAACCTACCTCAGCTCAATTGCAGCTGAACCTTTCCTCTATGCCTTTGTGACTTTCAAATTCGACTACTTCAACTTGCTCTTGGCATCTTCTGCAGACTTGAGCTGATGCAAAATTTTGCTGCTCGTATCCCAACTCAGTAATTATCATTTTTTGCTAATCTACATTGCTTCCTGGTCTCCAGTTTTGCTGTGATTTCAAATTTTCATTCTTATTTTCAAATCTGTTAATGTTTTTGTTCTCCTCAGCTCTGTAAACTTCAGTTGTTTGAAATCCATGCATTGCAACTCTGGCCTCCTCAACATTACAATTTGTATACTCCACCAATGTTGGCCATGCCATTAGTGGTATAAGCCTGAAGCTCTGGAACTCAGTCCCGAAAAAAAACTACCTTGTCTCTCTTTCCTTCTTTTTGATCAAGAGTTTGGTCACCAATGTAAATATCATTTTGTGTGTCTTGGTATCAAATTTTGTACGTAAAAGATCTTGGACTGTGATTTCATGTGCTGTTGTCTAAAGGATTCTGGGTACAGAAGTTGACCAGCAACGTTAAAGTAGGAGTTGTTTTTATTAATTCATTCACTAGACCAGCACTTATTGCCCATCCCCAATTGTTCAGAGGGAAGCTATGAACCAAAGACATTGGTTAGACCACTTTTGGAATATTGTGTGCAATTCTGATCTCCCTGCTATAAGAAGAATGTTGTGAAACTTGAAAGGGTACGGAAAGATTTACAAGGATGTTGCCAGGGTTGGAGGTTTGAGCTATGCGGTGAGGCTGAATAGACTGGGACTATTTTCTCTGGAGCGTCAGAGGCAGAAGGGTGACCTTATAGAGGTTTATAAAATCATGTGGGGCATGGTTAGGGTGAATAGCCAAAGTTTTGTTTCCCCTGGGGTGGGGGAGTCCAAAACTAGAGGTTACACATTTATGGTGAGGGGGTAAGATATAAAAGGGACCTAAAGACCAATGTTTTCATGCGTGAATGGTGGTGCGTGAATGGAATGAGCTGCCAGAGGAAGTGGTGGAGGCTGGCTACAGCATTTAAAAGACATCTTCCTATGAATACAAAGGGTTTAGAGAGATATGGGCCAAATGCTGACAAATGAAACTGCATTGATAGAGGCGATCTGGTTGGCATGGACAAGTTGGACCAAGAGTCTGTTTCCATGCTGTACATCTCTACGACTCTATAACTGCTGATGATCTAGACTCACGTGGACAAAACCAGTAAGGATGACAGATTTCCTTTTCTAAAGGACATCAGCGAACTTTTTGTGATGATTAAAAGTGGTTGTATGGTCATCATGAGACTAACTTTTTAATTATTTAAGTTCACCATCTGCATTAGTGGAGATTTGAACCTATGTCCCCAGGACATGGCTCAGTGGTTAGCACCGTTGCCTCACAGCACTTGGGACCTGGGTTCGATTCCAGCCTCAGGCGACTGGCTGCGTGATGTTTGCACGTTCTCCCCATGTCTGTGTGGGTTTCCTCCAGGTGCTCAACTTTCTTCCCACAATCCACAGATGTATAGGCTAGGTGAATTGGCCATGCTAAATTGACCATAATATTCAGGGATATGTAGGTCAGTTGCATCAGTCAGGGGTAAATGTAGAGTAATGGGGAATGGGTTTGGTTGGGATACTCTTCGGAGGGTCAGTGTGGACTTGTTGGGCCAAAGGGCCTGTTTCGACACTGTGGGAATCTATGATATTGGATTAGGGCTCTGGATTACTAGTCCAGTGACAATACCACTACACTATCACTTCCTCCAAACTTGCTTTAAATGAAACAAAATGTCTTGATCTCCATAAGCCATATTCTCCTCAAATGAAGTTACTATCATGCAGTTGATATTTATTAACTTATTACTACGCAGCTGCACTTTTTAAAAGAATGTAAATTATCAGATAGATTATGTTTTTTATGTCAAAATATTTGATGTACTGGCCAATCGCAAGAGTGTGCTCCAGTTTGGCTTTTGTTGGGCAAGGATCTTATGGAGGCCAATCTTTTACAATAGACTCTGGTTAAAATGCCAGAACCTAGATTTCTTTCAAGTTATACAGGTCATTTTTAAGTAAAGGCATGGTCAAGAACATGCCATTCTCATCACTGCTGTGTTTATTTATGGTCACCTAAGCTTATCACCATTGTTGAATCTCCAAATCTAGTTTTGAAACACTTTTATCTGAATGCTTTGGGTTTTCTTTCTATTGGGAGATTTCTCAATTATCTAAGCCCAGAAAGGCTTTGTGTAAATTGACAAATCTGAGGCAAAGGTAGCCCAAATACATATATATATATATATATATATTTAACTAGCTAAGGACCAAGTCGTTTTTCGGATTAGACCACAACATTCAATAATGTGTGAAATCAATTGCGGTAAAGAATTTAACATTACCCACCTCCACCCTAATTCACAGATCATCATCTCTAGGGTTCCATAAATGAACTGAATTGATTGGTCAATCATCAGTGGTGCATGAAAATTTTGCAAACTTGCCTTCTCTAGGATATTAGATTATTTACCATTAGGATTTAGAACGTCCGTTACCAGATGCATCACTTGGCCATATCATTCCGAAAGAAGCTCCATCTAATTCCACAGCAAAGAAGGCATCAAATGTTAGGTGGAGGAGGAAGCTTTAAAACGTTGTGACCTGCTTGCAGGTTTAAAATTAAACAGGTTGACTAAGACAGAAGTGTAAGTCTGAGGTTCACATATACCATGTTGGCTGCCTCTGCTATTGTGAGATTGTATCACTGTGAAATACATTCTGGGGCATAGAATTTGGAGTCCAAACCACAGCACACTTTGTATCTAAATGAATGCTTGTGGTAGAATTATGACTGGATGTTAACATACTCCTAGCTTGCCTCTAAGTTGAAAATATTGGAAAATACTAATTTTGAGCAGGATTACCAAGAAAATAAAATCAATTTCCAAGAAATCTAAAGGAAACAGCAGTGGTAATTCCAACATTTTACTCACAAGATCTTATTCTGAAACCTTTATAAATTTTACGTAATTCTAATCTTTTTTCTCTTTCTCTGAAATGACAATATGTACAGTGTTCCATCTTTGGCATCTGCTCATTCAAATTTCTGATTTTCATAGTCATTTAACCTGGAAAATTGCATTACAAAAACTAGATAAGTTAAACTCAACAGGTTAAATAACACGTTGGCAGATTCACTCTTACAGCAGTAACTGAAAATGATGGTCTACCTGCATTCTTCAATATGATTAACAAGTGTATTTAGTTACAAAATGACTCGGATATTCAGGGAAATTAGAACTTTTGCAGCACAGCTCTCGCTCATCTGTCACATTATTCACCAAACTGCTGGAGAAAATGAACACAAAGAAGGATGAAGCCTCACAGATCCAATTCAAGTTTTTTAAAAAACATGACGTTAGTATAAAATAAATAGCAAATCCCAATTCTGTAAACAGGATACCATGAGTTTCTTGCTTTATAGAATTTGAAATGATTGATTTCAAAATTACTACAATAACCTACTGCTTCATCAATTACAATTTTTCCAATGCTTCTGGATGTCATGATAAGGAATATATGATTGTATTTAAGAGTGCCCAGTTAACAAGCTCACTAGACAAACTTAAGCTCAATCCTAAATCAACAGCAAGTACCATTCACCTAACACTCTGGTTCTCATTGACCACACTGATTCAGGTTTCGACAATGTCTAAGATAAGAAATACGAGTAGTTTTTGTATCATCATTGTTTTCAAATGCCTATGTGGCCACACCCCTCTCTCTCTTACAATCATGTGCATTCCACTAATTCTGCTTTCCAAGGTTTCCCCAATTTTATTCATTCCACCCTTGTCAGCCATGCCTTTGCCTGTAGTTTACCAGAGTGCCTTTGGATGATCTTGGAATATTTTAAACCACTAAAACTATGGCCTGAATTTTCTGGTCTCCATACTGCTGAAAATAGGATACAAGTTGGAAGACATGCATCTGGAACTTGTGGATGTTCAGTTGCACAGCTGTCATTGGAAATTGCCCATGAAGTTTACGTTTATGTTGGAATGATTCCGTGTCACCTGGGACTCTCTCCAAGTCTCTGACAATGAACACAGGCAGAAACCTGACCTAGATGTATGGAACTTACCTGGAAACCTACCAGAAAAATTTTAGGCCATTTAATATTTGGTCTAACATAGAGATTAGCCAGTGTAACTCAACTGAAGACCACTACTGACAACCCATGGTCAATCTCAGCTGCAGTCCCTTCCCAGCAAACTAACTCCACCAAATACACCTTTTAAGTGATGACGATTGTGGATTTCATGGTGCTGTCAAAGAAACCTTAATGAATTGCTGCAATGCAGACATGGCTATCACTGTGGCAGTGTGTTCAGATAGTGGAAGGTTGGATAATTTAAGCTAGTGGGTGGGGTGTCAATCATGTGGGCTACTTTGTGTTGGATGATGTCAAGCTTCATCAGTACTGTCAGAGCTGCACTCATCTGGGCATGTGGGACATGTTCCATCAGAGTCTTAACTTTGGGAGCCAAGAGGTTGCAGAATTCCTAATCTCTGACCTGTTCATTGGATGGCAAGGGGAGATAAATCAGCTTCTTGCGAACTGAAGGTAGCTATTGCTTGAACGAAATGTTGCTTGCCACTTATCAGCCAAGTTGTCCAAGACTTGCTGTAATGGGACATGGACTGGTATTTGAGAAGTGTTAAATGGTACTGGGTATTGTGAAACCATCGGTTAACACCCCCCACTTCTAAGCTGATGTTTGAAAAAAGATCATTGATGAAGCAGCTAATGATGGTTGGGTGCAGAAACTATCCTGAGAAACATGTGCAGCAACATTCTGGGACAATTTTCCATGTTGTTGGGTAGGTGATAATATTGCAGCTGTACTGACATAGTTTGACTAGTGGCATGGCTTAAGTGTTTCAGTATTGTTTAGTATTATAGGAATGTTGTCAGGGCTCATAGCTTTCACAGTGTTCAGTGCCTTCAGCCAATTCTTGATATCACATGGAGTGACCACAAAGATTGACATCTGTGACACTGAGGAAACCAACAGGGAAGAGCTAATAATACCAGCAGAGGACAATGTCACCTGTGATAAAAATGGTGAAAACTGATTTATGCTTAAATATTCGAGGAACCACAATGAATCACAATAAAAATAAATCATGTATGGAGTCCAATAAGGTGATGTGAAGACAAACAAAGTCACATGGACACCTTCCACTGTGTAAAGAGGACTGGATAGAGAATGGAGTGGAAATTGAATGAGGTAGGCAAATGCTGACATTAATATATTTCTCTTTCCCTGGATCAGAAGAATGTGCTGCATTTACAGAGTACCACAGTCTTTATTTTACTTTTATTGCCACATGGCAGTGCACCCCTCTGTTAATTAAACCAAACACCCAGAAAACCTCACCTCACCTCGTAAACTGTTAAATTATGAGTGACGGAGAACTCCCAAATTCCACCATTTAATGAAAAATATCAAATTATTCTTTAATTCTAAAGGCACACATTAAAAAAAGATTTACAACTCTAAGCTTCCTTTCTCTTAAAGGTTTGTTATCTACCTCCAACTCTATAAAAATATACTGTGACAATAAATGACCTTATTAAAATTACATCAACTTAATTTTCAAAACCAGACAGCAGCGAAGATCTATGTGAAAGTGAGGACTGCAGATGTTGGAGATCAGAGTCAAGGTTAGAGTGTCATAGAGTCATAGAGATGTACAACATGGAAACAGACCCTTCAGTCCAACCTGTCCATGCTGACCAGATATCCCAGCCCAATCTAGTCCCACCTGCCAGCACTCGGCCCATATCCCTCCAAACCCTTCCTATTCATATACTCATCCAAATGCCTCTGAAATGTTGCAATTGTACAAAGTCTCCACTACTTCCGCTGGCAGCTCATTCCATACCTGTACCACCTTCTGTGTAAAAAAGTTGCCCCTTAGGTCTCTTTTATATCTTTCCCCTCTCACCCTAAACCTATACCCTCTAGTTCTGGACTCCCCGACACCAGGGAAAAGCCTTTTCCTATTTACCCTATGCATGCCCCATAATTTTGTAAATCTCTATAAGGTCACCCCTCAGCCTCTTATCACTGCCTGCCAATAAAAGGACCTATTATTTCCAGCTCTCTGCTTCCTGTCTGCCAATCAGTTCTCTATCTACATTAATACATTACCTCTGATACTATGAACTTTAATTTTGCTTACTAATCTCCTGTGTGGGACCTTGTCAAAAGCCTTTTGGGTGGTGCTGGAAAAGCACAGCAGGTTAGGCAGCATCCAAGGAACAGGAAAATCGACATTTCGGGCAAAAGCCCTTCATAAGGAAGCTGCCTGACCTGCTGTGATTTTCCAGCACCACTCTAATAGTGGCGATCATCTGCAGTGTCCTCCTTCCTCTGGCTGTAGATCTCCCTGGGTCATATTTGGTCTTTTGCTGCAAAGATGTTTCATATGAAAAAGGTACCTTTGATAGAGAGTATTTTGAATGGCAGTCTCTCTCAATGGCAGTTTACTGTTTGGCTAACTTTCAAAATGCCTGCTTCTTTATACCCCAAACATTGAATCGTCTCATTGAATTTATTGTTTTGACAACATCAAACCAAACTTGATTGGATTTTAGAATCCTGGAGCATAATCTGAACTGATTGGTTAGATTAGAATCGTGGTCAAAACAACTGAGGTATCTAATTTACAACCAAATGTTACATATTTTCAATTTTCCAGTACACTTACACTGTGATTCATTCACATGACAGTTGCCTGCTAGTTCTCAGTGCAAACAACTTTCACTCTCTCTTAAAGATACAGAACACTCCTTCATCTCCACAACACCACACATCCATTTTGCTTTATAGTAGCATTTATTTTGGATTCTTAAATGTAATCCATCTGAGAGAGAAAAAAACAAAATTAAGTTAGGTTGTCACTGGCAGGGAAGAGTGGAGAGCTACCATCCAAACATGTTGAATGTGATTTAAAGCATAGTACAAAGAGAAAGACAGAAAAAAAAACCCACTGCCATCATAATGTCTCAAAAAAAAGCTTTCACAATCACTTTACCACCATACAATGATCTGGAGTCATTCAGGTCTTACATCTCTGGATGTTATTATTCTGATTGATGCAATCAGAATGTAATTCCCTTCAGCACTACAGATGGGCATTGAGAACCAGAGCAGATGTATTGTAGCTAATCAGACAAGGACCCAGCAGGATAACTGGGATCTACACAGAGATACAGATTGTATTCATATTCATTCAGCCACTTTTAATTATGTACTACTCCTTGCTTCTTTGTTTTATCTAGGATCACATTTTCATTTCTTGTGTTTAGGTTTTGTTCATTTTTCTGCATTAATTTTGTTTTAGTAAGTGATAATAGACATTTAAATTAATTATTAGATTTCTAATCTTTTTCATACCCTGTGCTTATTTCATCATGAGAATCAAGTTCTCTTGTCAAAGATTATTCACAAGCTGAAGCACTATTGAATGTCAATATTACATGTGATACAAACTGAGATTCATTAATTATCATCTCCAAGTACTGATAGTAGTATTTCAACATTACAGCCTTTTGGCATGGTTATTTTCAAATGTCTTGTACAAGGACTATTCTAAATGTTATTGTGACTTCCTAGTTATATTCAGAAAGACTCATGTTAGCTCCTCAAAGAACTTCATTTCACAAGATGTTAAACCAAAGCTTGTAGCCCCTTGATGGGTTTACTAACACGCAAAGGTCTTGAACATTATCAAACTGTAGATACCAATTGTAAATCTCCCAATTCAGACAGGAATGAACTCCATTCCACTGTCCACTCCAGCTCATTGCAATCTGTACAGCAATTTAAGAACATTAGAATCCAAAGGAAAGCAGGCACAATTTGACCATCAAACTCTTATTTATTCCTCCTTGGACATGGAATGGTACTTAAGTTTTCACTCAGTTAAAAACTGGACAAAACTTAAGAGACAAAGAATCAAATGGACAGTTTGGAGTACTTTGGTTTATTCAGACTGTAAATATAGTTTCGACGTAAATCTTAACTGCTTGTGGCATTGCACAAGTGAGAAATTACATATACTCTCACAGTAATCACAACAAAAAACAAAATATTTTACAACATTTGAAACATGCAACAACAAAATAACAGTGTGGAGGTTTCAGCTATGGCTCAGTGGTCACATTCTCACCAGAGTCAGGAAGGTGGAATCTTACACCAAAGACTTGAGGAAGATAATCTAGGCTGGCACACTAGTGTAATGATTAAGGATCACTGCATTGTTAGAGGTGGTATCGTTTAGATATGATAAACTGAGACATGAAGATGTACACTGAGCATATTTGGAATATTGGTCATTGTAAAATGTAACCATTGAAACATTGTGTTCTTTAGTAAACGAGCAGTTCATTTTGTCAGATATTGTATCTGCAAATACAGTAACAATTTTCAAAAGAGATTGACTACGTACTTCAAAAGTAAACATTTACTGGATAAAAGAGGAGAGTGGGTTAAATTGATAGCTCTTTCAAAGATCAGGTACAGCACAATTTGCCAAATGACCACCTACTGTGTTGTTTGATTTTGTTCTTTTAGACAAATGTAAACAACCCATGGCTGTGTTAATAAGAGGAACAAAATGATTTCCTGGTGGTCTATCCAACAATTAGTTCTCATCGTCACTTACCAGCTTACATGATAGTTAACACATTACTACTTGCAGGAACTTGCTACGCACCAATTTACTGTTTTGACTTGAGTACAACAATAACTACCCTTCAAAGTACAGCATTGACTGCTAAAGCATTTTGGAATGCTCGGAGGTCAAGAAGGGCAATAAGAAATCAAGAAATATATATTTTACAATTACTTTTAAGACCAAAATATGAAATTCATTTTGATTAAGTAGCAAACGTCAGGGATGTTTGAACTGCTCAAAGGTTTTAGCCCGTAAATAGCCAAAGTAAAAGATTCACTTCCCAATCTATTTCTGACTAGTTGATGGCCAATTATGAGTGATTCCCAATTAAGAGTCTAAATTTACTGTATTGCCCTGGATTACTGTGAGGAATACCAATCAAGCTCCCAACTCTAATGTCTCATGCTTGAAAACTTGACTGCCAAATAATTTAAAACCTTGGACTTGGTGTAACACACTTAATCCCAACTCTTATTACACTTTATTACATCTTATAGTGAATATATGCTCTAGACCACCATGGGGAGCATCATGAAAGAATGGCAACTAATATAATTAAGGTGCAGCACAGCTGATATCATGCAGACATGCAATTCTAAAATTGTATCAACCATACAATTGGGCGGCACGGTGGCACAGTGGTTAGCACTGTTGCCTCACAGCGCCAGAGACCCGGGTTCAATTCCCGCCTCAGGCGACTCTCTGTGTGGAGTTTGCACATTCTCCCCGTGTCTGTGTGGGTTTCCTCCGGGTGCTCCGGTTTCCTCCCACAGTCCAAAGATGTGCAAGTCAGGTGAATTGGCCATGCTAGATTGCCCGTAGTGTTAGGTCAGGGGTAGATGTAGGGGTATGGGTGGGTTGCGCTTCGGCAGGGCGGTGTGGACTTGTTGGGCCGAAGGGCCTGTTTCCACACTGTAAGTAATCTAATCATACGTTTTTCATATGAATCACTGCTCAATTATAGTGCTTTTGCTCAAATTTTTTATTTTATGTTGCTTTTCTGCAATCTTGCTCATTTATACCATTTTTGAGTTAAAGGTCTGCTACCTTATCTGATGTAATCTCTAGTGCTCCCCTTCTATTTCCATTGTGTTCATATCCAATGGACCTTATGTCACTCACCAGACAGCAACATTATATCTTATCAGCAGACATAGAGTCATAGAGCTGCACCGTACAGAAACATACCCTTTGGTCTAACGTGTTCATGCCGACCAGGTATCCTATATAAATCTAGTCCCATTTGCCAGCTTTTGGCCCATATCCCTCTAAACCCTTCCTATTCATATACCCATCCAGATGCCTATTAAATGTTGTAATTGTACCAGCCTCCACCACTTCTTCTGGCAGCTCATTTCATACATGTGCCACCCTCTGTGTGAAAAGTTGCCCCTTAGGTCTCTTTTATATCTTTCCCCTCTCACCCTAAACCTATGCCCTCTAGTTCTGGACTCCCCGACCCCAGGGAAAAGATCTTGTTTATTTACCCTATCCATGCCCTTCATCATTTTATAAACCTCTGACACTGCAAGGAAAATAGCCCCAGCCTATTCAGCCTCTCCCTATAACTCAAACTCTCCAGCCCTGGCACCATCTTTGTAAATCTTTTCTGAACCCTTTCAAGTTTCGCAACATCCTTCCTACAGCAGGGAGACTAGAGTTGCACACTATAGTCCACATGTGGCCTGTCCAGCTGCAACATGATTTCCTAAATCTTATACTGAATGCTCTGACAAATAAAGGAAGGCATACCAAACACCTTCTTCACTATCCTGTCGACCCGGGTTTCCATCTTCAAGGAACTATGAACCTGTACTCCAAGATCTCATAGTTCAGCAACACTCCCCAGGACCTGACCAATAAGAGTATAAAGTACAGTCCTGATTTGTCTTTCCAAAATGCAGCACCTCACATTAATCTAAATTAAGTTCCATCTGCCACTCCTCAGCCCATTTGCTCACCTGATCAGGAATGGGTGTTAAATTCTGTGATGTGCATAGCTTTTATAAGTAAATACATAACATTCGTTATTCACTGCTCAGCATGAACAACAAATATCTGGTATTGAATTGCATTAGCTAGATTAAGACTATAGTTAAAAAGGTAACATTGTTCTTATAAAGTAATAATCAGACATCAGTAGGCCATATGCAACATTAGCTATCTCATCACAAAAACTCTTCAATCTTGTATAATGTGATTGAGAACAGGGAAATGTTTTACAAAAGTATCCTGCAGTACTCTATAAACAGTTTTTGTATTCTGGCAGAGATTATAAGTAGAAATTGTCAGTGTGAGAAGGCTCAATTTCAGGGACTAATTGTGTCTGTAATTTGGAAAGCAACTTTTTTGTATGTCACCAATAGCTACCTAAAATAGATATAAATACTTAAAAATGTACACTTAGAAATGAATGCCCAATTCAGGCTGCCTGCCAGAAATTTATTTGTGATGACCAGTGATTCAGTTAAGCCTTCTCTTGTTCAGGATTCTTTAGCAATTGCTGTGGCCTGAACACCATTTGCCAACAAAAGATATGCTTTTTAAAAGTAACTTTAAGAACCTTTCCTACAGATCTTGAAACAGCAGTGCTCAGTTATACAACCATACCCATATTGGCACTTATTTGCTGTTAGGAACTGGCCCAAATATTTTCACACTGAAGTGTTGTTGTCTCTGTGTAAATTTCTCATACAATGGTTAATGTTAAAACTTGGGTCTCCCCTTTGGAGTGGACGTGGATATCCATTGATTCTGTAAGCACAGTCCAATTTCTATCCCTACAACTGCTTTACCTCAAAACTCAAACAGACATTCACAGAATAAGTGATCCACACAACTTAGATCTCAGATGTCAAACAGAAAGAAACAAATGTACATGCCAGCTATTTTGCACCTCTGTTGCAGGGTGATTTTTTTCATTTTTTAGTGAATTTCTTTTTGAAAAAAAGGTGAAACATTGATATAATCTGTATTAAACCGAATGTGCCAACACCATCCTTGTTTTGGAACAATTTCAGAAACTATTCAGCAATGACACCAAGGTGAATACTGGTTTGTGCTGGTGCATTTTATTGGTACATTTGAAATAATGTGAAGAGTTGGCAGTCATTCAGAAATTTCTTCATGCCCTGATACAGACAAGAAGCATTGCTTAGCTATCAACTAACATACTATAAAGAATTAAACTAGAGGTGGATTAGTAACTTCAAGCACAATGGGTGATACAGCATGAATCACATACAAACATACTTGCAAATTAGGAGGAGTGGGCCACTCAAACCCTTGAACCTAGTCTGTCATTCATTAAGGTCATGGCTGATCTGAGTGAAACTTTACATTCTCACCTACCTTAATTATCTTCCAACTATTTACTTATGAAGAATTTACCTCAGTCTCGAAAATATTCAATGACACTGCATCTATTTTTTTGAGGAAAACTCAAAGATTCACAACCCTCAGAGAATCTCCTAATTTCTGTATTAAATGGGCAGCCTCTTATTTTTAAATAATGATCCTCTAGTCTAGTCTAGTTCCAACCTGTCAAGACTCCTTAGGATTGTATATGTTCCAATTAAGTCTTGTTCTACTTTTCTGAATTCCAGCAGATACAAGTCCAACCTGTCCACCCTTTCCCCATAAGACAACCCACACATTCTGGATAGTAACTTAGTAAGCCTTCTCTGAACTGGATACAATGCATTTATATCCTTTCCTATTTACCAGTTACGCTACTAACATTTTCTGATTCATGTACTCAGGTGACCCAGATCCTTCTGTATCTCAGAGCTCTGTAGTCATTCTGCATTTAGATAATTTTTGAAAATATTTATTCTTCCTGCTTAAGTGGACAATTTCACATTTTCTCACATAATATTTCATTTGCCAGATATTTGCTCATTCACTTCAACGAATCCATATCTTTTTGTAACCCCCATGTTTTCTTCATAATTTACTTCCTTGTTTATCTTTGTGACAACACCGAATTTAGCAATCATACCTTCAGTCTTTTCTTCTGAGTCATTTATGTAAATTGTAAAACATCGAGGTCCAAGCACTGAATCCTGTAGCATACCATTTGTTAGATCTTGCTAATGCTATTTCTAGTTAGTTAATCAATTATCTATCCATGACAATATGCCACCCTTGTACTATGAGATTTTCTACTTAAATAACCTTTGAAGTGATGTGCCTCTGTCTTATCAAATACCTTCTGGAAAGCTAAATATAGGGTATTCACCAATTCTCCTTTATCAACAATCAATTCTCCAAAGAATTCCAATAAATTGGTTAAAAGGGATATCCCTTTTGCAAAACATGTGGACTCTGCATTATTACCATGAACTTCCCTAAGTACTCTCCTATAACAGATAACATTACTGAGGATTCCAACATTTTCCCTCTGACAGATATTAAGTTAACTGTGGTTTCCTGCTTTCTAGTTCTTTATCTTTTCAAAAATGAGCTACATTTTCTACTTTCCAAACTAATTTAATTCTTCTCAAATTTAGGCAATTTTGCAAAATTAAAACCAATGATCAGCTATCTCATGAGCTACTTCCGTTAACATTCCCGGATCATGATTGATTATGAGGCTTCAAGTGGGATGTATTAGCCATGTCTGCAAAATTCTCAAACTGTTAAGTATTTTGTGTTACCACTGCTATATTCAGGCACTTCTTTGACTTGGCATTTGCAAAATACATTCTAGTTCTGAATCCAGTCAGCTCTCCATGATTCAGAATTGCTGTTGTCATGAATGAATTTTAGATTGTTCGTTTTATTTGCTTGAGATCAATTCAATGGACACAAGCATTTTCGAACTCTGAGTGATTGACTCAATTTTAATAATCCAGCAGCAGGCTTTTGTGTTAAAATATGAAGAAAGTTATTTTGTTTGTTACAGACTTGTCCTGAAGTTTAACAATTAAACATGAAGTTGCAATCACACAACTCACCCACATTATTTCACACACAGACAAAAATAAATAGATGTAGAAAGAACAGTAACTGTAAAAGTGAAATTTAACTCAGTCCCTGTTTTAGGACATGGCTGGTATTTCTTAGTTGAGTTTTGTTTTGGTTGGATTGAAGGTCTTGAAAAAACAGAGATTTCTCATTTGTCAGTCACAGGCCCAGAGGGACTTCTCGGGTGAAAGGGGGATCAGGTTAGAGGAGAATATCTTTTTTTTACTTCAAGATATTGCAGTTGGTTTCTTGGCTGATTAGCTGATTGAAGTAGTCTGATGTCTTTACTTAGAGAAATCACTGTCTGATGGAATTCTTTTGAAAGCCAGATTGGCTTCTGCTAATATCTTTGCCAGCACAGAGCCCGACCACGTGAGCTCCCATGAAGGTTTCAGCCACTGTCTAAATGTGGTAATCCAATAAGAAGTTTGGGTTGGGTTTCTCCAACTATGATTCAATCAATCACAAGCCCCTTGCCTTAAAAGGCAATCAGCATTTTTATAATGAAGGTGTTGAGGACTTTCTCAGTCTTTTGGCATAAGCTACAGTGAACGACAGAAGTACAAAAACACTTTATCTTTTCTTTTAACCTGCAAAAGATATCTAGTCTCTCAGATGGGTTCGTGAGTTTCAGTATTTAAAATTGTAGTTTTTAGATTGTAGCTTTCAGGATTTATCAGTAGTTGGCATGACACCATGTTGCCTCAATATGACAGTTCCTATTACTACTGAGCAGATAGGAAGAGCTTTCATGTTAAATTTCAAAATTTTAATGGCTTCTCTTAACTATAGATTTATAAGTCTATGTACAAGATTGTGAGTACAGGTAGTTCTCCTTTAACGCTGTGATTGCATTCCCGTACATCGCCATGTTATATAAAATTGTGCAATAGAAATTATAGGGCCTATGGGAAAAACAGGGTTGCGGCGAAGCACCAAAACTACCAGTAAAAATTGGAACAAAAGCCTAAAGTAAACGATCACATAGTCGAAGTAAATTTTGACGTGTTGTATGGTACTGTATAGTGCAATTCATCAGAATCTTCAGCTGATTTTGCTCAATTAGCATCTATACCTGCTGGCTGCACTACATTCTTCTGATCCCATCCAATGGTAACACTGCACAAGTTAGATCCCAGAATGAAACCTGCTTTGATAGATCAAGGGCTGAATCTTAATTTCTTTTGCTAAGTGTTAGTTTTGTGAAGGTTTTCAGAGAGATAAAAGCTCTGGATACAAACAACGATGCCAAGTTTCAATCTGCTGCTCAACACTGCCCTTTTATTGTTGGTCAATTCCAGTTAAATTTCACTCTTATCTCAACTAGGGAGTTTTAAAATTAACAGATTGCTGCCAACTTCTTGTCCTCAGGCTGTAGAAACATTTTTGCGATGCTTTTCCAAGTCCACTTGCACAAACATTTCATAATACCTTTCATGAAGCTCTTCACGAGTTGACAGATCACGTGATACCGATGCAGAGTCCAGTCCTCCGCACACTGCGAAACCTAGTGCCAGGGTCATGAATCACATAACAGGGAACAGGAGATTGCCTTTTTAAAAACGGTTGGCAATTCAAAAATTGCTTCACAGACAAATCACGTTTAATAAATGCGTGATAGGAGAACTACCTGTAAAGGCTATCGAGTAAAACTGGGTCATATGAATTTTTCAGGATTCATAGAACAGTTAGGCATAAATTTTCTACTCACCATTATTGTATCAATGACTTGGTCACACAATTACTTACTCATTTACAATCACAAAGTCTAACCAACAGACTTGATAATTTTAATTTTGAAAAGGAAAGCTGTAGCACTGAAAACATTATACATCAGTGAGACTAAGAAACCCACTGATTCCCAAAGGTCTTGTTGCTAATGTGTTTCAATAAAACTAAGACAAGAGGGTTTTTACTTGTTTATTTTCCTGGCTGGTATATTAGTTGATTTTCCTCAGTTTGTTTTGCATAGCCGAGGAGGTCTGTTCTGAATATCACTATCTACTCATGAATATATACTAAATCAGAACATGCAGATTTACAAATGCTTATAACCAACTTAAGATAGATGCAAATTAATGGGGATGATGATCGATAATTCCTGTATAACCTTTGAACCTTCACAGTTTTCTGTCTGTAATCTTATTTCAAATGTTCCAAGAACTGTGCATTCTTTCAATTTTGGCCTTTTGTTCATCCCTAATTTCCTCAGGCTCTCTAATGGAGGGCCTGCTTTCAGCTGAATAGGCTTTAAACTCTGGAGCTGCCTTTCTGAATCTCACCACTTCTCTCCACACTTTTATGATGCAATTTAAAATCTTCCTCTATCAACAAACCTTTGATCCTCATCCAAATATCTTCTGCAGTGGCTCAATGTCAAACTTTTCTTGGTTACATTCTTGTTAAGCATCTTAAGACATAATACTACATCAAAGCTTCCATATAAATACATCCTATTGCTGTTGTGGCTTTCAGTGTACAGCTCTAGATGCAAGTGCAATCAAAATGATGGGAAAGATTCTACACAGATCATCTACCCCACAAACCCTCTGATTACTCCCATGCAAAACCTCGTGTACATTTGGACCAGAGTTCACAGGAACCTCATGAAGCTGCCAGTTACTATTATATTTAACACAGTGAAAGGTGACTTAATTCTTAAATTCTCTATTCATCTCTTTGCCTTCTTGTTTCTTTTCTCTTGCCCCACTATTTCTATACAAGGATATAAACCCTAATGTTCAACGCAAAGTATATTACTGAGTGACTCTATGTAATGACTTGCGTTCAAATGTTATAATTACAGGGCATCGAGAAAAGAACAAGGGATGGAATTGATTGTGTAGCCCTCCCAAACAGTCTGGAGGAATGATGGCTTGAATGGCCTCATTCTATTCTGTATCATTCCAGGTTAGCATAAAAACATGAAAGATAATTGTACTTTTAACTATGTTGCAGACAATATGCTGGCAGTGATGGTGCCCTCATACTGTGTAGCCAGAGGGAGAAATATTTTGAATAAATTAGTATAATAAGCTGCCTGGCTAGTTTCCTGGTAAATTTCTCTTCTAATTAAATTATAAATCATTAAATTTTTAAATAAATTGTCTCAGTCAAGAATGTTGTAATGACAAAGAATATACGAGAGTATATTCCTCATGATTTTCACAGATAATCTTTAAATTTTGATTTAAAATTGTATTCATAGCAACAAGATCCTATATTGTGCCATATCTACTAATCTAATCAATATAATTTAATTAGATGACTATTGCCTTGAAACGTAGTACATAATACAAACGCAATAAAAATATACTTACTTAGTAAAACAGAACAATGACAACGCACCTGAAACAAGAATAAATGCAAACCAAATAATTTGGCAACACTGACACTACAAAATGCAGCACGATCCTGTTCAACTGGTTAATAAGAATCTAATTAGAAGCATGTTAATTAAAACAAATAAAAAAAATTATGATCAATAACACTGATGTTTGACTTCCATGTTCAGCAGGATCAATTGACATAATTCAATATAAAATTGGATGGCTTGTGAAAATTGCATTTTTGTCAAACTGTAGATAAAAG